>NC_082640.1:101962600-102273754 GCF_028023285.1 Balaenoptera ricei | reverse complement strand
CAAGCGCTGATTTGAGATGGCAGAAGAATTAGTGAAGTTGAAGACAGACAAATAGAAATCATCCAGTTTGAAGAAGAGTAACTGAAGGAAAATGAGCAGAGCTGCACAGACCTGTGGGACATCAGGTGTGTCAACGTAAGTGTAATGGGAATCTCAGAAAGAAAGAAGAGAAAATAGGCATAAAAAAAAATTGAAAAATAATGGCCAAAAGCAATTGCCAAATTCGTTGAAAATCTTTAGTGTACACTTTATTCAAAAATTAACTCAAACTGGATCCTAGGCACTAATGTGAAACCTAAAACAAACTCAGAAAATAACATGGGAGAACATTTGTGACCTTGGATTAGGCAAAGTTTTTTTAGACATGGCACTAAAAACACAAATTGAACAAAAGAACAAATTGAAATTTGGAATTGGTCAAAATTTAAAACTTCTGCTCTACAAAAGACACTATTAAGAGAATAAAAAGAAAAGCCACAGGGAGAATTTATTTGTAAAACATATGTCAGGTAAAAGACTTGTATCCAGAATATATACAGAACTCTCTAAACTAAATAATAAAACAACTCAAAAAAAATGGTCAGAAATTTTGAACTGATACTTAACTAGAGAAAATATACAGATGGCAATTAAGCACTTGAAAAGATGCAAACATCATTAATTATTAGAGGAATGCAAGTTAACACCAAATGAACTATCAGTACTCACCTTTTAAAATGGCTAAAATTAAAAAGAATGATTACACTAAATATTGGCAAGATTGTAGGAGCTAGAGTTCTCATACTACTGGTACAACAACTTTGAAAAATAATTTAATAGTTTCTTTAAAAATTAAACATATACCTACCATATGATTCAGCCATTGTGCTAGGCATTTTCCCAAGAGAAAAGAAATCATATGTCCATACAAAGACTTGTACACAAATATTCATAGCAGCTTTATTTGTAATTGCTCAAAGCTGGAAACAACCCAAATGTCCATCAAGAGGTGAATAGATAAACTATGGTATATTCATACACTGGAATACTACTCAGCAATAAAATTGAGCTTTTGACACATGCCTCAACCTGGATGAATCTCAAAATAATTATGCACAGTGAAAGAAGCCAGATATTGTATGACTCATCTGTGTGAAATATCCTGAGAAGACAAATTTATAGAGAGAGAAAATTGAGTGGTGACCTGGGGCTGGAGATGGCAATGGAGATTGATTGCAAACAGACTCAGAATTTGGGGAGTTATTGGAAATATTTTAAAACTGGATTTTGGTGATGGATGCGCAACATTAAAATTAAACAACAACAAAGAACCCATATTGAATTTTTTAAAAAAAGGAAAAGTTGTTTTGCTCTTGAGGGCCGGATGCCCCTGGATAGAACAGCGAGAGGCAGAGTCCTGCCCAGCAAGTTAACAGGCTGTGACTCAGGTTAACAAGAGACAAAGCCCCATCATCCGCCCCTCCAAACCTGCTGTGGATCTCTACTGGTGGGTCAGAGCCTCCTGGAGAAGAGTTGAGCATTTACCCGGTAAACCGTGCTAGGGAGACTTTGTGGGGGGTTGCCCACCTACCCTATGGAAGTTTTGCTCACATTTTTAATGATGGCAGGACCCAGGGCTTACTGATTGTCAGATATTGAGAGCTCATCTGGTTCAGAACACATTAGAATACAGATTTCTTGAGTGAGTTGGCTAAAAATCCGAATATCACCTTGGTTAGGAGGGTGTCATGGGAAAAAAACAACACATTGTTCCAAGTGACAAGCTTTAAATGTATTTTCTCCTTTTAGGCAATGCTGGAGAACAACCTCCCCTCTGAAATCGCTAGCAAGATCAACCTTGTGGACCTAGCAGGCAGGTAATTAGGATCTCAAAGCCAAGTGGAATTACTCCCTTGACAATGACCTTGTTCTTGCTCATTTTACGGGGAATAAACTTTTCCCCACCTTTTACACATTTCAGTCATCCTGAGAAAATTCCAAAAGAAACAAATTGTTTGAATGCTAGGTTAAGAAACTGTAGTTTTCTGAGGGCTAAAAAATTTTCTGTTAGGGGTTCTCAATCTTAGCTGCCCATTAAAATCACCTGGACCTTTTAGAGCTCCCAATGCCTTGGCTGCACCTCAGATCAAATAAATCAGATTATTAGTGGAGTCAGAGGGAGTGCCGGCAGTGTATAGCCAAGATTGAAAACCAGTGCTCTAAGTAGAGGGGACTGAGCGTGCTTTTTTCCTTTGATCTAATATTGATTTTATGCATCTCTACACATTTCTTAAAAAAAAAAGCTTTAAAAAATACTGTGGCACTGGGGAGAAGATACTGCCTTTTTAAGTATTAGAAGGAAACATGAATTGTACTCATTTACATATCCAGAAAGAAGAAACTCTCAGGGATAATGTGGTCAGAAAAAAGTGTAACATGAAATAAGGCATATTTTCTTATTTTAAAACTGCTGAATAATTAATATGGTACACCACTCCCTTAAAAGCTTAAGTGCTTTCTGGAAGAAATTGTATCAGCCAACTGGAAGTGTGAATTTTTAATATTTCACATTTACTTAAATAAGGAATTTGAAACCATTAATGACACAGCATAAAGCCATTAATATGTGAAATTAAAACAAAAGAGGAATTGTATATACCAAAAAACTATATTGGTATCATTACTGTGAATAAGTATTAACTCAAAATGCTCTGGCAGCCAAATGTAATGAATTGTTTGATTTTTATTGCCTGAGAAGCAGAAGAATGCCAGTTTGTCACATGATGGTAACATTTTTTTCTGGAACTGAATTCTAAGGGGAATTTATTTTGTGGATCTTTTACACAAAGTGCAACATAATGGATAGTGTTTTTCAACAGCGTTATAAGGATAGTCTTCTTGTTCACTTTTGTTTCTCTTTTCATCCACTGTGTTTTAGTGAAAGAGCAGATCCCAGTTACTGTAAGGACCGGATTACTGAAGGAGCCAATATCAACAAGTCTCTTGTGACTCTGGGGATCGTCATCTCCACCTTAGGTATTTTGATGGTAGCCTGGATTATCAGTGTGGGAGGGAGACTTTGGAAAATAACTCATATGTTTTCATTTTGTCAAAATGGAGTAGATACTTAAAAGGTTCTTTCTGATAAAGTTTACCTTCTGGCTTTGGGCATGAAAAATTGATATTTGTTGTTTTTGAACACAATGTGACCATCATCCTAGCACTCTCATTCCAAAAAGAAGGGAGACTACAAAATTGTTCGGCTTAAATATTCCATCTCCTGAGTCCAGAGTCTAATTCAGGGTCCACACTTAAAGCATCCTGTCATATGCAGAAAGGGATTAGGAAGTGTGATGCTAAGTCTACCTTCTCCAACCATTGCTTTGTTTTAATGCATTTGTTTCGTAATTCCTTTTTTTCTTCCACTTTTATTATTTTTTGTCTTTTAAGCCCAGAACTCTCAGGTATTCAACAGCTGCCAGAGCCTCAACAGCGCAGCGAGCGATGGTAGTGACAGTGGGATCCCTAGCTCTCCTTCCGGGACCAGCAGTGGAGCAGGACCTTCCCAGAGGCAGTCTTACATCCCCTACCGGGACTCTGTGTTGACCTGGCTGCTGAAGGACAGCCTTGGAGGCAACTCCAGAACCATCATGGTTGCCAGTGAGTAGGCTGCCGGAGCTGGTTCTGTGTTGGGACTGGTGATCTGCCACTGCCGCCCATTTCATCAAGGGTCTCAGACAGCCTGGGCGACGGCAGCAAGGCCAGTGGTCATGGGCTGGGTTGGAAAGGCTTGGCGTGTGTTTTACCTTTCTCCTTCTACCCCAGCCGTATCTCCTGCACACACTAGCTACAGTGAGACCATGAGCACGTTGAGATACGCATCCAACGCCAAAAACATCACCAACAAGCCACGGGTAAATGAGGTGAGACCTTCATTTGAAGTCCTGGTCTGGTACAGCAGTTTACACCAAGTTCTCCTTTTTTCCTCTCATTTGATTTCCTTCTCTTTGTACTCACCCCAACTGCCAGACTTGTTCTCCAAATGCCGAGGGAGTGAAATTCTTTCTTTCAGTGTCATACCGTTCTCTCATATCTCAACTGGCTGCATTCAGTTGCCTTTTTTGAATAATTTATTTTAGATATTTCTCTAAGGCCATTGGTCTTAAGATCCCTTGTACACTGTTGCCACTCGAGGAAAGATCATTTAAAAGTGTCTGTGTTTACTGCCTTTATTCCAAGTTTATGTTGCTGTGTGCCTTTTTTCATACGCAAATTGCAGTGACATCTCTGTTTTGGGTAAAAGCGGTATATGAGGAATCCTTTAGTCTTGAAAGCTAAATTAATAATGAGAATATTCCAAAAGTTCCTCATCTGCTTTGCAATTTCGGTGAAAAGTTCCAGGGCAGGGATCACAAATGAGTGGCCCACATATAGCCCATTTATGGACTGTTTTAAAGGGCAATGTAGGGACTTCCCTGGCGGTCCAGTGCTTAAGACTTGGCCTTCCAATGCAGGGGTGTGGGTTCGATCCCTGGTCGGGGAGCTAAGCTCTCACATGCCTTGCTGCCAAAAAACCAAAACATAAAACAGAAGCAATATTGTAACAAATTCAGTAAAGATTTTTAAAAAAATAAAAAAGGGCAATGTAATTCGTCAGGTACTAAGTTTAGTCACACTCAATACAGGAAGATTAGCACCTACTACCTATACATGCTCTGGCATTTGTATTATATTACCTACCTAACGTCCTGCTCTAGGCAGTGATTCTCAAACTTTAGTGTGTATCAGAATCACCTGGAGGGTTTGTTAAACCACAGGTGGGCCCAGCCCTCCAGAGTTTCTGATTAATAGGTGTTGGGGCATTGCGGGAGCAGGGGTGGTCCACAGAATTTGCATTTCCCACAAGTTCTTAGGTGAAGTTGCTGCTGATCCTGGGACCACACTTTGAAAAGACTGCCCTAGAAGTTACTCCAAAGGAGTAATCTGCTTCTTCCAGGCTAATTGCGAGTAGCATCTCACAGCCATTCGGGGCCTGATATCAATCAGTGGTGACCGAGTTCTCTGTGTTTCAGGATGCAAACGTGAAGTTGATCAGAGAACTCAGGGAAGAGATTGGAAGACTGAAAGCCATGCTGCTGAGCTTTGAGCTGGTATGTGGGCAGTCAGGACTTTTCTGACCTCCAGAGCCCCTTCTCTTCTGCAGGGTATCTGAGCCCTGCTGCATTGTGTTCTCAGTCAGGTGACGCTTGTAGAGCAGAGGCCGGAGATAGGATGGCGATTACTCTGATTACCTGTGTAGTTTCAGATGGGGTGGGCACCCTCTCACTGTGTCCTCTCTGCTGTCCAAAGGACATTTGCCTGAATGGCCCTTGTTCTGTATGTGGGCAGATACGGGGAATGGGGCCCTCCAGAAAAAATGGCCTTGAATTCTCCTTCTTTGTACGAATCTGAGCCCAAATACTTAGGCTTCTGATTTGTTTCTGATTTTAATGATAAAGTCTTTCCTTTATCTGCATCTTTTCCTTCACAAGAGTATGAAGCACATCTCTCTCTTTGTGCAGAGAAACTTCCATTCATTGAATGAGGGAAAGGATGAAAATGTGAAGGAGCTGGCTCTCCAAAATGAATTGAAGGTGGGTCTGTTGGGGAGACTCAGTTGTGCTTCACATCACCTTGGGAACAGATCTGACCTCCCTCCATCATTCCTGGGCCAGGACTGCACCCCCACCAGGACAGAGAGGTTCTGTATAGAGACAACCTTTGTCTCCATTGAGCCTTGAGTTGGGGGATGTGTTTATCATAGGGCTGGTGACTGGCTTTCTGACTCTGCTTTGTTTTCCCAGGGGATCATGATAACTCCCTTCAGATAGTGACAGTAGCCTAGGAAAAAAATTATTTTCTAGTAAATAAGTAAATCAATGACATGTAGTCATTGAACACCAACTAGGTGCTCAGCACGATGCTGCAGGAGATACAAAGAAGTCCCTGCCCTCAGATGGCTTGCAGTCTAGTTGGAAGCACATTTAGAGAATGATTAAATGTAATAACTTACGTGAGTTAGACGGAAAGAGCTTAGGAAGGAAGAAATCAATGTGGCTTGGAATTTTCAGGGCCAGCCTCAGTGCTGGAGTTGGAAGGCAGAGAACTTGAACTAGACCTTGGAGGATGGATAGGGTCTGTTAGATAGGGAGATGGGCAGAGGTATTGGGGTGAGGGAGGGATAACAGAAGCAAAGCCACGGAAGTGAGAGAAGGGCTGGTGTGAGACACGTGGACACACGGGGTGTGAGGGCAGCGAAGCTGGCTAGGATATGTGCTCCTGGTAGAGAGGAGCGGAGGGGAGGCGGGGAGAGGGCCAGTTCAGGAGGTTTGAACTTGACATGAACAGGGTTACTCATAGCTTCCTGAACCCAGTTAGTGACATGATAAAGGAGTATATTGGGGAAATTAATATGGCAGTTGCATGTAGAATGGATTGAGGGATGGAAGCAGAGAGACCAACAAGGAAAGAGACCGTTGTTGTGACCCCATGAGTGTGAGGACATGTTGGGAGATTGAATCAAATGGTGATTCCCAGAGACTTTTTTTTTAAATCACTTGTGTTAAGTTTTTTTTTACTTTATTTTTTTTGGCCATGCCACGCGGCATGCAGGATCTTAGTTCTCTGACCAGGGATCGAATCCGTGCCCCCTGCATTGGGAGCACAGAGTGTTAACCACTGGACCACCAGGGAAGTCCCCCAGCGACATTTAAAAGGAAGAAATAGCAGGCATTATTTGGTGACAGGTTAGATTTAGGTCTTGCAAATAAATGTCCCCATTTCCAGTACTCTACTGCATCATCCTTCTATGTTATTAAAGTATCCTGGCTATGTCAATATTTTGTTACCCAAACTAAACTTTAGGACTATTTCACATATCCAGAAATTTCTCAAAAATTCTGTATTTAGCTATATGTTCTGATTTTTGGTTCATTCCAGGCACATGAGCATTTTTACATTATACAGGCCGGCAGACCTGGACGTGAACCTGCCACTTGCTAGTCTTACAACCTTAGGCAGGTAGGAGTGGGTGATGAAGGCTGGCCAGAGGGGAGGTGTCCTCTGCAGCGCCTCCAGGGGGATGTGCCCTGCCACCCACCTCTGCCAGGGCCCAATCCAAACCAGCCCTGCACGGGTACCCTGTAGTTTTCAAACTTCAATTCAATGATTATAACATTAAAAAGAATGTTTCGGGAATTCCCTCGTGGTCCAGTGGTTAGAATTCTGTGCTTCCACTGCTGGGAGTGCAGGTTTGATCCCCAATAGGGGGAACTAAGATCCAGCAAGCTGCGTAGTGCAGCCAAAAAAAAGAATGTTTCTAGAGTCATAAAATACTTGTACCTAAACTTAGCATGATTTCTTTTTTCTTAAGTTTTCTCTTTATGAGAGAAGGACTTAGCTGAATCCAGTTACTTTTCCTGGTCTTCCTCAGTTCTTCCACTCCCAAAAGAAGCTTCCTGCCTTGATAACAATTTCCACTGTAAGAAATAAAAAGGACCCTATGTTCAACATTGTTCCTTCATGTTTCCCCAGTGGGCTTAGCTTAAGGCCTCTAAGCCTTGGTATATTTATTTTTAAAACTCTGTTCCTGATCCATAGTAAGCCCTCAGTATTTTTTTAAATTAATTTTTATTGGAGTATAGTTGATTTACAATGTTGTGTTAGTTTTTGCCGTACAACAAAGTTAATCAGTTATACATATACATATATCCACTCTTTTTTAGATTCTTTTCCCATATAGGCCATTACAGAGTATTGAATAGAGTTCCCTGTGCTGTACAGTAGGTCCTTATTAGTTATCTGTTTTATATATAGTAGTGTGTATTATATATGTCAATCCCAATCTCCCAATTTACACCGCCCCCCGCCCTCAGTGTTTAATAACATTAATTATTACTGTTGTTATTTTATTATTGTGTGGTAGTTCAGACCAGTTTCATAGTCTTCATTCTCCCTGGGGAGACCCGTCTTGGTGCTTTGTTGGTCTTTGAGGTGCATACAAGCGTATATTAGAACTCAAGGTGCTACACCTTGGGAAAGAAGTTCACAAGAGGACTCCCAGTATGGATCACATAGGAGAGGGGTGGAAAGAGGGGAATTTAAACATATCAATAGATATGTGACTCAAATCCCAACTAATTTTTTTTAAATTAATTAATTATTTTTGGCTGCATTGGGTCTTCGTTGCTGTGTGTGGGCTTTTCTCTTTGTTGTGGTGCGCAGGCTTCTCATTGCGGTGGCTTCTCGTTGTGTGGCTCTAGGCACACGGGCTTCAGTAGTTGTGGCATGCGGGCTCAGTAGTTGTGGCTCACGGGCTCTAGAGTGCAGGCTCAGTAGTTGTGGTGCACAGGCTTAGTTGCTCCACGGCACGTGGGATCTTCCCGGACCAGGGATTGAACCTGTGTCCCCTGTATTGGCAGGCGGATTCTTAACCACTGCGCCACCAGGGAAGTCCCCAAATAATTTTTAAAAGTAACATTTATGGTGCTTTTTTCTTTTTTTTTATAAAAACAATACATGCTCGTTGAAGAAAATTTTAAAAATAACATTTATTGAGTTTCTATTTATAAAATTAACAGTTGCTTATTGAGGAAAACTTAGAAAACAGAGAGAGCTCACAGAGGTGCAAGGGCCCATGTGCGGCCTTGAATAGTCACGGGGAGGAAAGTGAGGAAGCGATGCCGTGAGTAATCGGGCCAGGATGGCGCTGGACCGTTCATCTGCTCCCTGTACTGAGTGTCCAAGACCACCTCCTCTGTCTCCTTAGATTGACCAGCTGAGTGAAGACTGGGCCCGTAAGTGGAACGAGTGGAAGGCCCTCGTGGAGCGTTACAGAGTGGACATCAACAGGAGGAGGGCCGGGCTGGTCATCGACTCCAGCCTGCCGCACCTGATGGCCTTGGAGGACGATGTGCTCAGCACGGGTGTCGTGCTGTATCACCTCAAGGTGAGCGGGCGGGCGCACCCCTTTCTCTCCTTAAGCCGTTGGCCCCAGAGGTCAGGGAGCTCTCAGAGCTGCCCTCAGGTGTGCCCTCAGGAAACTGGGCCTGCCAACCAACTGTGATCTGTTTTGTTTCTGTATGAATACAGCAGAAGACTAGTAATCAGAACAATCATTTGGTTTTCAGCTGCCGCTACTGTCGCTCTTACTTTTGTTCTCTGTGCCTAAATTTCCTTGTTTTAAAGTAAGAACAATGCTGCTTGTATTCCTTATCTGGCTTCCTGAAGCACACGAGTGCAGTCATGGAGGTGAAATCCTAACCTCGAAATTCCGGCAGCACCCCTGAGCGCTCCCCGCAAATACAGGCTGCTCACAGACGGCTTTCAGAGGCTAAAGGGATCAAAAGATCTGAAACAGTTCCCTTCCCGTACTTTCCCACTTCATTCAACCCCCCTTCTCCATTACTAGGTTTGCCTGGGAAAGAAGAGAGGAAAGAGGGGGAGTAGATTTAGGAAGCTTCAAGAAAGCGTGCAGGAGTCCAGAGAGCTGGGGGGTGTGGGGTGACCAGGGCGTGACATGCAACCACCCACAGAAAATGGAGTGATGCGAAGGCCTTCCACAAGGACGTGGCTCCCCTGGTTCTTTGTCACCTGGAGGCCAGGGCCTCACTTCTGAATGAAGTGTTTTGAGGGTTAGTGACCCATGTAATCTCATATCCTGTCCTCATCAAAAGTGTCCTACTATAGAAGGACAGTCCCCATGGATGGCTGAACATACTTTACGTGGCCAAGATCCCTATGCTCACTGAAAATCCAATCTTCATTTTCATAATTGTCCCCAGCACGTTAAATTGACATTTAAAAGGAACAGAGTTTATGGGGATGTGTGACGCTGCTGTCATCCCTGGAGAAATCCGGTTGCTATTGCTGCAGTACATGTGATAGGAAGATGTCGGCAAGTCTCACACATTTAGAAAGTCTGTGTTCTGAGGATAAGCCCTTGGGGAAGTTGTCAGAGACTGAGCCTCCCAGACAGAAGGTTAAAGTAGCTTCTTTTTTTGACACAGTATAAATCATCTCAGTGAAAATGCCTCAGGCAGAAGTGGCTGTTACCTTAATAACAAATCTGAACACCAAAGGCTATCGATCATTCCATTTGTCAGAACCATGGGGAGAGGTTGGAGGTCAAGGAGAGACCAGATGGATTAAAATGCTCAGTATTTGAGTAGAACTGATCTGATATATTGATTGGAGGTGGAGTGAGTGGATGAAGTTAGACATCAAGTGGCAGAGCCTAGGGTAACCCCAGAGGGTTGAAGGATGATGGGGAGACTGAGTTGGAGGCGGGAGATGGACGATGCTGCAGTGCTGGTGTCCTTGCCGAGTCAGTGCACTGGGGGTCACTCCCTCCCTCATGTTCTGACCGTGAACCTGGGGAAACAAGATTTCAGTCTACTTCTAATCGTGGCATTTCTGCAGGTTTTGTAACCATTTCCCCCCTTTTTGTTTGTTTAGATCCTGGTTTGGGTAGTAGTATAACAGTAGTCACTCAAGATTCTCTGTTTTTATTTGCTAACTTGGTTCTAGACCCAGAACTAGTCCCTCGCAGTGGCCTGGGAGCTGTTTGCCTGAGTCACCTTGGGAAGCACCTTAGGTGGGGAGGGGGCAGCAGGAAGGGAAGGCGGAGCAGGTTACTGATATCCTGGACTTCGTCTCATAACTGCCTTTGTGCCGCTGCCCCTCCCAATAAAGAGGCATAAAGAGGCAGAGGGGCAGCAGGCACAGGCGCCAGCTCAGCCCACGTTAAATGAGATGCCAGCACGTTTTTGGGTAGTTTCTGCACTGCAGATCTAGAAGTTGGGATGTGCTGTGGCCTTTATTCCTTTGGGAGGAATGGGCCTCATCATCAGGGCTGACCTTGAACCCTCCCTCGATTCTGGATGGCAGTGTCTGGAGACCGGCATCCGTTGGATCGTGTGATCCTCACTGGCTGAGCGGAAAAGCCTGGGCTCCGGCTGGTTGGGTGCGCGGGGGGAGCCAGAGCCTTGTTCATCCCTTCCAGGGGGGTCTTTCTCCTCAAGCGATTTTGGGGGAGCTATAGGGCCCTCCTTTCTGGCTGCTGATAGTAAAGCCTAGTGCAGAACTTTCCAGTCACTTCAAAAACATCGGTCACCGGGCAGGTGATTTGGCGAGGTTGGAAACGCGTGGGCACAGGACCTGGAGAGACCTGAATTCTAGCCAGGGTCATCCTGTTTAGTGGGTGGGCTCCCTGGGCAGCTTATCCCCTGTCGGCTTCAGATTCCTGATCGTAATACCTACATTCTGGGTTGTTAGGGGATTAAATGAGAGCTATCTGTAAAGCACTCTGCGCAGTGCCTGGGACATAGGGAACGGTTAGTCAGTAAATGATAAATACATATCTTGGGCTTCCCTGGTGGCGCCGTGGTTAAGAATCTGCCTGCCAATGCAGGGGACACAGGTTTGAGCCCTGGTCCGGGAAGATCCCACATGCCACGCAACAGCTAAGCCCGTGCGCCACAACTACTGAGCCCGCGAGCCACAACTACTGAGCCCGCGCGCCTAGAGCTCGTGCTCCACAACAAGAGAAGCCACCGCAATGAGAAGCCCGCACACTGCAACAAACAGTAGCCCCTTGCTCTCCACAACTAGACAAAGCCTGTGCATAGCAACGAAGACCCAATGCAGCCAAAAATAAATAAATAAATTAAAAAAAAAGAAAAGATAAATACATATCTAAACTCGCATCTCTGTTGCCGTGTTGCTGCCTTCCTCAAACAGAGCTATGTGGTCTTAAACTGCATTGTTATTGTCCAAGGGCCAAAGGCCTTGTCTTCTACTAACCCAGTGATTCATTGATATTAACTCCAGTTTCCCCCTCCTCTCTTGTACTCTCTTCCAGTCTTTTTTGATTCTAGATGTGCTTTTCTCCTTTTTGTGCTTTACTCTTCTTAGAATCTGGTGTCTGTTAAACTTCATCTGCGGACCAAGAAGGTAAAAATCCTGTGCTTCCATTCATCATCCTAGAAGGCGTGTCTCTTTGAGGCCGACTGGATTAAACTTGGACTACATTAACCTTAAGCCCTGGGAGAAAGCTATAACCATGTGCCCACTTCCTCAGACTAGAGAAGCTCTGACGGCCTAACTCCAGGCTATGGGACAGAAAGGAGCCGGCCAGCCCTAGTTGGACTTTGCAAAAAACTGGTGCTGCTTAGTCATGCATTTTTCTGACCCCACCCTCTCAGGGGCTTCCTGGGCTGCAGCGTGAGTGGGCAGAGCAGTCAGAACAGCCCGGAGCAAAGCTGAGAGGTGGTGTGGAGAAGGCTGGGGTGGGCATGGGAGGACGGTGATGACACTCAAACAGGTGGGCTCTCCTTTGGGGGCAGGGCTGCGTCCCTTTTTATTCTCATTAAAATGGCTTTGTTTTTCCCTTCAGGAGGGGACAACAAAAATAGGAAGGATTGACTCAGACCAGGAACAGGACATTGGTGAGTGACAGAGCATATGGGCCCGATGCTTCGTGGCAGGTATTCATGCTGGATGGGTTTCTTCAGAGGAACGTGACGGTGCTCTGAGAGGAAGGAATCTTTGAGGTCTGAGGGGCCGCTCCTCTTTCCCGGACATGTTGTGGGTCTGGGACATGATAGGAGGAGACCCACACGGTGGGGTGATCCAGGCCTGGGTGGTTTCAGGCGGTGGCTCTTCCTCTCCTGTCATGATGTGAGATCTTCCAGATGTGGATTCTGATCTCATCAGAAGACTGGAGGAGGTGTTTCCCTGGGCTCTGCCTCCACCCAAGTGACCCCCGCCCCGTTCTGTAGTCCTGCAGGGTCAGTGGATCGAGAGAGACCACTGCACTATCACCAGCGCCTGTGGGGTCGTCATTCTGCGGCCTGCCCGCGGGGCCCGCTGCACAGTCAATGGCCGGGAGGTCACCGCCTCCTGCCGTCTGACCCAAGGTAGGGCCCCCTACAGCCCGGTTTATGCCGGGATGAGTGATCGATGAGCTCCATTCTCATGGGCCAGACCCAGAGAGCTCAGTGAAGCAGACTTTAATGACGGAACACCTAGCCTCTGCACCCAGAGATCTGAAGATTCCCTAATACAGTCCTCTTCCCATAAACAAAGAGGCCCCAATTCTGGGGCTCCAGAGGAGAGAGTGACTCTCTGAAATTAGTACCTGTGTTTGTTAGCTCTGTGTCCTTGGGAAAGTCTCTGAGCCTCAATTTCCTATAAAATAAGAATAATAATAGGATCGTTGTGAGGATTGAATGAGCTAATCTGTGTAATGTTCTTAGCAGTGTTCTTGGCACTTAGAAAACATCCCTAATCATGACTACTGTCACTATTACTACTACTATTAATCTATTCAGATTCTGTCTGTCCTTTGAGGCTGAGCTTGGATACCCCCTCTTCAACGAAGCATTCCCTGACTACTCCACCTGGAGCTCATCTTCCTTTCCTTGGGAATACCAGAGCTCCTCCTGTTCATCTCATTAATTCAATACATATGTTGTACGGTATCCAATGAACACATATCTTATTGACTCAGCTAAATTATCAACTTGTGGGGGCAGGACTTTGTGCCCCAGAACAGTGACCCGCACGTTAACATGTGCTCAGAACACGAGCTGTGCATTGAATTCGCGTCGGTCTCTGTGCCACAGGAGCAGTCATAACCCTGGGGAAAGCACAGAAGTTCCGATTCAACCACCCCGCAGAGGCTGCCATCCTGCGGCAGAGGAGGCAGGTGAGCACATGGTGTTTCCACGTGGCTGCTGGCCTCCCCGCTTCTCCCTTCTGGAGGGGGTCAAGCTTTGTCCGGGTCTGTTGGCATGGGGGTGATGATGCTTCCTTCCTTGTCTGCAGGTTGGAGAGACTGTTGGTAACAGTGGCTCTCTGGAGTGGCTGGATTTGGACGGAGATGTCACTGCCTCCCGGTTGGGTCTCTGCCCTTTGCTTGGGAAGGAAAGGTGAGAGACAGCTGCTCGTTCTGCTGTGGGACGTTTTGGTTTTGCTTTTTAATTCATTACAACATGGAGCGGGGAGGAGATGCGTGTAGCAGCCAAGCTCGGAATGAGGCCTGGTCTGAACCAATGTGGGCGAGTGTTCTGAGGACGTTGAGCTAGCCACTCAGCTGGTGGTTGGCAGGGTAGTGGTCGTGGCCTTCATTCATTTCCCCTTGGGTATTGCAACTTTTTCATCACTGAAAGAGGTATATATCATGTGATGTGTCCTGTGGCCACCTTCCTCTGTCAACAAGATTTACACCTGATGTGTTTGTGGATATCTTTGCTGCTTTTGGACCTACCTCTTTAAATTCTATTAACCCCTTTAAATTCTGGCCTGCCTGTGTGTGAGCTCATGTGTGTGTCAGTTAGCTCCAGGACTGTGGCTTCCTCTGAGTTTTTAAAGTTACTGTGGGATTGAGAAGCCTCTTTTCCTCATGACCATGGGTCCAGTACTGTGCATGAGGGGCAGGAACTCCGGGAACAACATGAAGATATCTCGGGGCTCTGCCCTGTGCTACTCATTTCACCTGCCTTGAGACTGTGGAGTGTGGGTCCGAGTTTTCTACATGATTCATGGGAACTGCTTTTCTTCTTCATAGTCGTTCTTTATCCATTTCTGCATAGAAGCCCCCTCCCAGATCGAGATGCCTTGTGGGTTGGATCCTGGGAATAGTGGTGTCCTGTTCTGAAAGCCACAGTGGCTTGTACCTTGGAGACTTCCTGTAGAAAATGCCAGCAGGGGCCCTGGTACCTGTGAGACCCCTGGTACGGGGGGCTGTCCAGCACCACGAGCACAGGGTGCCTGGGAGGGTTCTGATGGCCCTTGGTCCCCTGCTGCTCTTTCCTCAGGCCAGGCGCCTTGCTGGCGGCTGAGGATAGCCTTGGGGCAGTCCTCGGCGGTGAGATGTTGGATGGGGACAGGAGCGCTCTGAGGCGGGGGTACGAGCAGCAGGCAGGTGCTCCCAGGAGGGCTGCTGGCGACCAGAGGACGATGCTCCAGGGCCTAAGGGAGGGTGGTCAGTGTCGGGTGACTGCGGGCCCTGAGGGGCAACAGAGGGTGGAGCATATCAAGATCAAGGTAGACTCAGGACTGAGGCCGGGGCTCTTGTTTTGTCAGAGTGGCCTCCCTTTTTATAGTGAAGTCATGAAAGGAGGCCTTGTCTTAGGTCAGTTCTGTTGGGAAGTCGCACTGAGGATGTGTTTTTCCCAAAGTCCAGAGGTCTACAGGGAACGATTCTGCAACTTAAAGAGCCGCGGATGCTGAAGATATATGTTGGCGTTGGGTAAAGAGGCCTTACCTCCTGGCTCTACGACAGAAAAGCTGTGTGACCTTAGGCAAGCTACTGAGTCTCTGAGCCTATTGGCTCACCTCTAAGTAAGGATGCTACCGTCTCCCTCCCAGAGGTCCTTGTGACGTGGGTTGAAAGAACGAGTGCACATGGAATGCTTTGCCCAGTGCCCGACACCCCACAGCCCCACTGCCGGGAGGCCCTC
Source organism: Balaenoptera ricei (assembly GCF_028023285.1). Classification (NCBI taxonomy): domain Eukaryota; kingdom Metazoa; phylum Chordata; class Mammalia; order Artiodactyla; family Balaenopteridae; genus Balaenoptera; species Balaenoptera ricei. The sequence continues at coordinate 102,258,272 of NC_082640.1, read as the reverse complement.
GCGGCAGGGGCTGCCCGGGAAGGTGGCCTCCCTTTTGCATTCCTGTCCTCCCACCTTGCCCCAGTGGACCCATCCACCCCAGAGAACACTGGGCTTCTGCCTTTTTAAGGTCTTCTCAGGCTCTCTAGCCCCATGGGCATGGACGTGACCTTTCAGTAGCACCAAGAATGCACCCTTTCATGCAGAGGACAGAGCCGGGGCTGGAGAAGCCGGCCTCTCCCCCTCGCTGCGTTCGCTCTTAAGCTCCAGCTCTGGGAGCCTGTGGGCCGGGCCGGTCCTGCCCAGCTACCATTGCCAGCACGCGTGCGCCAGCCCATGGCAGCAGCGGGTGGTGTGGGCTCAAGCCTCTGAGCGGGCAGAGGGGCCGGGAGAGAAAGTGGGTGTGCGGAGCCCCGCACGTTGTCAGCAGGGCTCCCCGTCTGGGCTTCTGTCTCCATGAGGGTCTCTCATATGCTCTTGGGTGGGGTCGGCTCCAAAGCCTCCCCGTGTCCTAGGTTTCCTTTCCGTCCTCTTTCTCTCTGGAGGGATGCTTCTCTGGTGGGGAGCCTGTGAAGCCAGAGCTGACTCCAGAGCAGGGGAAATTGGCCTGTCGGCCTCCTTTTCTCCCTGCAGCAGTGAGTGATCTGGACCTGAGAGCAGTTTGTCCTTGAAAACTGTCTGTTGTCCATGTTCTTGGCATTTTCCCATTGGGAATTTTGGGAGCTTAGCCTTAAGTGCCTAGAGCCCGGGGGACACTGTTGCTGCTGCCACCACCTCTGCCACCTCAGCGAGTAGGTGCCATTGCATTTCTGCTGTGGAAGCTGCCAGAGCCGAGCAGCTGGAGGGCGCGATGGAGTCCTGGCAGCAGCTGGGGATGCTGGAGTCCCCCAGGGAGAAGGGCACCATCTGAGAGGGACAGAGGTCCTTGGCCGCAGGTTACTGAAGACTGGCCCTTGGTAATCTACCCAATGTATAGCATTAGGTCGGCGTGTTCTTTTTCACATGCTTTCGGGGAACTTGGCTGATGTACTGAACACAAGAGACATTTTCAGTCTGATGGTGTATGGCTCCTCGGACGAATGTGCAGTGTCTGTGGGGCTCCTCCCAGACCGCCTCTCCTTGCGGGCTTGCGGCTGCTATGGAGGAAGCTGTATTGGGTCTGTAGAAGCTGACAGGCTGGCTACAGCTTTCCCCGGGGGAGGGTGGAGGAGCTCTCTTCTAGGGAGAAGCAGATTGTAAATCTGAGGGCCCGGGGACAGTCGGAGAAGGAAGCTGAACACTCTCAGGAAATTCAGAATAAAGACCTCCTTCCTAGCCCTTATATCTGATGGTGTGGATCTTAGCTGGGTGTGTCTAAGACCCTCTGATGGGCTCGGGTTTGTGATTCAGCCGTGTCTGTGGTCAGACACAATTTGGAGCTGTGACGCAGGCGTGATACATATAAATATATGTGTAAAATGTTTTCCATTAACTGCTTTTTCTGTTTGTGTGGCGCTAACCGGCTTCTTGTTCCAGTTGCTATCCCTGGCCTTTGCCTTGCGTGTGACGAACGGCGCCTTTCCTGTTTTCTGTACCTTCCACTCTTGTGTGTTGCCCTTTTGCCCACAGCAGCCAGCAGCCGTCTTCCCCAGAGCACACTCGCACAGGTACCTGGGCCCCTCCTGATCCCTGGACTCACTGTAGATTGAGTCACCTCCCAGCCTCCCTTCCAGAGGGGAGCCTGCTGTTGTGCCGCCTCGCACCCACGCCCCCATCCATCCATTCACTCTCCCCCCCGTCCCTCCTTCACTGTCCTCCTAAGGCTACATTAAGAAATCTTAATTTCTTCTAAGACAGAGGCAGCAGACTTTCTGTGAAGGGCCAGGTTGTGCTGTAGGCTTCGCCGCAGCTATTCCGCTGTGCCAGTGAGGCACGGAAGCCCCCGAGACGATATGTAAACCACGCGTGTGGCTGTGTTCCAATAACTTGATTCACAAAAGCAGGCAGCGCACCATTTAGCCCGCAGGCTGTAGTTCGGGGACCTCTGCTTTCATTCTGCTCTACAAAGTGGTAAACCTCCTAAATGGAATGGACCCCTCAGAGCACACTACTCAGACGCTTTGCCATCTGCTTCTAGTGTCAGGTCACTCAGTGAATCTCCAAGCCTGAGAGCCGTGGCCTCCTGGGGCTGGAAAGAGGGCCGAAGGCAGGATAAGTGAGGCTGGATGGGGCTTTTGTGTCGGTCTCCAGCAGACCCTGACCCTTCCCAGACGCTCCCTCTCCCAGCCCGGAGCGGAGCCCCGTGCATTTGGCTCTTTTTGAAACCTGAATGACAGGGACGGAGAGGCCCTGCAGAAACAGCATGGGAGGCCCTTGCATAGAAGTCCTGTGTGACCTAGGGAGAGGTTAGCATGAGGGGAGAAGCTGTCAGTCTTCAGAGGAAGGCTCTGACTCATCCATGGTCACGCAGGAACCTGGTGGCAGAGTAAAAGCATGACTATAGTCTAGAATTTTTTTTTTTTTTTTTTTCGGTGGAGGTGCCAGGGATTGAGCCCCGGTCCTCATGCAAGCCAAGAGAACCTTTTTTTAAATAAATTTATTTATTTACTTTGGCTGCATTGGGTCTTTGTTGCTGTGCACGGGATTTCTCTAGTTGCGGTGAGCGGGTGCGCGGTCTTCTCACTGTGGTGGCTTCTCTTGTTGTGGAGCATGGGCTCTAGGCGTGCGGGCTTCAGTAGTTGTGCCTCGCGGGCTCTAGAGCGCAGGCTCCGTAGTTGTGGTGCACGGGCTTAGTTGCTCTACAGCATGTGGGATCTTCCCGGGCCAAGGCTCGAACCCATGTCCGCTGCATCGGCAGGCGGATTCTTAACCACTGTGCCACCAGGGAAGTCCCAAGAAAACCTTTTTAAATTTTGTATTATTGGAAAATTTTAAAAACACTACAAATAATCAACTCATGGCTAATCTTGTTTCATTTATATCCCCGACTCCTCCCCACTGGATCTAAACAAATCTTGGATAGTTTCATCAGTAAACGCGTCAGCATGTATCTCTGAAAGGTGCGGTCGAGTCTGAAGCTCTTGAACCCTCTTCCAGGGCTCGTTCACCGAGAACAGCCCTTGAGGGGAGACCAGCTCTCCCCTGGGGCTCCTGCTGCACACACAGGTTGGCATGCGTCTGAGTTCCCTCTCCTCCTCCTGCCACATCAGGAGGGTTTCTGCTTTAGGAGTGGAGGTGCAGTCGTGATCGCTGAACATGGAGGAGAGGGTGTCCATTCCCACAGTGTTTCGGAGCTTCTGCTCTAGTCACAACAGATTTTTAGCAGATACCTTTTTATTCTTTTTTAAAGGACAAAGTTTCTTGATTTAGCTAAAATGTTGTGTTTTCTAAAAACAGCTTTACTTTCCAGGTTATTTTCCTTAACCAAAATGAACTTGTGTTTCTGCTAAACCCACAGTCTAAGAATATGCTAGTCTCAGGACTGTTCTCCCCTCCCGCACTGTGACATCATGAGCTGCCTGTGACACCGTGTTGCCGGGAGTCCAAAGCCCTCTCCGCCCTGTTGAATGCAGGACTCCCTGGGAGGGGCTGAGGCCGTGGAGGTGTGTGCTGAGCTGGGTTTGCATTTCCCCCGGGTAACCCCGGCCCCTGTGACAGGAAGGCGCTGGGAGAGCAGAGTGGCAAGGACCACAGGCCACCGAGGGCTGGAGAGACACCCTGCGGGGCCCAGATTCAGCAGCGGCGGATGTGCTTCGTGGGGGATTTGAGGCAGCGAATCCTAGTGGGACAGATTAGAGCCAAACAGGAACGGGAACTGGACAGGACGTGTGCCAGCCAGCAGGTTAAAGACGGTAGGAGCCTGCTTCCCCTTCCCATCTCTCCACGCCACCCCGGCCTTCTGTATTCTCTCCTTTGTTGTCTTTGTGATATGATGGAATCTTTGGTATTAGGGGTTCTCTCCCCTCTTTTAGAGACCAGAGGCTCTTACACGGGGCTGGAAGCAAGAATAAGGAAGCGACCTTCCTCACTGCCCTCATGCGCGCTTGTCCACGTTCTGCTGCCGGCCCTAGCGTGTGCCCGCTGCCCTGCTGAGGCCCGGGGCTTCGTCCACTTGCCCTGTGGTCAGGGGCCCCGGCACTGCTGCCCCAGAGGGCCATGTGGCCCTCATCCCGCCACGTCACCCTGGCCAGCTCTTCACTCTGTGCAGGTGCAGCCGTGGCCGGAGGTGCCTGAGTCCAGGGAGGGAGGACGGGTTGACCTTCTCTCAGGGTATTTTTGGTTCGCAGACCAGCAGTGGCTGCTCAGAGAAGGGACCTGGCCGGCCGGCTTGCAGCAGCAGCTGCAGCAAGACCGTGTAGAAGAGAAAGAACTTGCAGCCGCTGTGCCATCTGATTCATGGTGCCAGACAGACCCTGAGACTCGGCCATCTCCCCTGGTCCAAAGCCAGAAGAGGGTGGTGCACCCGCAGCTCCTGCGGAGACTCGCGCTTCGGTTGGCGGAGCAGAACGGCCGGCAGAGAAGGGTCTCGTTCCAGCTGGAGAGGATCATCGAGAAGTCGAGGCTGCTGGAGGCCCACAGGAGACCGGAGCAGCTCAGGGCGCTGTGCTGGCTCCAGGATGACTGCCCCCGGAGGCCCACCTTCCCGGCCCCCTGCCCTGGTGCCCTGGTCCCAGGGCCTCAACGTAGAAGCAGATTGACAAGTTGCAGTTCTTTGAGCCTCCGAAGGCCCTGCAGCCGGCACTCGGCCCAGCTGCGCAGGTACAGCCAGCGGAGGCCACCTCGGGGCACTGGCTGAGGTTTACAGCCTTGTTGCCCAGGCAGCGATCTTTACTTCCTGGGGCCTCAGTTTCCTCCATCTGTGAAATGGAAAGATGTGTCTACTCTTCTCTTCCTCATCACTTTTTCTCCTGATCACTCTCTTCTTTCTCTGTAGTTGATATCTTCTAAGATCTTCCCTGCCCCCACTCTGAGGGGCAGCTCTTGCTTCTTTGATCATATCTGCTGAGGGAGAATCTCAGCTTCATTTTCCGTGTGCTCTAGACCCTGACTACCCACATATGTCTCACTGTGTGTGTCCTGCCGCCACTCTGTCTCATATTGCCTCAAACCGCACTCTTCCTCCCTCCCCTCCCCTCCCGCCCAACCTGCTGGCTCCAGTCAGTTTCCCAGCCCACCTACCATGCTGAGCAAGTGAAACACTCTCTTTCTGACTCCTGGGTTCATTTTGGGATCCTCCTTGTTTCTTTTCTCCTTCACTCCTCGCATTCAGTCAAGGTGAGGATATGTTATCTCCAGGCTGCTTGGAGCAGAGGACTGTGTCTACCTCTTTATATCCTCCAGGCCTAGCGCAGGGCCTTGCCCATATTAGGTGCCCAATTAATGTCTATTACTATTATGTTTGCTTACCAATCTGGTCTTAAGAGTACTAGGTAGGCTTTTTTTTTTTTTAAGTTTTATTATGAAAAAATTTCCAACATACACAAAGTTGAGAGAGTTGTGTACCTATCACCCACGTTCAGCAAATGTCAAGATTTACCATGCTTGCTTTGTCTCCCCTCCTTCCTTTTTCTGATGAAGCATTTTAAAGCAACTTTTAGATGTGATGTCATTTCAATCCTACATCAAGTATACACTTCTGAAAAATAAGGAGTTTTCTTATAACCACATTGTCATCACACCCAACAAAATTAAGATTAATTATTCAGTGTAATCAAAAACCTAGGCCATACTCAAATTTCTCTAATTGCCTCAAAATATATATTTATAGTTAATTGAAATTAAGGTCCGATAGAATTTACACACTGCATGTGGTTGTTATGTCTTTTAAGTTTCTTTTAATCATGCTTTTTAAAAATTTCTTCATTATCGTCGATTTGTTAAAGAAAGTGGGTCAATTCTGTTAAAATGTGCCCCTTTATAGATTTGTCTGTTTGATTCCTTGTAGTGCCATTTAAGTTATTCTTCAGTTCCTCATGTTGGAAGTTTTCCCTAAAGGCATGATTAGATTCAGATTCAGTTCAACCTTTTTGTAAGATAAAGAAAATGAGGAACAGAGTGTACCTGGGGCTTCTTTGAGAGCCAGGACTATAGTCTGCAGTTTCCTTATGTACCTATAGAGCTGACCCCGAAGGCTATAGGGGACAGTGACATTGGCCTAGTTTTAAACCTCTTTCAGAGCAAACTAAGTGGGACTTTATATTCCTTCTATCAGCAGGAAGTAGGGACCTCTTACTTTTCTGAGATGGCTTTCCTTGTCTCCACAGTGTTTTCCTGAATTGGGATCCCTCCACCACGTTACCTCCTATGCCTGACCCTACTGAGCAATTATCAGAGAAAACCCCATCAGAAGAGTACTTGCCCCAGGCTGCTTATTATCCCCCAAGGACAGGGCATTTCATCAAGCATGCCCTCCGTTCCTCCGGCGAGGGGCAGCTCTGCACAGCCAGGAAGGCCCTGGCCAGGAAGGGAGCCTCACCCCCTGGCACCTGCCTCACTGAGAGCTGCGAGTCTGCCGGTGTCCAGGAAATGGAGAGAGTGGGTAAGCAGCCCTGTTAGATGGTGGCCCAGAGTTTAGCAGCTAACAAGCTAAAGCCATGGGATAAGCCGGAGGTCCTCACCCCTTCCACCCAGACCAGGAGGGCTAAGGCCACTCACCAGCAGGGTGGGGAAAAGAAGGGAACCTTGGGCCCCATGAGGCTGCTGAGGGAGCCAGTTGCGGCTCCTCACATCCCCATGGATCCAAACAGGCCACTGGGCATGGAAAGGCAGCCAAGACTTTCTGGGCAGAATCCACCCCACCTTCTCCAAGCGGGGCATCAGAGAGGCAGCAGAGGGTCCTGGCAGCTAGGGTTGAAAAGTCCTCTCGCTTGCCTCACAGCAGCCCTTTGAAGAGGCAACACAGTGCGGGGGACCCAGACACCACGGCCTCACTCACAGGTTCCAGCCCCGTAGTGGATCTTGCAAGAGAAAAAGGTGGTGATTTATCTGATGCAGATAGCAGTCACTCAGTAGATTCTCTCTCCTGTGTCTGTGCCAAAGCCCTGCTGGAGCCACGGAAGCTGGAGGAGCCCCAGGGGAAGGAGCGGGATCTCCCAGAGCCAGATGACTCCGACAGCGAAGACAGCCAAATATCTGAGGACTCGCTGGCCGAGAAGGGGTACCAAAGCCCACAGGACAGCCCAGGGCTCAGTTATCTCACCCATGGCCATGGCCACTCCAGGGCCAGAGCTCAAGCCTCTGTGAGGGGCTTCACCACACCCTCAGATAGTCGACTGTTCACCCAGACTCACAGGAGCTTTTCCCTCGACAGCCTGATTGACGCTGAGGAAGAACTGGGGGACTATCGGCAAGAAGAGCCTTTCCTCCGTTCAGCTGACGAGATGCCCACGGAGACTTTCTGGCGCCTGCAGAGCTCCAGTCTGCCCGCAAGGGACCAGGAGGCAGTGTGCAGGCCTGGCCCCATCAGCCACAGAACAGGAGCCAGGCTCGATGCCGCCCTGCCAGCGAGCAGTTCATGTTACCTGGAGCTCCAGCCCCGCTGTGAGCAGCCGGAGTTGGCGGTGGAGGCAAGCTCCGCAGAACAAGCCAACACTCTCCAAGACGTGCAGCTTTCAAGAGGGAGCCCTCTGGTGTCCATGGATTCCTGGTTCTCCTGTGACTCCAAGATCAATCCCAGTAGCCCCCCAGGTTCTTTATGTCCAAGGCCTGACGTCCAGGATGTTCAGCCCTGCGGTTGGGAGAGGCCTGGATACTGGCCCAATATGGAAGAACTAAAGTCATCAGATACAGAAACAGTCCTGTCCTACAGCTCCAAACTGCCCCTGGGCGGCGCTGAGCTGCCCTGCAGTGTCAGAAGTGTGTACACAGTCCCTGTTTCTGATACGACCAGGGTGTCCCTCTGGGGCTCTTATAGGCTTCTTCAGCCAGGAGCTGATGGCACCTCTCAGGCCAGAGGGGTCCCTGACGTGGCCCAGCAGGGCGTCTCTGAAGCATCCAACTCTAGTGTGTCAAGCTTGTTGGCTGCCTCTGCCAGCTCATTCACTTACGTTGGCAGTGCCTGTGAGAGAGACTGGGCTGCCCTTCAGCAAAAGTACCTCCTTGAACTGTCTCATCCTGTTCTGGAGGCCACAGGAGCACCCAGTCTTCCTCCTCAAGTGAAGGGAAAGCCCTCGCTTGAGGAAGACTCTGGTTCCCTGACCCAAGCTTCTGGCAGGGGAGGAGATGCTCTATTGCCAATTGGTCCTGGGGTATCTAGCAGCCCGGATTTCAACAACTTTCCTATCCATCTGTCCAGAATTAGGCATTTGAGAGCTGAGAAAGGACAGGACAGTCTGCGTGTCGAGGTAGAAGGTACTTCAGATTTCTTTACAACTAGTGAGAAAGAGGTGAGTCATAGTGGAACTTATTCAGCGGACGTAGAATCATCGACTTCTGGAACTACAAATGCGCAGGTCTCTACAGCAGCGAACAAGACAGCGCATCCCGTGATGGGAGCATGGGGAGTCAAAGAGAGCAGCTTGGAAGAAGCCTCTCAGAGTAGCGAGAAACCTGGACTCATGACGTCCTCTGATGAATGTTTCATCCTAACGAACGCTTGTCACCATATTGTCACCATAGACACCAAAGAACCCCATTGGCCCCGAGGCTGGGCTCCTTTGAGGAAGAATAGTGCAGACCCAGGGAGGCAATTAGGTCAGAACAGCCACTGCCCCCTGCAGGAAGAGAAGGCAGACTCCCAGGAGAGCGCCAAGGAAGCTGGTGGAAGACACAGCAGGTTTTCCTCTGCCTTTCCTTCAGGTCCAGAGCTGTGCCTCCACTCTGCTCCCTGGAATCCACGCCCATCTTCCCTGCAGCTACCTCCCTTGGAAACATTCTATGTGACCAAAAGCCGAGATGCCCTAACAGAAACCGCCTTGGAAATCCCGGCTTGCAGAGAAGCAAGGGCGCCCTCCCCACCTCCCAGGGAAGCATGGGGCTTTGGACACGAGCACCAAGTCCTCCAAAATGTGTATGTGAAGAATAAATTACCAGTACTGTTACAAAACCAGAATTCCAAGATTGCATCATCTCAGCAGGTCACAGCAGAGAGGCCAGTTGATCTGAACACCAAGGAAGTTTGCAGAGAAAAAGGGAAATGCCTTGGAAAGATTAAAGAAGAAAGCCATAATTCAGTTTATTTTTTTGTCACTCAGAACAGACATTTTCTTCCATCTACCAGCATAAAAGTATGTGAATTTGAAAATCAAGTTGGAATTTTAAATAAACACAGTCTTCCAATGCTCAAGCAGGGAGAAAAGGCTACTGTACAGTCCTACTGCAGTGTTTCCTCAGACAGTTCTGGGTCAAGGAATTCTCTCCTGGTGTGTGAATCTGAGACGGGTGGGGAAGAAGAGCAGCGGCAGGATGCAGTCCTCAGAGAGACCCAGGCCTTTGACATGAAGAGACGGTTTCCTTCCAGGGTCAGGTCTGATTTCATCTATAAAACCATCAATTTAGGCCTTGACAAGGACAAGATAGAGGAAGCCGCTCTTTCTTTGAAGTCCAGATCAGTACATCATAGAGTAAGCAGCCCAGAGACAGCAGCCCAGGATGAGGGTCCAACCCACAACGGGGAAAGGAGGAATGAAATTGGGCTTCTTGGAAAAGCGCTCCATCCCAAAGACGGCTCAGAAGAGTTTAAGTTTTCACAGGCAGAGTCTACGTATGAAAGATTCCAGTCAGTTACATGCTTTCAGGAAAGAAACCTCGGTGAATGCAAGGTCCCTGGAAAGGTGGGAGAAACGTTAAACCCCAAAGGAGAACCTCCTGGAAAGAAATGGAGTAAAAGAGATAATAATGCTGATGAGATGGCTAGGCTAATTAGGAGTGTAATGCAGCTGGAAAATGGCATCTTGGAAATTGAATCCAAGCAGAGTAAGCAGCTATGTGCTTCCCACACACCGGGAGTCAGTAAGGAGTTTATGTTCCAGGACCAGAAGGACCAGGAGATGGCTGACCATGTGCTGAGGCCAGGCAGCTTTAGAAACCACGTGTCCTTCAAGGATCAGCCATCTTCTCCAAAATGGAAAGATGATGTTATCTTTAGGGATGGTGAAGCTGGACAAATGGAGGTTAACAATAGCATTGATCCCTGGGTACACGACATCAGATTTGTGAAAGGGCACACCTACCCAGCTGTATTAGACAGACCCGCCAGGGACACTGGTGGTTATTTAGGGAAATTTACAGTTTGCAGAGAATGCACCAACACTTCTGCTCATCCAAGGAAAACGAAAGCTTCGGCTAGAGCTCTGCCATTGCAGCCCATGCCTGAGAGGACTTCTGAGGAGGGCGAGCTGGTGAACGCAGTGTACCCCAGACGGCTGCCCCGTGGCTTGGGAAGTCTTGAGGAGCTGGAGACTGTGAAGGGTTTTCAGGAAAGCCATTTTGCCAAACACATACGTACTTCTAAGCAAGAGGAGCCAGAAGTTCAAGGCAGAGTTGAAGAAACGGCTGTGCAAAGAGGGGGCCTACAGGAGAAAAACAAAGTGGTTTCATCAACTCAGAAACTCCCTGGCCCGTGTCAGCATTGTGTGCGCACATTTTTCAGCCAAGAGACTGGCCCATTGCCAAGCCAGCCAGAGTCCTGTATGGCTTCTCACCAAGACCTGAGTAATGCCTTGCCCTTGAATTCAACAAGGCCGCCAAGAACCTATCTTTATGTACCTGGTACTATAGGCATCTCTTCTGTTGACTATGTGCTGGATCCCACCCTGTTGGAAATGCCCACCAGTCCCTTGGTAACTAGATCGGGGCATCAGGACCAGAGTGGAGAGCCCGGATGCCACAGCCCACGGCAGGGAGACGATAGACAGGGCTTCTCCGTGGCACACCCTGCTTGGTGTGGGCCTGTGATATCCATGGCTGTGGGATCTCACAGTCAATCCAGTGCACCAGCGAGCATTCCCCTGGGGGCAGAGGGCAGGAGGTCAACAAGCACTGGACCGCAAGGCCACGGAGGGGACCTCAGAAGCACCTTGCTGGGCTTGGGTAGCAGGGTGGGTTCTCATTCTGAAGCCGAGGCAGCTGTACCAAGAGGACCAGACAGAGCCAGTTCCCTGAACAGGGCCTCTAGCCCTCTTGAAAGGGCCAGCTGCCCCTTAGAAGAGGGGGACAAGCGAGGTAGGGGGGAGAGGCAGCAGGCAGAGAAGGAGGCCAAGGACCTCAGTCCTGCCAGTGGTGCTTTCTCAGCACCTGTGTCCTTGCCAAGGGTGCCTCAGCCGGAGCCGTCTGCCCATCCACCCACGTGCCTGGCTGAGTTGGAGGAGATCGGACAGGCAAAGGCCCAGGGGAAGCAGCTTCACAACGTGGTGGCTGGGGGCACAGTCCTTCCTCACGTTGAGACGCTATTAGGACCTGAATGTTCTTCAGGGGCCCCTGGCAGGCCTCAGTGTCCACAAATGGGCCAGTCAGTGTCAGCCAGGACCAGAAATGAGCGTGAAGCACGGGGATTTCATGTGGCGTCTCTCTCTGCTAAACCAGGACACCTGTCAAGTGATGAGAGGACATCTGTCCTTCAGGCCACACCCCCCTCTTCAGACAGCTGTCACCCTCTGCCCAGCACTGACACTAACACAGGGCCACGGCACCCCTCACGGACTTCCTCCCACGCTGACCCTGCTCCAGGTAAAAGTCACTGTACCGGAAAACTGAGACATTTCCTGGGAGCCAGTGAACAGTTTGTGTGTCACACTAGCTCTTCTGAAACCATAGAGAAAGAGGGAGAAGCAACCAGAACACCTTCCTCTGCTGATGCTTTGGGCTCAGACAGTCTTCCTTCTTCAGCAGCTGTGGAGGAGGACAGGAGGGTAAGGGCGGAGGAAGTAGTGGCTGCCTTACCTTCTCAGGCCCCTTTTGATGATGCTGGAGGGATTCCACATGGGCGAGGCCCGTTCGCTGCCTGGGAGGCTGCCCAGGGTGTGCTCCCTGGCTGGCAGGAGAGCAGCCCAGCCCACCAAGAACCTGGGACTCTGGACAACACATGGGGAGGAGGTCCTGGTAACTTCCTAGTGGCTGCACAAGGAGGAAAAACAACCTGTTTTGAAAGTCAACTTGTGATCTGTGATGTTCAGAATTCTGCCAGCCTCTCATGGCCTAACCAAGACCAGGGCCAATGTCTTGAGGCTTCCACCGGCTTAGAAGAAGGGAAGGCGAGTCCCAGGTGGGGTGCCGTCCTGCCCAGTGCCCTGAGAGGGATTGAACCGGAAGCTCCCTCTCAGCAGCCTGTGAAGCAGGAGGGGAGTGTTGGCTCTGGGCTAGCAGAAGCCTGCAGGGCCAGTGTCGAAGGTCCCAGGCCAACTCTGTTGCCGGATCAGAGACCCGGGGGAGTTAGGGAGGAGGCCCTGCGCAGGTGCCTGCGGGAAGCTTCAGACTGTGGTGTCTTTTCGGGGAGGACTGAAGACAGCAGGACCCTCAGCCCGTCTGGGGGCCAAGAAGACAGCAGATCTCATCCTTGCCGGCAACCGTGCAACCCTCAACCCGTTGCTTCCGGGGCCCTTGCCTCCCCTTCCTCCACTTCACTGTGTTACAGAGACGGTGACCTGGGCAAGGGGGCTTCCAAGGCCACCCCACACACTCGCCACCCACCCTGCGTGGTCCCCCTCAGGGCCTGGGGAGTGGAGAGAGGAGAGGGCCATAGCGGGGAACCTGATGTGCTCTGGGCACATGGCCTTGAGCCCAAAAGCATTAATGTGGAGTTGGGGCCAGCAGACGGCAGCACCCCGGAGACCTCTGCTGCTGCTCTCCTGCCTCCGGCTCAGGGCTGCAGCTCCCCTTCCGCCCCTGATGTGAGGACAAGTCCCCTCAGCCCCTGGGTTGCTGACGGAAGCTCCAGGTCAGTAGGGGATCCTGAGAAAAAGACTGCCGAGAAGAAAGTCAGCACCGAGCTTGAGGCTCCCCCTCTCCACGCAGGCAGGTGCTCTGAGCCACCTGGGAGGTTTCAGGACAGCTCCGCTGGTGGGCGGAGTGCACAGGGCTCTCAAACCAAGCCAGAACCACCTGCAACAGCTGGGGGACGACACAGCCTGAATTTAAGTGAAGGGTGTGTTGAGAGTGAGCCGCCGGTGGAACCACAACGTGGATGTTTGGGAAATGCCGTCAGATGCCTTCCAGAAAAGCCGCAACTTTCCGCGGAGTCCAGGGATCATAGTGGCTTGGATCCCCAAGCCCAACTGGTAGCAGAGTTACAGCGCGTCTCCAGTCCCCAGGTTGACAGCCCCCGGGAGGAGGAAGAGCAGCAGAGAGACCAGGCTTCAGGTGGCCGAGAGGACGCTGCCTGGGGCAGGAGCCCCCCACGTGCTGATGAAGGTGGCTCAGGCAGCTGTCAGATTAGAGGTGCAGGCAGAGAGGACGCGGCTGTGGCCAGGCCCCCTGCAGCCTTCAGAAACTCAGCCACTGTCCCCTTGGGGCAACGCGCAGCATGTTGGCCTGTGGCCCAGGGCCCCGGGCAGCCCTCTTCCGGCGGGGAGCAGCCGGCACCCCGCTGCCGGTGCTCACTTCCTGTGATCGCTATCATCTCTGGCCCCAAACACTCTAGACCGCAGTTCTCTGCGGTCAGCTCTCCCCGGTCTCTTCAGGAGCTAAGCTTGAGCGTGGAGCCTCCTTCCCCGACAGATGAGGATATACAGGAGCCTAGCAGATTGTGGACCCCACATCCCAGAGGCTCTTCCTCAGGAAAGTCTGCGGCAAGAACGTCTCTGAAAGCTGAGGGCTGCGATCAGGAAGACTCCTCTGACTTGGACGGCATCGCTGCTGATCCCAGGCCCCTGCCATCCACACCCCCTCCTTACCCGGCGACTTCAGCTCTCTCATGCATGCCGACCCCTGCTCTCATGGCTGCTTGGCCATTTGGTACTCCGGAACAGGCGCAGCCGGGAAAGCCAGAGAGACTGGGTGGCCAGGCCCGGCCAGAGGCGCAGCGCTCTGAGGCGGGCGGAGGAGCCCTGCGTTTTAGCCCCAGCGCCATCGATCCCTGCGTCCTGCCCGGGCGTCCCGAGGGGCCTGCGCGTGTTGGCTGGAAGCAGTATGTGTTTGGTGGTGCAGCTGATGTCTCCCGTGGCTCCACACCCCAGGGCCTGACACCGTCCGACGTGGACCGGTGCTCCCGCGAGGACGACGGCCTAGACGACCAGGGCTCCCCGGTCTACTCGCACCGCAGCACCTTGGCCAGTGCCCGAGGCCTGTCGAGCACACGCAGCCACGTTGAAAGTGCCCGCTGTTCCCGTGAGGCCTGGGGAGTCTGGGGTTCCTCGTTTGCCCTGGGGAGCCCCCACGTCCTGATCAGCTCTGAAGGGGCAGCCCCCCCTAAGGGTCCTGGCGAGAGAGGTGGGTTCCCGGGCACCCCTGATGAGGCAGGCTGTCTGAGGAGGGAGCCCCCCTTGGCTGGAGGAAGTGCTGCGGGCCCGGTGGATGAGATTATGCTGCTGTACCCATCAGAGGCGGGCGGCCCTGTGGGTGTGTCCAGGATGAACACCTTGGAGCAGGGCACCCAGACCCTGGGCTGCAGGTCCCGCTGGAGCTACGCTGACCTCTCCTCTGCTCAGTCGGATCTGGCCTCTTGGGCCAGTATGCACGACCTGTCTCTCCGCCTCTCGCAGCTCCTGCACACCACCTCGGAGCTGTTGGGGAGTCTCTCCCAGCCAAGTGTGGCCAAAAAGGAGCGGAATGCCAAGAGGGAGGCCCCGGGTGAGGTGCCGCAGGCCCTGAGGATGGACGGCTGTACTCAGACCACCATGGATGAGGGCATCCAGACTGACCCGGCCTCACCACCTCTGCATCTCCAGGCCCCAGAGGCCAACCTTCAGAAAGTCAGTGCGGTCCTTGAAAGGCTGGGCTCGGATCTTTCCATCACGTCTCAGGAAAAGGGACATGTCCCAGGGACGCTTAAGAAGAGAGGGGCAGAGGGGACTGCACGGAAAATAGCAGGGCCCCAAGATCTTGAGGAAGAAAACACCCTCTGCAGGCCCCGGAGCGCCCCCGTACCCTCATCCCACTTGAGTTTTCAGAAAGTCCCCTCTGGGCAGAACCTGCCTCCTCTGAGCCCCCAGGCTTCTCCGGATGCCCCCCTGCCTCCCAGCCTGGCTGGTGGCAGCCCCGGCCGCAGCCTCAGTGCATCTCCCTCCCCAGGGCCCTGCCCCCACGCTGTGGAGCCTGTGGAGGAGCCCGGGGTGCAGAAGGAGCGGGGCCCCACGAGCGCCTTGCGGGTGGACAGGGCCTCCTCCCCGATCCTCACGCTTAGCGCCAGCACCCAAGGGTCAGGGCGCCCCCCAGGCGCTTTGTCTCTCTCGGCCCCCTCAGCTCATTCCCTTAAAGGCTGCCAGAAGCTCGTCTCCCGCCCAAGCCTTCCCCTGGGCGCCCCGAGGCCTGCAGTGGGTAATTATTCTCAAACCCCTGATGAGTCAGGTAGCTCTCAGAGAGTGGAGGCCCTTTGTGGGGAAGGTAGCAGTCCCTTAGAAGGGGGTGACCACAGGTGCTCCCTTGGGCTGAGCTCCCGAGGCCACCCAGAGCAGAGCGCGAAGCCCCAAGTCTGTTACGTGGAGCAGGCCCCGCAGCGGCGTCAGCCCAGGACCACCACCGGGGCCCAAGGCAGACTGTCACTTCCACCACCGGGAAGCAGGAGCCGGAGGCTGGCTGATGGCTTTGTGCCTGAGGACGTGGCCTCCCTAGAGTGCGGCCCACTGAGCAGTAGGGGGCTGAGTCAATGGCAGTGCAGGACAGAGCATGGGGGTGAGGGCTCAGCATCTCCAGAGGAGCCACGGCCCGCTCTGAACATTTCCTCTTTGTGGGGAGGCCTCCGGCGCCGCCGCCCCTGCCCTTTCTTTGAGTTGGCTGATCCCTCAGGGCTCCGGGGTTGCATCTTGGGCCCGACTGAGGCCTGCCAGCCTGAGGGGCCGCTGCGCCCCAGTTCCCAGATGTGCACGGCCCCTGAGCCCCAGCACCACGGTCTGAGGGACCTCCCGGTGTATAACAAATCCAGCGATTGGTGTGGGGGTCAGGACGGCTCCCCTGGGGCGCTGGGTGTGATGGATTTGCTGGGGACCAGATGTGATTGCAGCTCAGGAGAGCAGGGACAGAGGCCCCCACGACCTCCTGAGGACCAGAGGCAGGCGTCCGAGTGGTCCCAGAGGGAGCAGATCCCCCTGCGAGTTGGGGCCCAGACCCTCTCCCTCAGCGTGGAACTCACAGAAGCAAAACTGCACCACGGCTTCGGGGAGGCAGACGCCCTGCTGCAGATGCTGCAGAGCGGGACGGGGGAGGCACTTGCTGCCCAAGAGGAGGAGCCGTACGCCCGGTAAGGACCTAGCCCGGAGTGGGGAGGCGAAGGCTGGGCGGAGAGGAGAGGGAACCGAGACAGCTGACAGCCGGCTGTTCCTTCTCCCGGCTCAGCTCTGGGACCTTCCGGGGGTCAGAGATAGGTCAGGAGATGGAGAAGGGCAGTCAGGGTCAGCTTCAGTGCCTCACTCACGTTCTGTCTCAGGCCAGAACGTACCACACACAGCCTCTGGAGGGAACGGGCTGAACGACTTCAGAACTTCCGCCGGACGCGAAGCCTCAGCCCCCAGAAACAACTGAGCTTCCCATCCAACCGGGATCTCCCCACCTGGGCCTTTGACTTGCCCAGCAGGCGCCGAGAATACCTGCAGCAGCTGAGGAAGGATGTTGTGGAGACCACCAGGTACGGTGGACCCAGAACCCTGTGGGGAGCAGGCTCTGTGTGGGGCAAGTGTGGGGAGCAGGGCCTGGATTTGAGCGTCCTGGACACCGGAGGCTGCAGCTTCCTTTGCCAGGAGCGATTCCAGGAGTGGGTCCTACGTGACTGTGGACAGTCGGAGGCGGCTGTGGAGACTGAGGCAAAGGGAAAGAGGAGGGTGTGGGAGGGAGCAGCGGACGGGGTGGGGGTGGATAGAGGAGCCATGCTCTGTAAGACTGCAGGCCTGAGCCTCAGGGTGTTTGTAAGACCACACCCGAAGGCCCTGGGGGCAAAGAGAGGATGGGTCCTTCAGGAAGGTAGTGTTGAGCGGGTCTGGGCCATGGCCCACTCACCATGTTAGAAGGCATCTCTCCAACCCTCTGATCTTCCCCAGGAGCCTAGGATCAGCGTCAAGGTCTCCTCACCCACCCTCTGACATAGAGCTGATGCTACGAGAATACCAGCGGGCCCGTGAGGAGGCCAAGGTGGAGATTGCCCGGGCCCAGGCCCGACTGCGGGAGCAGACTGAACAGGAAAAGCTGAGAATCCGCCAGCAGATCGTCTCCCAGCTGCTGCGGGTGGGGAGTGGGGCAAGCCTCTGATTTCAGGGTAGGCTTGGAGCCCGGGGCAGACCAGGGCTGCCTCTGAGTCTTGGGACGTAGAATTTGGAGGAGGGCGTCGGGCCCCTGGTGCCAGCTCAAAGTTGCTTCACTCTCTATTTTCATGCCATCCTCATCAGACCAGCTGCTGTCCCTGGGCCAGAGTTTGGGAGGAGGCGGCTTGGGTATATAGTTGGGGTGGGGATGGGGGAGGCATGAGGGTATGAGGCTGAGATAGGAGGCAGTGGGAGGTGATGGGAACTGGGGAGGTGAGAAGGGGCGAAAGTGAGGGTGGGAAGTGAGGGTGCCTGAAGCTGGTTGACAGTAATCTGTCCTTCCCAGGAAGAAGAAAAGCTACATACCCTGGCCGCCTCCAGCTCTTGGTGCACCAGCTCCAACGGAAGCCTCTCCTCTGGTGTCACCTCTGGCTACAATAGCAGCCCGGCCTTGCCAGGCCAGCTCCAGTCCCCAGACAGTGTGGTGAGTAGGCAAATGCAAGCATGAATCGGGCCAGGAGTGCCGTGGCAAGAGTTTGGGAGGAAGTTCTGCCTCCTGGAGGCCACTGCTGACATGAGCCCTTCTCCTGTATGATGGCCTTTGTCTTCCCTGTGGTTTTTGTCTCCCATGTTCTCCATGTTTTCAGTCTTTTGCTGTTGTAAACAGTGCTTTGTGCATGTATCATTTCATACATGTGCACATATATCTGTGGGGTAAATTCCCAGAAGTGGACTTGTACAAAGATATGGGCATTTGAAAAAAAAAAAAAAAAAAAAAAAAAAGATATGGGCATTTGAAACTGATAGGTATTGGTAGGCTTCCCCTCACAGATGTCCTGCTTTATACTCCCCCCAACCCGACCAGCAGGGGGAGAGAGTGCATCTCCCCCCACACCCTCACCAACGTGTTACCAAATGTTTGGACTTTTGCTGGGCGGTCTGTTCATATCCTTTGCTCATTTATCTCCTTTTTTTTCCTTACCAGTTTCGAGGAGTTCTTTATATATTAGCAAGATAGCCCTTTGCCTGATAGGAATTAGAAAATTTTTCCCCTAGTTTTTCATTCTCTTTTGGCTTTGCTTCTTGTGTTTGGAGCCATTCAGAAAGTTTTATCAGTTTTCCTTTTATAGTGTCTATGTTCTGACTCACAATTAGAAATACATTCTCCATTCCAAAGTTATAAATAATTTTTCCTGTAGTTTCTTCTAGAACTTGTGTGGCTTTATTTTTCATATATAAGTCTTTGCTCCATTTGGAATGCATATATAGTGTGAGGTGTGGATCCAACTTTATTCTTCCCTATGGTTATCTAGTTAACCCTGTCGTGCTTGTTCCCTACAGTTATCTAGTTAACCCTGTCGTGCTTGTTCCCTACAGTTACCTAGTTAACCCTGTCATGCTTGTTAGATAGTTCATCTAGACAGTTCCTCTTTGTCTCACCAGTTTAAGATGTCGACTTTTCTTGTACCAAGGTTTATAATATATTCTCCTACTCATTACTTTCTTTTTTTTAGATTATCATTATCTTTTACTGGAATACAGTTGATTTACAATGTTGCGTTAATTTCTGCTGTGTAGCAAAGTGATTCAGTTATACATATATGTACATTCCTTTTTTTATATGCTTTTTCATTATGGTTTATCATAGAATATTGAATACAGTTCCCTGTGCTATACAGTAGGACCTTGTTGTTCCCATTATTCTTCTTTTTCTGACCCTGTAGTGTATTCTTTTTTTAATTTAATTTTTATTTTATATTGGGGTATAGTTGATTTACAATGTTGTGTTAGTTTCAGGTGTACAGCAAAGTGGTTCAGTTATACATATCATTCTTTTTCAGATTCTTTTCCCATATAAGTTATTACAGAATATTGAGTAGAGTTCCCTGTGCTATACGACAGGTCCTTGTTGATTATCTATTTTATATATAGTAGTGTGTGTATGTTAATCCCAACCTCCTACTTTATCCTTCCCCCCTGCCCCACCTTTCCCCTTTGGTAAACGTAAGTTTGTTTTCAAAGTCTGGGAGTCTCTTTCTGTTTTGTAAATAAGTTCATTTGTATCATCTTTTTGGATTGCACACATAAGTGATATCATATGATATTTTTCTTTCTCTGTCTGACTTACTTCACTTAGTATGATAATCTCTAGGTCCATCCGTATTGCTGAAAATGGCATTATTTCATTCTTTTTTATGGCTGAGTAATATTCCATTGTATATATGTACCACATCTTCTTGATCCATTCATCTGTTGATGGACATTTAGGTTGCTTCCATGTCTTGGCTATTGTAAATAGTGCTGCAATGAACATTGGGGTATGTGTATATTTTCAAATTATGGTTTTCTCCAGATATATGCCCAGGAGTGGGATTGCTGGATCATATGGTAGTTCTATTTTTAGTTTTTTAAAGAACCTCCATACTGTTCTCCATAGTGGTTGTACCAATTTACATCCCCACCAACAATGTAGGAGGGTTCCTTTTTCTCCATACCTTCTCCAGCATTTGTTATTCATAGACTTTTGAATAATGGCCATTCTGACTGGTGGGAGGTGATACCTCCTTGTAGTTTTGATTTGCATTTCTCTAATATCTATATTGAGCATCTTTTCATGTGCTTTATGGCCATCTGTATGTCTTCTTTGGAGAAATGTCTGTTTAGATCTTCTGCCCATTTTTTGATTGGGTTGTTTGTTTTTTTGATATTGAGCTGCGTGAGCTGTTTGTATATTTTGAAGGTTAATCCCTTCTCAGTCTCTTTCTTTGCAAATATTTTCTCCCATTCTGTGGGTTTTCTTTTCGTTTCTTATGGTTTCCTTTGCTGTGCAAAAGCTTTTAAGTTTAATTAGCTACCATGTGTTTATTTTTGTTTCTATTTTCATTACTCTGGGAGGTGGGTCCAAAAAGATATTGCTGCAATTTATGTCAAAGAGTGTTCTGCCTGTCTTCCTCTAAGAGTTTTATAGTATCCAGTCTTAAATTTAGGTCTTTAATTCGCTTTGATTTATTTTTGTGTATGGTGTTAGAGAATGTTCTAATTTCATTATTTTACCTATAGCTCTCCAGTTTTTCCAGCACCACTTATTGAAGAGACTGTCTTTTCTCCACTGTATATTCTTGCCTCCTTTGTCGTAGATTAATTGACCACAGGTGCATGGGGTTTTTTTTGTTTTGTTTTGTTTTTATTAATCAGTCATCAATTTTATACACATCACTGTATACATGTTAATCCCAATCGCCCAGTTCAGCACACCACCATCCCCACCCCACCGCGGTTTTCCCCCCTTGGTGTCCATACATTTGTTCTCTACATCTATGTCTCAACTTCTGCCCTGCAACCCGGTTCATCTGTACCATTTTTCTAGTTTCCACATACATGCGTTAATATACGATATTTGTTTTTCTCTTTCTGACTTACTTCACTCTGTATGACAGTCTCTAGATCCATCCACGTCTCAACAAATGACTCAATTTCGTTCTTTTTTATGGCTGAGTAATATTCCATTGTATATGTGTACCACAACTTCTTTATCCATTCGTCAGTCGATGGGCATTTAGGTTGCTTCCATGACCTGGCTATTGTAAATAGTGCTGCAGTGAACGTTGGGGTGCATATGTCTCTTTGAATTACGGTTTTCTCTGGGTATATGCCCAGTAGTGGGATTGCTGGGTCATATGGTAATTCTATTTTTAGTTTTTTAAGGAACCTCCGTATTGTTCTCCATAGTGGCTGTATCAATTTACATTCCCATCAACAGTGCAAGAGGGTTCCCTTTTCTCCACACCCTCTCCAGCATTTGTTGTTTGTAGATTTTCTGATGATGCCTATTCTAACTGGTGTGAGGTGATACCTCATTGTAGTTTTGATTTGCATTTCTCTAATAATTAGTGATGTTGAGCAGCTTTTCATGGGCTTCTTGGCCATCTGTATGTTTTCTTTGGAGAAATGTCTATTTAGGTCTTCTGCCCATTTTTGGATTGGGTTGTTTGTTTCTTTAATATTGAGCTGCATGAGCTGTTTATGTATTTTGGAGATTAATCCTTTGTCCGTTGATTCGTTTGCAAATATTTTCTCCCATTCTGAGGGTTGTCTTTTCGTCTTGTTTATGGTTTCCTTTGCTGTGCAAAAGCTTTGAAGTTTCATTAGGTCCCATTTGTTTATTTTTGTTTTTATTTCCATTACTCTAGGAGGTGGATCCAAAAAGATCTTGCTGTGATTTATGTCAAAGAGTGTTCTTCCTATGTTTTCCTCTAAGAGTTTTATAGTGTGCAGTCTTACATTTAGGTCTCTAATCCATTTTGAGTTTATTTTTGTGTATGGTGTTAGGGAGTATTCTAATTTCATTCTTTTACATGTAGCTGTCCAGTTTTCCCAGTACCACTTATTGAAGAGACTGTCTTTTCTCCATTGTATATCTTTGCCTCCTTTGCCATAGATTAGTTGACTATAGGTGCGTGGGTTTATCTCTGGGCTTTCTATCTTGTTCCATTGATCTATGTTTCTGTTTTTGTGCCAGTACCATATTGTCTTGATTACTGTAGCTTTGTAGTATAGTCTGAAGTCAGGGAGTCTGATTCCTCCAGCTCCGTTTTTTTCCCTCAGGAATGCTTTGGCTGTTCGGGGTCTTTTGTGTCTCCATACAAATTTTAAGATGATTTGTTCTAGTTCTGTAAAAAATGCCATTGGTAATTTGATAGGGATTGCATTGAATCTGTAGATTGCTTTGGGTAGTATAGTCATTTTCACAATATTGATTCTTCCAATCCAAGAACATGGTATATCTCTCCATCTGTTGGTATCATCTTTAATTTCTTTCAACAGTGTCTTATAGTTTTCTGCATACAGGTCTTTTGTCTCCCTAGGTAGGTTTATTCCTAGGTATTTTATTCTTTTTGTTGCAGTGGTAAATGGGAGTGTTTCCATAATTTCTCTTTCAGATTTTTCATCATTAGTGTATAGGAATGCAAGAGATTTCTGTGCATTCATTTTGTATCCTGCAACTTTACCAAATTCATTAATTAGCTCTAGTAGTTTTCTGGTGGCAGTTTTAGGATCCTCTATGTATAGTATCATGTCATCTGCAAACAGTGACAGTTTTACTTCTTCTTTTCCAATTTGGATTCCTTTTATTTCTTTTTCTTCTCTGATTGCCGTGGCTAGGACTTCCAAAACTATGTTGAATAATAGTGGTGAGAGTGGACATCCTTGTCTTGTTCCTGATCTTAGAGGAAATGCTTTCACTTTTTCACCATTGAGAATGATGTTTGCTGTGGGTTTGTCGTATATGGCCTTTATTATGTTGAGGTAGGTTCCCTCTATGCCCACTTTCTGGAGAGTTTTTATCATAAATGGGTGTTGAATTTTGTCAGAAGCTTTTTCTGCATCTATTGAGATGATCATATGGTTTGTATCCTTCAGTTTGTTAATATGGTGTATCACATTGATTTGCATATATTGAAGAATCCTTGCATCCCTGGGATAAATCCCACTTGATCGTGGTGTATGATCCTTTTAATGTGTTGTTGGATTCTGTTTGCTAGTATTTTGTTGAGGATTTTTGCATCTATATTCATCAGTGATATTGGTCTGTAATTTTCTTTTTGTGTAGTATCTTTGTCTGGTTTTGGTATCAGGGTGATGGTGGCCTCATAGAATGAGTTTGGGAGTGTTCCTTCCTCTGCAGTTTTTTGGAAGAGCTTGAGAAGGATGGGTGTTAGCTCTTCTCTAAATGTTTGATAGAATTCACCTGTGAAGCCATCTGGTCCTGGACTTTTGTTTGTTGGAAGATTTTTAATCACAGTTTCAATTTCATTACTTGTGATTGGTCTGTTCATATTTTCTATTTCTTCCTGGTTCAGTCTTGGAAGGTTATACCTTTCTAAGAATTTGTCCATTTCTTCCAGGTTGTCCATTTTATTGGCATAGAGTTACTTGTAGTAGTCTCTTAGGATGCTTTGTATTTCTGTGGTGTCTGTTGTAACTTCTCCTTTTTCATTTCTGATTTTATTGATTTGAGTCCTCTCCCTCTTTTTCTTGATGAGTCTGGCTAATGGCTTATCAATTTTGTTTATCTTCTCAAAGAACCAGCTTTTAGCTTTATTGATCTTTGCTATTGTTTTCTTTGTTTCTATTTCATTTATTTCTGCTCTGATCTTTATGATTTCTTTCCTTCTGCTAACTTTGGGTTTTGTTTGTTGTTCTTTCTCTAGTTTCTTTAGGCGTAAGGTTAGATTGTTTACTTGAGATTTTTCTTGTTTCTTTAGGTAGGCTTGTATAGCTATAAACTTCCCTCTTAGAACTGCTTTTGCTGCATCCCACAGGTTTTGGGTCGTCATGTTTTCATTGTCATTTGTCTCTAGGTATTTTTTGATTTCCTCTTTGATTTCTTCAGTGATCTCTTGGTTATTTAGTAACATATTGTTTAGCCTCCATGTGTTTGTGTTTTTTACGTTTTATTCCCTGTAATTCATTTCTAATCTCATAGCGTTGTGGTCAGAAAAGATGCTTGATATGATTTCAATTTTCTTAAATTTACTGAGGCTTGATTTGTGACCCAAGATGTGATCTATCCTGGAGAATGTTCCGTGCGCACTTGAGAAGAAAGTGTAATCTGCTGTTTTTGGATGGAATGTCCTATAAATATCGATTAAATCTATCTGGTCTATTGTGTCATTTAAAGCTTCTGTTTCCTTATTTATTTTCATTTTGGATGATCTGTCCATTGGTGTAAGTGAGGTGTTAAAGTCCCCCACTATGATTGTGTTACTGTCAATTTCCTCTTTTATAGCTGTTAGCAGTTGCCTTATGTATTGAGGTGCTCCTATGTTGGGTGCATATATATTTATAATTGTTATATCTTCTTCTTGGATTGATCCCTGGATCATTATGTAGTGTCCTTCCTTGTCTCTTGTAACATTCTTTATTTTAAAGTCTATTTTATCTGATATGAGTATAGCTACTCCAGCTTTCTTTTGATTTCCATTTGCATGGAATATCTTTTTCCATCCCCTCACTTTCAGTCTGTATGTGTCCCTAGGTCTAAAGTGGGTCTCTTGTAGACAGCATATATATGGGTCTTGTTTTTGTATCCATTCAGCAAGCCTGTGTGTTTTGGTTGGAGCATTTAATCCATTCACGTTTAAGGTAATTATCGATATGTATGTTCCTATGATCATTTTCTTAATTGTTTTGGGTTTGTTTTTGTAGGTCCTTTTCTTCTCTTGTGTTTCCCACTTAGAGAAGTTCCTTTAGCATTTGTTGTAGAGCTGGTTTGGTGGTGCTGAATTCTCTTAGCTTTTGCTTGTCTGTAAAGCTTTTGATTTCTCCATCAAATCTAAATGAGATCCTTGCTGGGTAGAGTAATCTTGGTTGTAGGTTCTTCCCTTTCATCACTTTAAGTATATCATGCCACTCCCTTCTGGCTTGTAGAGTTTCTGCTGAGAAATCAGCTGTTAACCTTATGGGAGTTCCCTTGTATGTTATTTGTCGTTTTTCCCTTGCTGCTTTCAATAATTTTTCTTTGTTTTTAATTTTTGCCAATTTGATTACTATGTGTCTCGGCGTGTTTCTCCTTGGGTTTATGCTGTGTGGGACTTGCTGAGCTTCCTGGATTTGGGTGGCTCTTTCCTTTCCCATGTTAAGGAAGTTTTCGAATATAATCTCTTCAAATATTTTCTCTGGTCCTTTCTCTCTCTCTTCTCCTTCTGGGACCCCTATAATGCGAATGTTGTTGCGTTTAATGTTGTCCCAGAGGTCTCTTAGGCAGCAGTGAGTTCCGCAGCAGTGAGTTCCACCATTCTGTCTTCCAGGTCACTTATCCATTCTTCTGCCTCAGTTATTCTGCTATTGATTCCTTCTAGTGTAGTTTTCATTTCAGTTATTGTATTGTTCATCTCTGTGTGTTTGTTCTTTAATTCTTCTAGGTCTTTGTTAATCATTTCTTGCATCTTCTCAATCTTTGCCTCCATTCTTATTCCGAGGTCCTGGATCATCTTCACTATCATTATTCTGAATTCCTTTTCTGGAAGGTTGCCTATCTCCACTTTATTTAGTTGTTTTTCTGGGGTTTTTTCTTGTTCCTTCATCTGGTATATAGCCCTCTGCCTTTTCATCTTGTCTGTCTTTCTGTGAATGTGGTTTTTGTTCCACGGGCTGCAGGATTGTAGTTTTTCTTGCTTCTGCTGTCTGCCCTCTGGTGGTAGAGGCTTTATGGGAGGCTCTGGTTGGTGCATGGGTTTATTTCTGGGCTTTCTCTCCTGTTTCATTGATTTATATTTATTTTTGTGCCAGTACTGTACTGTTTTGATTAGCGTAGCTTTGTAGTATAGTTTGAAGTCAGGGAGCCCGATTCTTCCAATTCAGTTTTTCTTTCTCAGGATTGCTTTGGCTATTTGGGGTCTTTTATGTTTCCATACAAATTTTAAAATTTCTTGTTGTAGTTATGTGAAAAATGCCATTGGTAATTTGATAGGGATTGCATTGAATTTGTAGATTGCCTTGGGTAGTATAGTCATTTTGACAGTATTGATTCTTCCAAGAACATGGTATATCTTTCCATCTGTTTGTGTCATCTTCGATTTCTTTCATCAGCATCTTATAGTTTTCGGAGTACAGGTCTTTTGCCTCCTTAGGTAGGTATATTCCTAGGTATTTTATTCTTTTTGTTGCAGTGGTAAATGGGAGTGTTTCCTTAATTTCTCTTTATGATCTTTTGTTGTTAGTGTATAGAAATGCAACAGATTTCCATGTATTAATTTTGTATCCTGCAACGTTACCAAATTCATCGATGAACTCTAGTAGTTTTTTGGTAGCATCTTTAGGATTTTCTATGTATAGTAACATGTCATCTGCAAACTGTGACGGTTTTACTTCTTCTTTTCCAATTTAGATTCCTTTTATTTCTTTTTCTTCTCTGATTGCCATGGCTAGGACTTCCAAAACTGTGTTGAGTAAGAGTGGCGAGAGTGGACATCCTTGTCTTGTTCCTGATCTTAGAGGAAGTGCTTTCAGCTTTTCACCATTGATTATGATGTTAGCTGTGGGTTTGTCATATATGGCCTTTATTATGTTGAGGTAGGTTCCCTCTATGCCCACTTTCTGGAGAGTTTTTATCATAAATGGGGTTGAATTTTGTCAAAAGCTTTTTCTGCATCTATTGAGATGATAATATGGTTTTTACTCTTTAAGTTGTTAATGTGGTATATCACACTGATTGATTTGTAGATATTGAAAAATCCTTGCATCCCTGGGGTAAATCCCACTTGATCATGGTGTATGATCCTTTTACAATTCTATTGTTGGATTCAGTGTGCTAGTATTTGTTGAGGATTTTTGTGTCTATGTTCATCAGTGATATTGGCCTGTAATTTTCTTTTTTTGTGTTGTCTTTGGTTTTGGTATCAGGGTGATGGTGGGCTCATAGAATGAGTTTGGGAATGTTCCTTCCTCTGCAATTGTTTAGAATAGTGTCAGAAGGATAGGTGTTAATTCTTCTCTAAACGTTTGATAGAATTCGTCTGTGAAGCCATCTGGTCCTGGACTTCTGTTTCTTGGGAGTTTTTTAATCCCAGTTTCAATTTCAGTAATTGTGATTGGTCTGCTCATATTTTCTGTTTCTTCTTGGTTCAGTCTTGGAAGATTGTACCTTTCTAAGAATTTGTCCGTTTCTTCTAGGTTGTCCATTTTACTGGCATATAGTTCCTTGTAGTAGTCTCTTATGATCCTTTGTATTTCTCTGGAGTTAGTTGTAACTTCTTTTTTTTTAATCAATTAATTTGTTTTTGGCTGCATTGGGTCTTCGTTGCTGTGCTGCACGTGGGCTTTCTCTAGTCGTGGGAAGTGGGGGCTACTCTTCGTTGTGGTGTGCGGGCTTCTCATTGCGGTGGCTACTCTTGTTGTGGAGCACGGAGCACAGGCTCTAGGTGCGCGGGCTCAGTAGTTGTGGCTCAGGCTCTAGAGCACAGGCTCAGTAGTCGTGGTACACAGGCTTAGTTGCTCCACGGCATGTGGGATCTTCCCAGACCAGGGCTCAAACCTGTGTCCCCTGCATTGGCAGGTGGATTCTTAACCACTGCACCACCAGGGAAGTCCCTTTAACTTGTTTTTCATTTCTAATTTTATTGATTTGAACCTTTTCCCTTTTTTACTTGATGAGTCCGGCTAAATGTTTATCATTTTTGTTTATCTTTTCAAAGAACCATCTTTTAGTTTCATTGATCTTTTCTATTGTTTTCTTCATCTCTATTTCATTTATTTCTGCTCTCATCTTTATGATTTCTTTCCTTCTACTAACTTTGGGTTGTGTTTGTTCTTCTTTCTCTCGTTGCTTTAGGTGTAAGGTTAGGTTGTTTATTTGAGATTTTTCTTGTTTCCTGAGGTAAGATTGTATGGCTATATACATCCCTCTTCCTTGGCATTCCTTGGCTTGAAACTGTATCACTCCAACCTTTGCCTTTGGCATCACGTGGCTTCTCCCTGAGTGTCTCTGTGTCCCTGTGTCTTCGTGTGGCCTTCTTATAAGGACACAGTCATTGGATGTATGGCCCACTCTAATCCAGTGGGACCTCATCGTAACTTGATTGCATCTGCAGAGACCTTATTTCCAAATAAAGTTACATTTACAGACAGCAGGAGTTAGGACATATCATTTTTGGAGGACAATAACTCACCCCACAACAAGGGTTCATCCACTTGTAGCATGTATCAGAATTTCATTCCTTTTTATGGCTAATAATATCACATTGTGTGACTATCACATTTATTTGTCCATCAGTTGATGGACATTTAGGTTGTTTCCACTTTTTGCCTATTATGAATAATGCTCCTGTGAACATTGATGTACAAGTTTTTGTGTGGACGTGTTTTCACTTCTCTTGGGTTTTACCTAGGAGTTGGACTGAGATCATAGGGTAACTCTGTTTCAAAGTGGCTGCACTATTCTGCAGTCCCATCAACAGTGTATAAACAGTATATTTCTCCACATCCTAGCCAACATTTGTTATTATTCATCTTTTAAATTATATTCATCCCAGTGGGATATCACGTGGTACCTCATCGTTTGCATCATCCTGATGGTTAATGGTGTTGAACTTTTCATGTGCTTATTATAGATTTATAAATTTTTTTAGAGCAATG
Source organism: Balaenoptera ricei (assembly GCF_028023285.1). Classification (NCBI taxonomy): domain Eukaryota; kingdom Metazoa; phylum Chordata; class Mammalia; order Artiodactyla; family Balaenopteridae; genus Balaenoptera; species Balaenoptera ricei. The sequence continues at coordinate 102,229,857 of NC_082640.1, read as the reverse complement.
TCGTTTCACATCTTTTGTCCATTTTCTAATTGGGTTGTCTTTTTATTATTAAGGCAAAGAGTTCTTTATATATTCTAGTATAAGTCCCTTATCAGTTATATGATTTATAAGAAGTTTCTTTATTTTGTGTGTTTTTTCACTTTCCTGATGGTGTCATTTGAAGCACAAAGTTATAAATTTTGATCATGTCTACTTTATTTTTTTCTTTTGTTGCTTGTGCTTTTGGTTTCATATCTAAGACACTTGCTCAATCCAAGGTCATAAAGATTATGCCTATATTTTCTTTTAGTAGTTGTATAGTTTTAGTTCCTACATTTGGGTCTTTGATCTGTTTTGAATCAATTTTTGTATATAGTGAGAATTAGGGATCAAATTTCTTTCTTTTGCATGTGGATATCCAGTTGTCCCAGCACCATTTGTTCAGACAGACAGTCTTTTCTCCCACTGAATTGTCTCAGCACCCTAGTCAAAGATTAACTGACCATAGATGTGTGGATTTATTTCTGGACTCTTAATTCCATTCCATTGAATTATGTATCTATTCTTAGGCCAATACCACACTGTCTTGATAACTGTTTAGGTTTGTGGTAGATTTTGAAATCAGGAAGTATATGTCTTCCAACTTTGTTCTTTTTCAAGATTGTTTTGGCTATTCTGGGTCCCTTGACTGTACATATGAATTTTAGGGATAATCTTTTCAATTTCTGAAAAGAAGTCAGCTGGGATTTTGATTGGGATTGCATTGAACCTGTAGATCAATTTGGGGAGGGTTGCTATCTGAACAATATTAAGTCTTTCAATTCAGGAACATGGGATATCTTTTCATTTATTCAGGTCTTCTTTATTTTTTATTGGATTCCTTAGGTGATATGACCTTGTATATAGAATATCCTATCTTTTGTTGTTGTTGTTGTTGTTCTCTTGCCTAACTGCCCTGGCTAGAATCTTGAGTACCATGTTAAATAGAAGTGGTGAGAGCAGACATTCTTGTCTTGTTACTGATTTTAGGAGAAAACCATCCAGTTTTTACTATTAAGTATGTTAGCTGTGGCGTTCTCGTACATAATCTTTATCAAGTTGAGGAAATTTCCTTCTAGTCCTAGCTTATTGAGTGTTTTTATCATGAAAAGGTGTTGGATTTAAATACTTTTTCCTGCATCTATTGAGATGATCATGTGGGTGTTTTCCTTTGTTCTATTAATATATTACATTGATTTTTCTATGTTGAACTAACTTTGTGTTCCTGGGATAAATCCCACTTGGTCATGGTATATATCCTCTTTATATGTTGCTAGACTCAGTTTACTAGTTATTTTGCTGAGGATTTATTTGTTTAAATGCACAGGGATATTGGTCTGTAGTTTACTTGATGTCTTTGGTTTTATCAGGGTAATCTCGGCCTCATAGAATGAGCTGAGAAGTGTTCCCTTCTCTATTTTTGGTAGAACTGTGAAGGACTGGTGTTAATTCTTCTCTAAATGCTTTGTAGATTTCACTAATGAAGCTGTCCCATCTTGAAATTTTCTTTGTGGGAATTTTTTCGATTTTTTGATTACTAAATTTACTTATTAAATGTCTATTCAGATTTTCCATTTCTTCTTGAGTCAGTTTCAGTAGTTTGTGTCTTTTTAGGAACTCATCCATTTCATCTGAGTTATCTAATTGTTGGCATGTAGTTGTTCATAATATTCATTTATTTTTATTCTTTTTCATAGATGTAAATATCTGAAGTTAAAACTTTCCATCTGAGCACTGCTTTAGTTGTATCCCACAAGTTGTGAGATATATATATATATATCTGTATATAATCTTTGCTTTATAGTAATTTTGAAATTTCAGTTTGTATTTCTTCTTTACCCAATTGTTGTTAAGAGTTTTAAAAAACTTTTTGGTAGAAAGGTCCTCATGTTTTCTGATTTTGTTATTTTTCTTTTTAAGGGAACTTTATTTTTATTTATTCATTTATGGCTGCGTTGGGTCTTCATTGCTGCGTGGGCTGTCTTTAGTTGCAGCGAGTGGGGGCTACTTTTCATTACGGTGTGTAGGCTTCTCATTATGGTGGCTTCTCTAGTTGCGGAACATGGGCTCTAGGCACACAGGCTTCAGTAGTTGTGGCACGAGGGCTCAGTAGTTGTGGCTCACAGGCTCTAGAGCACAGGCTCAGTAGTTGTGGTGCACGGGCTTAGCTGTTCCGTGGCATGTGGGATCTTCCCAGACCAGGGCTCAGACCCGTGTCCCCTGAATTGGCAGGTGCATTCTTAACCACAGCGCCACCAGGGAAGCCCTGTTATTAATATTCAAGTTTGCCATGTGTTGAGAGAATGTATGATTTCAGAGAAAGTACAATTTCTGTTTTTTATATTTGAGGGTTTTGGTCATGAATATTCCATTGGCTTCTAAAAATCTTGTTTATCTTCATTTGTGGTCTGTGTTTTCCTTGCTTTGGGGGTGTATATGTGTCTTCTTTCTGGTAATTTGGAAGCCTTTTTTTCCTTTTCTTTTCATCATCACTTTTATATATTTAAATAGTCTTTATTTCTTGATTTAGCAGTTTTCTTTTCACCCTGGCTGTAAACCATGAGGAAATCAGTGTATTTCCACCTTCTCTCATTTTTTCTCATTACCTTTTGTTACAGTATTTCTATACTGTTTACAGTGTTTGTATTCAGAGTTCTAGTTCTCGTGCTAGATCAAATGGACTCTGCTCATTTGCAGTTCTTTGGCATACATTCTTTTTTCTACCCTAGTAATTCTTCTTGTAATTTCTTCAAGAAAGACTCAAGGGCACTATATTCTCTAGGTTCTCTGAGTTCATATTTGAAAATGTTTATTGCCACTTAAATGAAAGAATATCTGTAGATTAAATACCTAGAAGCAGGATTGCTAGGTGTCATAGGATATATGTATTTTTAATTTAAAATATGTGATGAATATTTTCAAAATATACCTATTTACACTCTCAAATAATATATAAGTGCCTACTTACCCACATTTCTGCTTAACAGTGTTTATTAAGGGTTTTTTCCTTCAATCTTTGTGAATCTCATAGGCATAAAATAGTATTTCATTTTAGGTTTAATTTGCAATTCTCTTGTGTCTGAGATGGAGTGCCTTTTCAGATATTTAAGAGCCCTTTGGCTTTTTGCTCTGCCTGCCAGTGTACTGGGTCCATTTCTGTTAGGTTGTTCCCCTTTTGTTTTTGGTGGCCTTTCTTTATATTAAGACAGTTATCCTTTTGCCATTTGAGAGGCCAGTGTTTCTTTCCTAGTTGTTTGTTTTTATGATACGTTAATCTAGTTTTTATCAATCTTTTCTTTCAGGGCCTCTGGAGTTTGTGCCCTGTTTAGAAAGGCATTTCTGCACTATGAGATAATTAAATTAAAAAAAAAATTTTCTCATAGTAATATTAAATTCTCCCCCATCCTGTATATTTTTGAGCCACAAAGCATAAGTAATTTGTTTTGGCAAGATGTATGAAATGGGTCTGATGTAACCTTTTCTTCAGATGGTGACCCTGTCATCTCAGCAATATTTATTGATTAATCCACACGTATTTACTTTTGGAAGTCATCAGTATAGCACTGGGAACAGATGGGATCACACAGGAGTATATTATAGAGTGAGAAGAGGGCTTAGGCCCGAGTCTTGAAAGAATCCCAATAAATCAGCTTATGTTTGGGGAAGATGAGCCAACAAAGGAAACTGGGAAGGAACACCCAGAGAGATAGAAAGCCAAGATCCCAGGGATACAGGAAGCAAGTGAAAGGGAGATGCTCAGTAAGATGAGGACTGGGACCTGTTCACCACATCCAGTCACATGGATCTAGCAAAGGCTAGACTTGAGTGCATTCAGAAGGGTATAAGAGGTGGGAGATGGCAAACGGTGACAATCATTTCAAGTTTATCTGTAAAGGACAAAAGAGCAAAGATGCCTGTAGAGGAAAGTTTTTAAACGTGGGAGAAATTTTTGCATGCTTAAATGCTGATATGAAGAATCTAGTGAAGAGGGAGAGGTGGAGGCAATAAGTGAAGAAAGAGATGATCAGTAGTGAAAGGTTCTTAAGAAGGTGGCACAAAATCTCAATCTGCCTGAAGTAGGAGAGACCACTTGGATGTTGCAGCAGGAAGAAAGAACGTAAAGATGGAGACAGAATATCTTTGTTCACTTCTTTTCTTTAAAGTAGCACTAGGTTAGGAACCGATGATAGAGGTAGGATAGTGGGTGCCTGTTAGATCCAGCAGAGGTCAAGGGTCATGTCATTGAGGAGCTGCTTGTAGTAAAGGTGTGGTGGCTGTATTGCAGATCCAGAGGATCATCCCCATTTGGTTCCAAATTAGGACCTTTGGCTTAGCTGCTGTACCTGGGGCTGGGGCCAAGGGTCAAGCTTTTCTCACAGCCTGTCACTTTTCTTCCCCATCCCACCTCCCACCTCCCAGTTGGGCTTTGTTTGCTGCCCACATTAAACAGAGCTCCAGCAATAGCCTCATTCCTGTTGCTGCAGTGGCGCAGGGGGCGCCCCACCCACTGACCCCTGGTACCCCATTGTCTCAGGTCCCAGTTCATTCTGATCCCTGTTGGAACTCTCCTACAAGCAACCTTGAGCATGTGGCTTGAAGGACAAGGAAACTCTCCAGGGGACTGGTTTCTATTGTGGTTGACTTCTCAAGGGCATTCAGCAGGGAAGACCTTTTCACTTGAGCCTTTATGTTGAAAGCTGTTTGGTGCTGTTCAGAGGCAGAGGAGATAATTCTGCACTGGCTTTCTGGTGCTCTGCTCTCTCCCTGCCTCTGCTCTGGCCCTAAGCATCTTCTCTTCTGCAGGGGGACACAAACTTGCCTGATTCCAGAGACTCCTGGATAGGGGAGGTGTGGGGCCGCTCTGCAGTGAGGAACAGTCAGCTGAACCTGGCCGGCTCTGCCTGGAAAACCTCAGCCTGCAGTGAGTGGTGGGGACTTTGGGGCTGAGGTCTGCTAGATCCTGGGGAGCCACTGTCCCTCAGGAGGCTGTTGCTGCTGTGAGGCCCTGACGCTCGTGCCGTCTCAAGAGCCTCCACCTATTCATTGTAGGCCGCAGAGCCTCCCTGGGCAGTTGCTGCTGTTCTCCGTCCAGCCTGTCCAGCCTGGGGACCTCCTTCTCCTCCTACTACAAGGATTTGGCCAAGCACATCGTGGACATCTCTATGGCTGATGTGAGGTTTCCTGTAGCCGACGCTGCTGGGTGGGGAGGAAGAAAGAGGAGGGAAGGAACAGGGCCGATGAGGGCTTCTTCAGCAGCTCTGTATCTTTACAAAAGCGGGGAATTCAGTAAATGCTGGCCTGAGGGACTAATCCAAGAGTCTGCTTTGTACCAACCGTGCCCACTAATTTGGGTGTGGTCACTGTGTCCCCAGGTAATGGCTGCTTGCTCAGATAATCTGAACAACCTCTTCAGCTGCCGGGCAGCAGCTGGCTGGAAGTAAGTTCCTTTGCACAGTGTCTTCTCCCTGTGGCCCTGCTCGCCTTCTCTCCTCCTTTCCCTTCTCCACGCCGGCTTCCTTGAGTCCCTCGCCGTGAGCTCTTCCTCTGTGACTCCAGAACCCAGTTTTCATCCCCTCCTCTTCTTCCCCACCCTTGGTGTCTCCCCCAGCCATCAGGGCGAGGAGCAGGAGGTGCAACTGTACTACAAGGTGTTTTCTTCTACCCGGCATGGCTTCCTGGGGGCTGGCGTGGTGTCCCAGCCACTGTCTCACGTGTGGGCAGCTGTGAGTGACCCCACCTTGTGGCCCCTGTACCACAAGCCCATCCAGACAGCGAGGCTGCATCAGCGGGTGACCAACAGCATCAACCTGGGTGAGCCCAGGGGACAGAGGCAGCAGGGTCAGAGGCAGTGCTCTCGGGAGGTCGGGAACTCAGGCTAGGTCCAGCGGGGTGTCAGGCTGTGGAATGATGGGGTGTCACAGGGCAGAACTCGGTCTGTCCATGTACCTTCTGACTTTCTGCATCCCTGCCCCTCCAGTGTATTTGGTGTGCAATACCACCCTGTGTGCACTGAAGCAGCCACGGGATTTCTGTTGTGTCTGCGTGGAAGCCAAAGAGGTGCCTGTCTTGCTGGTGGTAAAGATGTTGTGGGAGGAACTTGGACTGGCGTGTTGTGAGAAGCAATCTTTGTGGGCATCAGGTCCTCTGGGGGAAGGAGGGCAAGTTGGGCCAGGGTGGGGGTGGCTTGAAGGCTGGCCCAGTGTTGCCTTCCACGGTACTGACTGCACTGGCGCCTGTCCGTTTGTCCCTGTCCCTCCCATATCACGTAGGCTGAACTCACATTGCTCTGTTTCCAGGGGCAACTGTCTATCATGGCAGCTCAGTCTGTGTATGATGCGTCCATGCCGAGACCCAGCAGGGAGATGGTCCGAGGGGAGATCCTGCCCAGTGCCTGGATCCTGCAGCCCCTCACTGTGGAAGGGAAGGAGATCACCAGAGTCATCTACTTGGCCCAGGTGATTCACCTTGTGCAGCTGGCCTCACAGCATGCCTTGATTTGACCCCAGCCCCATGGAGCTTTCTGTATAGCTGTTCAACATCCTTCAGTACCCAGGACCTATGGCCTGAGAGCTGGAGACTCAAGGGTTTCTTGGGTCACAAATCAGTGGGGAATCAGAGAGGAAGGAATGAGGCAGAGTTGATCAACCTTCTTCTAAAGCTGCTCTTACCAGAGCCTGGCGGCCTACATCCGCTGGCTGTTCCCAGGGTCCTCAGGAGATAGATGGTCATTGTGAGGCAGAGCAGCACCCTCAGTTCCCTGACTTGACCTTTTGTCATTGGGAAGTGAAGCTTTTGCCTAGATCTGAACAGCAGAGCACAGGGCTGTAGACAGTTCAGTTCAGAGCCTCTCCAATCCCAGCAGCCTGGGGTGACTGCGTATGGCTGAAGTGTGCCCCGGTGCACTCCCTTGGGTCTGTCTGCACCTTTGACTCTTCCCTCTCTGGTTTATTTCAGGTAGAGCTTGGTGCTCCAGGATTCCCCCCTCAGCTCCTAAGCTCCTTCATCAAACAGCAGCCGCTGGTTATAGCCAGACTGGCTTCCTTCCTTGGTAGTTAGCATCTCACGGTCAAGATGGCGCTCCAGGACACCCCAGAGATGCTGGAGCAGTTCTTGTTACTCTCCGTATCCTGATGTAAGAAGAGCCGAGGCTACCTGCTGTGGCCGACTGGGCAGACAGCACTCAGCCCCGAGTTGCCAGCGAAACCTAGTCAGTACTTGGTCACAGCTGGCACCTCTGCGGACCGAGGGGGCCTGAGCTCCTGGCTGTCCAGAGTGAATGAAGCTCAACTCACCTTTTTGGATTTCTCACCTTTTTTTCCCGTCTCTGGGACCCTATGGCAGGGTCCACACTCCAGGATCAGGACTGGACACAGCCAGCAGAGCTGGGAGCCTGCAGTGCTCTGACATGGTGCTTACTTAGTTCGGCGCAGCCCTGGGGCTGGTAGGGAAGCAGGAGCCATTGGCCAAGACTCTGCTCAGAATGTGCTCCAGCAGTCAGCTCCACTGTGGGATGGGGTGTTAGGAAACAGAAAACGGTTTAAAAAAACAGCTGCACAAACCAGAACACTGATTTAGAATTGTTTCTCCTCCTTGAATTTTTACAAAATGCTTTATTATTAATTTTTGCTTTGCCCCCCTCTTCCTTTCCCTCACAGGAGAAGACAATTGTTTGGGTCTTGGCCCCAGTAAGGAGTATAGAGTAATGCTCTGTCGCGGAGCCACCACTCCAGAGCTCAGAAGAATGGGAAGACCACTGTAGAAACTGGCTGGATAGATTTGGGGTTAGGGTGGGGGCCTAGCTCTTTGAGGAGGACTTGGGGTGGGGCGTGGGCATCTCTCATTTCAGAGATGAAAAACTGTCTTTTGGAGACGGGAGGGAAGATAATGGACCTCCTAGAAGGAGGTAAGTGATTTGTTAGGAGGAAGCGCAATTCCATTCCTTACCTCACTCAGAGACTTGGTCCCAGCCTTCAGTGGTCTCTTGAGCATTCCACGCACTGCTGTAGCCCCTTCTATTCTAGGATGGGATGGAGAATGGGTTCAGTTTTCTTGTAACTTAGCCTGGCTGAACTCGAGCTTTGAATATTCTGTATGGTTACCTGAAGTGCAGGGGTCGGAGAGATTCTCAGCTTCAGTTCTGGTGCCCAGAGTTTTTGGTGGAAGAGGGTGACCATATGGGGATTGAGAAGATGTGGTAAAAGGTAAATTTCTGTATAGTACAGCAGAGGTTTATTTTTCTAAAAGTATCTGCAGGATTTTGTTTTTCTCTTACCTCAGATTAAGTTATTTATATATTACTGAAGGTTTTTTTTTTTGATTGCTTTTAAACTTATTTTTCTGGTTAATTTTTTTGGTTACACTTGATATATTTAACACCCTATTTATGTACTCCCATCTCTCTTCATATGAATCTCTAAGACCACTGATTGAAAAGTTCAGAACACTTGCAAATTAAAAGTCCAATGTGTACTTGTATTCAGTGAAGACTACCCTGGGATAGCCTAAGTGTGTCGTTTGAGCTCAGAGTTCAGCCTGGTGATTATGATGGCAGTAATTACTCATGGCCCAGTTTCAAGCTATATAGTTTACACATATGTATTGAGTGTTTCCCATGAGCTCAGCACTGCTTTGCACATAAAGAGCAACCAGATTAGTTGCCCAGCTACGGCCAGCTGTAGCCCAAATACGAACATGAGGGAGGATTCCAGAACAGATTCCACTGCCACACTCAACGGTGACCACAGACCCCTGGAAGGAAGCTCTTTAACAGGTATGCACCTCTAGGGCTTCTGAGGTAGAGCCAGCAATGGGAATCTGAACGGTGGCTAGCCTGGAGGTGACTGTATCCCCTAAACTAGAAAAGCCACAAGGCAGGCATGTGAGTCAGCAAATCTAAAGAACATTAACTGAGGCTGATCTTACACTAAAATGCAGAGGTGTTAAGGATAATCCAGGGACCTGGCTCCAAATGATCAAGGAGGAGTCAGGTTTTGGTTAAGACAGGTGGTTCTCAGACTTTATTGTGCATCTGAATCACCGGAAGGACTTGTTACACCCCAGGATGGCCCCCACCCTAGAGTTTCTGATTTAGAAGAGTGGAGAGGGGCCCAATATTTGTATTTCTAGGAAGTTGCAGGTGGTGATGAGGCTGCTTGTCTGGGGACCACACTTTGAAAACCACTGATACTGGTAGAGAGCAGGTATATGGAAAACAACCTAAATACTAATGAGTTCACTAGTTCATTAGCTGCTTGTCTCTGTAATTCCATTCTTATCTTACTGCCTGCCTAAAGTAAACCCTTAAGGTTCACACGGGCCAGCGTTGTTTCCTGAATTGGGCCTGTGCGGTTTAACTAAGTGGGCTTTAAACTCAGCATCCTTGGGGCTTCAGGCTTTCCTCCATGCTTGCCTGCCTGCCTCACCTCACATGGAGCTGGGTGTCTGCTTACCTCAGGGCTCAGCTTCCTGGGGCAGGGCTTTCGTTCAGCCACACCTGATGGGTGCAGAAAGATAAAATATTTCTTAAAATGTTTTGGTTCCCAAGCATTCAGAACTTCCAGAATTTGCTATAGTATAAATTGGATTTAAAGGACAAATGAAGAGATGAAGAAAAAAAGGTTCAGATGCAAAAACTTATTGATTAGGATGAGCTGAGGGGAAGGGATGGTCACGGCCTGACTGTGCAGAAGCACGATTACAAAGTGGTGCGAGACAAACCCCCATCTTGAACTTCCTGTGCTGATGGGACCTACTTACTAAAGTCATACAGCAGACCTCTTTAGACCCAGAGCATCTTACCCTTCCTTGGGTTGGAGACCTCTTTGACAGCTGGGAAATTTTCTCTTAAGAAATACACATATATGCAAAGACAGATTTTGCAAGCCACTTCAAGAGGGTTCACTGAGTACCCTCTCCTTCCCCTGACAGAGACTGAATCTCTCTGCACACACTGCCAAAGTAGAAAAACCATGAATTTTAGAAGAGTGAATTTAATGCGCATTATCAAGGTAGTGCTTGCTTAGTCAAAATTGGTGCATCATTTGTAGACACATAGAATGCTTTTGTTCTGAGCCAAATCAAACACCCCCAGCCCCCCAAGCAAGCATCACAAGTGGGCAGTATCTGGTGAGTAGAAACTTCACACATCCTAAACCTTTAAAGGGAGTTGAACAGAAGTCAATACTGTTGGCAGTGGCCTAACAAGGGCCCAAGGCTCTCTGGCCTGCAGGGTCTCACGTGATGGAATATTTAGGCATTGCTAAGTGGCCAACCAATGGGACAGCTCTACCCTGTCAATGCCCACCTCCAAGCCCACCTGAGACTTTGCAGCCTTTTACAGGGACGAGTAAGGTGAAAATAACTAGACATGAAGCCCTTGGTAAAGAAAACAGTTTATTTTAAAAAGCTCTAATGTTCTGCCCGTGCTTGGCCCCTGGATGGAGCTAGAGTCAAAAGTTACTACCTGCACGGGACTGAAGGCAGGCGGGGTGCAAGGTAAAAGGCAGGTTTCTGTCGGGCAAGCCCCACATCTGTTGTACGTTTTTAAGGAGATGGCAGTCCAGCTCCTGGTGGTACGAAAATGTAGACTCCCGAGATTCATGTTTAACTTTACTCACAAGTTAAGCAGAAGTCACTTGTCTCTGTCATGATTTCCCAAACCACAAAGCTCTTAAGAGATGCTGGGACAGCAGCAAGTGGGGCTTGACTCTTGTGTCGACAAGCCCCCACACATCATTTCATAATAAATGCCAACTCCTCTTCTCCAGGACTGGAGTCTCTAGGTTCTTCCACCATAATCCTGAATCGGGTGACCCCCTCCTTCTTCCTTTAGGACTTGGGATGGTGAGCCCACAGTCGCTGGGACGCCAGGCTGCCACTCTCTTCCTGCACACGTGAGCAGGAAGCCTGATGACAGACTGAGCTACTTCCACACCAGCAAGGGTCAGGGTGGGCACTTGGGGTGGCTCTGGGGCCTCCTCCCGAGGCACAGTCAGGCTGGGTTCCAGCGCTCTGGCAAGATGCACAAGGTAGGGCCGCTTCCCAGCCCTAGCTCTGGGCCAGCACAGTCCCCCGATTTGGCTGCACCAGCTCACAAGCTCTTAGCTGAGGTTGTGGCACGTGGGGTTCAGCTAGAAACAGGTTGAACAGTGCCTCTAATTCTTCAGAAAAATCCTGGAATAAGCAGAAAGATGACAGAAAAGGCAGACACATAATTCTAGATTGTTCACTGTTTTTACTAAAAATCAATCCCAAATATCAAGTCCTAGCTAACCAGACAACCTATTTTATTTTTTCCCAACTGCCTTCTACCTGGAAATGGACTTGGAAACCTTGTCCCATTAGTACTCTAGGATGCTCAAGTTCCGGCAGGGAGAGTGAACTCTAATGGGAAGCTCAAAACCACTAATGAGTACTTAATATGCACATTATTTCATCTTGAAGAACCCCAGAGGTCTAAATTATTCCCATTTTATGAATGAAGAAACTAAAATTACTTTGCCCTAAATCACAATAACATTAAGGACTAGCTGAGATTAAAATCCAGGTTATTCTGATTTTAAAAACCCACACTTGGGAATTCCCTGGTGGTCCAGTGGTTAGGACTCGGCGCTTTCACTGCTGGGGCCCGGGTTCCATCCCTGGTTGTGGAACTAAGATCCTGCCAGCCGTGTGGCGTGGCCAAGAAAAAAAAAAAAGAAACCACAAACCCCACACTCACTATGCCATGCACTATCTGCCTTCCATCTTCCCTTCCTCCATGGACACAGTCCTTCATACAATAGATACTTAAGTGTGAAGGAGGCCCCCCAGAGCAGCCACTTCATTTCAGGGTGGTCCTCAAGAAATCTGACAAAATCCACTGAGCTTTGGGAAGAGCCTAAGAATGCCAGACCCCATCACTTGCCCCCTTTCAGGATAAAAGGGACATATGACACCTGTTCTCTCTCCAGGTAAAAGGAGACGAGGACTCCTTACCCTTGGCCACTGGGCCTCATGGAGGCTGCCCAGGCAGGCCTCTATCTCCATCCGTCCCATCAGGCCTTTCTCTACCAGCTCCCGGAGCAAGAACAGCAGCAGGTCCCACTGCAACACACACGGAGGAAGAGGTCAGGGTGGCTAGGAGGACTGCACAGCAACCCTGATACAAAGGACAGAGCTGCTGAGGGAGGAGGGGGAGACGAGACGAGACTAAGGGAGTCTGAGCGCAGAAGATAAAGCACAGCCTCAGCAAGGGGGGACTAAACCAGCTAATAACATTTGGGGTGGGGGTGGGAGGAGAAACACATGACTGCAGAGGCTTCTCGGAAGCCCACCTGCCCCCCTCCCCCCACCTCTCTGGCTCACCTCCCTTGGCCGAGTGGCTGCCAGAAGCCCCACGTTTCTTGGCCTCAGCAGCAGCTGCAGTGGAACCGGCACTTGAAAGTCATCCTTCCACAGGGAAACCAGCATGAGCAGGAGCCTTCGAGCCTGCCCTCTCTCCAGCTGGTGCTGTGCCGGGGGCCCTAGGACAGGAATTCGATCTGCAACTATGGGGAGAGAGGAATGCCAAGCTCTAAGAAATGGAGGCAGGGTCACATGGCCCTGGGAGGACACAGAGTAAAAAAAGCTCTGTTTTCTAATCTTGCTTGTACCCCACCCTGAGAACTGGGGGATCTGGCAACAGAGTGATGTGATAAAAAGGAGCCATACCAAGCAGGGATGCTAACTCCACAGAGCACTTTGCCAGATGCTGCTCAGCAGGTGGGCACAGGAACTGGGGGGAAACAGGGAGACCTTGGACATTAGCACCAGCCTTAGAGCAGCAGCCCCAAGCCAGTGCAGCTCTGATTATTAGGCGCTGGACAAGGATACATAAGAGCATCTTGCCATGTCTCACCTGGCGGCACTGCAGCATCTGGCCCAGCTGGCCTAGAAGCTGCTCCAGATGCTCTGGGGAAACTCCCTCCTCAGGGTCCCGGGGCCCCACGGCCAGAGAGAGCACGTCCTGGAGAGAGGGGCAGAAGCAGAGTAAGGCTTCATGCCAGGCCAGGGCCAAGGAGGCCACAGAGAATGTGGCTTGGGGTGGGGATGAGCCAGTGGAAAGAGGCAGAAGGAAAAGGAAGACAGGGCCCTGGGGTGAAGTAATGGGCAAAGGTGCCCTTAGACTTGGGGCTTGGGCAGGACAGCACAGCTGGGAGAAGCAACCAAGTGGACAACAAAGGAACAGATGGAGCAGGTAAGCCAAGGGACAACGCGCTGCCAGAGAGCTCAAGAGACGGCACTCATCTTGGGACAAAGTCATACCTAGCCAATTCCCAGAGAGCATCTTATTCTGAAAGCATTCAGGGGAACTGTCCTGTCGTGTACATGTCGTACTATTTTCTGTCCCTCATGATTCTCTGTTCATCTTCTCAGGAGAGTCGAGGTTTCAGTACAGAAATCCTCTGCATGTTGAAAACCAGTAGCTAATGGCTGCTGAGAGTTTTCTTCTCCCTCTTACTCTTCTAATTTTAGTCATTCTTTTTTAGTCCCTATTCCAAATCTTTATTCTCACACTACTACCCCAGATCTGGGTCACTAGTTTAGGACTCTGCCCCCACCACTCAATTCTGCTGCTGAAGCACGAAAGCAGCCCAACAATTCGTAAATGAACAAGCATGGCTGTGTTCCAATAAAACTTTATTTATGAAAACAAGCAGCGGGCTGGATTTGGCCCACGGGTTGTCAGCTGACTCCTGCTCTAGACAGTATCAAAAATTTTTTTTTATCAAATTAAGAGCATTGATAGATTATTCTTACTGCCTGTAACTAAACAAGCATCACCTCCCACGTAGGAGAACATTTCTGAAATCATATCCCAATGCTGCAATGACTGTTCCTCAGAGACTTTCCTACTGCACTGGACAGCCATTCCCTACCCCACTCCCATCATCATCTGTGTAACGTGTACTCAGTCAACAATTTTCACATCTACCCCTTTCCCTTTCACCTTTTTGGGTGATTCAAGTACAGAAGTCAGAGAACAGCAGTTACGAAAACCATTCAATTCAGTTCTGCCCTACCTAATCCCATTCAGTAACAAAATGGGAACCAGCTGGGCAACACAGAAAGCTGCCACACAAATACTGGAGTTGAGGGAGAGAGGAGGGAGACTAGGAAAAGAGCAGGGAGAGGGAGGAGGGGAGCCGAAGGGAGTAGGGAGCTGTGTACTTTTATCTCGGAGATGAGGTGGGAGGGGAGGGGAGCATGGTGCTCACAGGCACGGGAGCAGCCCCTCCGCTCCCCCCGGGCAGCTGGCTCAGGACCCTGGGCTCGAAGCATGCGACTCACAGCCGCTTTCACCTCCCTTCTGATCAGAGCTGCAAGTCAGAGGGAGGACAGAAAAGGGGTCATCAAAGCAGCCCTGCACAGGCTCATCATGCCAACCCATGCCCTTCCCTGTTACCAGCTGGCTCTGAGTCCTATCTCCCCCACATGGCCTCCAACTTCCTGCCAGTCCACTTCTGAAAAACTTGGGCAGCCACTCCCCCTCCCTGGACCTTACCTGTGACGTTGGCTGACAACCAAGCACAGGCTTTCTCTGTTGCAAGCCCCACAGCAATGTTCTCTGCACTGCTCAGAACCTGTGACACAGAAGTTCTGAGCCAGGGACAACTTAGGACAATGACGAATGCCCAAGTCCTGGACTGACCCACCTGCCACCAGAAGCCTCACACACACAACCCCGCAGCACTCCTCTCCCACCACCAACCAACCGCCCAGCCTGCTAACCCCAGGACTCCTTCCTACGTACGGCTGCTGGGGTCTCCTCAGGGAGCAATGCCCTCACGGCACCAGGGCTCTTCTTTTGGCAGAACCTGAAAGGAGACAGAGGTCAGTGATGTCTAGATGCGTCAGCCTGGCCCACAGAAGGAAATGCCCCGAGTGCACCAATCGCCCGAGCTGGGAGGGCTCTGCCTCAGGGGAAGGCACCCTCAGCCCTCTGGCCCCACCCCAGATGCCCTTCCAATTCAACTCTGGACTCTGGGCCCTAAAACCTCTAAAAACCAAGATAAGAGCCTACAGAGCAGGCAAAAAAAGCACAAAAAAAGCAGGGTGGGGAGAGGACATGGAATAAAGGATGAGTATAAAAGAGGAAAAAGGGACAGGAAAGGAAAAGCTAAGAGGAGAGCGGAGATGAGAGGATTCAAACAGACTGGCGTCTTACTCCCGCCCCTGGGTCAACGCCTGGGCCCCGTGAGGGCACAGCCGGGAACACAAGATCTCCAACAGCTGGGCTGGATCTCCCCCTTCCTGTCCCTGCGTCACCAGCTGCTCTTGAAGAAGCGACTCTGCCTGGCGCACCAGATCTGCCACCAGCGTGGCCCTGCAGTAGGAACAGCAAGGTTTTGAGGTAGTTGGAAAGGGTGAATCGGAAAGGGGCTGCAACTTCAAGGAAACCTGGTCAGAACTAACTTGAAAGAACGTCAGCAATTTTAGCCTCCCCCCGTCCCACCTGGCCCTTGTCCTCTATCACCCGCTACCCCTCAGCTGACTTTCCTCAGTTTGGCAACAAGGTGTTATAAAGGGGAAAATCGTAAGGAAATGAGACTGGGGACCCTCAACACCTCCATTCCCAATCCCAACTCATCCTCACTTGATATGCTTGACACAGTTCGAGCCGATTCTCTCTGCCACGAACTCCACGGTCCTGCGCAGGGAGGGCGGCTGGTTGTGGAAAAAGGCTTGAGCCAGCTGTGCCTGTCGGGAGGAGGGGTCAGGGCAGTGAAGGGCCCGCTTTCCCTTCTCCACTGCGCGGCCCCCGGGCCTCCGCCCTGCCCCCTACCTGCAGCCCTTGGGTGGTCCGGGGAGGCTGGGCTCCCAGGCTGGTGGTGGTGGTGGGGGTGATTTTCCTGACAAAGCCCCCACTCCGTCCACTGCTTCCTGATACCCAGGAGGCGAGCAGTTTGCGGAGCTCTCCTGCATCAGAGAAGCCCAAGTGTTTAAGTTCCAGAACCGTCCCACCCTCCCCAGCATCTTGACTTTTAAGCATTTATGGAATAGAAAGACTGAGGCACCAGGGAGCGCCTGAGAACAGAACAACGTATTGGGGCGCTGGGCCCACAGGGTGCCTTTTGGGTACTCATGAAGGAACGGACCAAGGACCCTCTGAGGGGAGACCAGTATCCTCACCAATATAGGGGCAGCAAGTGTAGAGCAGGTGCTGGTCCACCACAGGCATGCTGTCCTGGGGGAGAGAACAGGCCAGTGTTGGGAAGGCAGGCTTCCCTTCCTCCCCAGTGTGCCAGAAACGGGGTGGTCAGGTAAGAGAATTACATAAAAGACTTCAGTCTCTATTCTGGCTTGTCTCCTGCTGGGCCCTACCGGGCAGCCTGCCTCCTTTACTCTTGTGCTTCCCATGGCTCTGGCTTGACCCCAACACTTACCAAGCCATGCTCTGATGCTACTGTGTCCACCTCAAAGGCATCCAACTGACCCTCTTCCAGAAAGAACAGGTCCTCAGGGACTGTAGGAATCTGGCAAGAGATCAGGGCAGTGCAAGTCAGCACTTTAGAGATTCATCACACCTCCTACCTCATGGTTCCAGGGTTTGGACACCAGGTTCAAAGCCACCTTCCTCTGAAACTATGGCAATCCCTACCCCTCCTCTGAACCTTCACCTTCTGGCCCCGCCCTTGTTCAGACTCATACATCCTCCCTTTCCCTGTCTTCAGCCACAGTAGTCACCCCCCTTCTCCAACCTGGACCCTCACGCCACCAACCTGAAAAAGCCAGCCCAGGACAGCCAGCAGCAGCAGCTTGTTCAGGAAACACATCTCCCCTTCACTCTCCTTTGACAAGACCAAGCTCCTAAAAGGTAAATGAGGGTGTGAATGGAATCTGTGCAAAGAAAGAAATGGAATGCAGTAACAGAAAGCTATCACTGGGAAGGTACTTCTCAAAAGCAGACCTAAAAGGGACTGCTGTTGTACAAGAAACCAGGTCTCATCACCCCTCCCAGATCTGTACTCCCTTCTGAGCTGGGCCACAGTAGGAATAGAAAAGGGCCAATCAAAGTGCAAATATTCAATAACTGCCCACTGTCTTTCCTTGTGGATCAAGGCCTGGCCTCTTCTCTGAGGGTCAGTTACGGCTACGGTACCACACAGGAAGCACAGGCTGCTTGACCCTCTTCATAAACGGCAGCCTCAGCAATGTTCTCCCCGCACCGTTCTCTCAAGTCTGCTCTCTCTCTCTACTCACCGATGCAGGTGCAGCAGGAGAGTGAAGACGCTGCGGTAATAGTCCAGCATGGGGACAATGTGGTCAGCCAGGGAAAGGAACTCCACCAGCCAGGGCACCGTGAGCACTGCTCGACGGGCCCGCAGCCCCTGCTGCAGCAGAGCCCGCACATCCAGGACCGGGGGCACCTGGCAGGGCCAGCGTCAGTCAGTGGGTGGGTCAGTCCCAGGGGCTGGGGGAAGCCTTCTAACGCCATTGCCTTGCCCCTCCTCCCAGCTCCCTCCTTACCAGAGCCCCCAATCACCTGGCTCCTCAGGGCCAGAATGGTGTCCTGGAGCTCACGGGTCGGGGGTGGTTCAGGCCCCCGGTATGGCAGGAAAGCCACAAAGCCCAGGAATTTAGCCAGAAGCCTCAGGCTGAGCAGCACCACAGCAAACTGCCTCCGTTCACCCTGCAGGGCATCAAGAAGTAAAAGGTCCCAAGCATAAGGCTTCTAGAATAAAACCAAATCTGTGGGACTTCTCTGGTGGTCCAGTGGTTGAGACTTCGCCTTTCAATGCAGGGGGTGCAGGTTCGATCCCTGGTCGGGGAGCTAAGATCCCACATGTCTCACAGCCAAAAAACCAAAACATACAACACAAGCAATATTGTAACAAATTCAACAAAGACTTTAAAAATGGTCCACATCAAAAAAATCTTAAAAAAAAAAAAAAAAGCCAAATCTGTTACAGATTTCTTCTTGAAAATACCCCTCCCCCCGGGTCAGAACCCCGTCATCTCCCTTCTGCTTTCTAACCTGCCAGTCCACGTCCGACTCCCCGTCTTCATCACTGGGCTCAGGCTGAGGCAGGGCAAGGCTGTTGAGCTCCCGGATCTTCAAA
The DNA here is from genome assembly GCF_028023285.1 of Balaenoptera ricei. Taxonomy (NCBI): domain Eukaryota; kingdom Metazoa; phylum Chordata; class Mammalia; order Artiodactyla; family Balaenopteridae; genus Balaenoptera; species Balaenoptera ricei. Next base: position 102,211,756 of record NC_082640.1, on the reverse strand, counting down.
CTCAGGCTATCCATGAGATGCTGATTAAACTGGAAGCTATGAAGGGGAGGGGGGAATAAAGGTACTGGAAAAAGTGTAGGAAGGACCAGAATAGAGAAGAGGTGCTCCAGACAGAAAGGCTCAGCAGGGTAAGACAGAGGAGGCCAATGAGGTTACCTTCACGGGTGAAAGAATGAGAAGGGAAATGGAGGCAGGAAATGTGAGTTAGAAGGAGCCCAGGCAACACCCAGTCCCACCCTGTTATATTCCAGACAAAGGAGAGAAAACGCTGCCCTTCTGTGAACACAAACCTCTTCTGGCCTCTGCCCCCACTCTCTGCAAGACAGGAGACCTTTACCTGCTGGCACTCAAGATGAAGTCCCTGAAGAAGCCCTGACAGCCTGGGAAGGTGGGGGGTGGGCAGGGCCCCCCACTGCTCTGAGGGGCCACAAGCCGTTCCTGCAGGCGCCGCAACCGCCCCAGCTTGTCAGCTCCAAGCATATTTAACACATCCGGAGCCTCGCCCAAGACAGTGCCCCCAGCACCACCAGGACTCTGACACATCTGGGGCAGGGGGAGAAAGAGAGAAATCAAAAAACCAGTGAGTTTTTCTGGAAAGAAGGACTGAACAAAATGAGGAGGAAGCGATGAACCCTGTATCATGTGCCACAGATGTGTTTTTTGAGGTCTGGATTGTATTCTTATTTTTACAGGTGAAGAAACGGAACCTGTAAGATTCAACATCTGCCTAGGATCACAAGAGCTAGGATTTGAAACCAGACCTGAGTCCTAACCCTGTGCTCTTTCTACCACAGCACAAATCAAGGGCAAGAAAGTAGTGAAGTGCTGAAGGAAGGCCAGGAGAGCCGGGTGTCCGAGGAGGCCCGGGGAGGCAGGAGGTGCAGGGCATGGGAGAGAGCGCTCCGGCTCCTCTCTGGCTTCCTGAGCTTCAACCACCACCCAAAGAGCAGAACTCTTGTTCAATCTCCAGTCAAGGGCCTGCCTGCTTGCCTGCCCTAATCCCACAGTGCCAGCCATTACTTGGCTGCCTGTAATACATACTGGCCACTGTAGATCCATCAGTCTCCCGCTGGGGCTATTACCTGGAGAAGTTGTTTTTGGAAAAGTCGAACAAAATGGCTGTGGCTGCAGGCTGCAGAGAGTTGACCCATCATGGCTCTGAGGAATAAGAGGCAGGGATGGAGTGTGATGGAAGGAGGAAGAGGGAGAGAAAGATCTGAGAGAACAAGCCAACCCTTGGGCCTTTCAGCCCTTTACCAGGGGCTTGAGCAGACCTCTGCCAGAGCCGGCTGGCACAGGATATGGGAAAAGGTAAGGGACACTCTCCTCAGCCCCCAGACCCTCAAAACTAGAGATACACTTAACCAAACATGAAATAATACCACCCCTCTCATCTTCAGTCTACACCGAGCGCCAGTGAGCTTCATGACCAATGTGGACAAGAGGATATTCTTTCTGTATCCTAGTTATCTAGCTATGCAAAGTTATCTGTATTGTCAAATACGATAATGGAGAAAATGGAGGTTGGAAAGGGTCTAAAACTTGGGCCAAAACTCAAGCAACCTGAAATAAGAGCATTCCACTTTTTCAAGCATTTGCAATCACAGAGCAAGTATGAGTGATTTCTGAGTGGAAGGAGCTGGAGAGACAAATCCCTTTTGAGTAGAGGCAGAGGTGGCAGTATCTGGAGAGATTAAGTAGGATAGAAGAAAACAGCTTTGCCCTGGAAGGACAAAGCCTTCCTCCAATCAGCCACCCAAGCGCCACTAAGCTGCTCACTGCTGGAAGCAAGAAAGACGAGGTGACCGGTGTGTGAGCACGTACCTGATCCTGCTGCCCAAGCCCTTCTCAAAATCCCAGCCGGGCTCCTCATGGCGATCTTCCCACTCTCGAAGCACCTCATAAAACACGTCCCTGACAGACACATAAGAATGCCCGATCAACTGAAGCACAGCTGGCCTAACTCATTCTCAGGAGTGCCTTCCCTAGCTCAGAAGAACTGAGGACAGGACTATCCACAGCCCCGTTCCTTATCCTCTCCAGGGTTCTCTGTGTGATAATGCTACAGACCTGGGAGCAGTACACCACATGCTTCACATACTTCTGTGGGCAGTTAAAGTTGATCTGGCACTCTCGTCTGAGAACCCTGTGACTAGAGTCATACACCTGTGAGAAGGCTGCTAAGGTGGGAGGTTCAAGTCCACGGGCATGAACAGAATGAGGCTAAGTGGCCCTTATGATGTTTGCCAGGAAGGGCCTGGTAGTGCTAAACTACCACCTGTTAGTGTCAAACTCCTAGTTTCTATGAAAATGACACAGGCTGCCTATCCCAGAGAAAATCCTCTTCATCCCCTTCCCCCAAAGTTCCCTTTTCTTATCACCTCTGTTTTTTAAAAGTATGAAAGGCTCGATCACTGGAGAAGTTGGCACGATTGTCAGTTTCTGGCTGAAAGGAGACAGCTTGTGCAGAAGGTGGCATCGCCAGAGAGACCTAAAACATGGCAGTGACAATTAGGGACTGAAGCTGGCAGAGTTCATGCTCAGAAAACTTCATCCCCATTCCAGTGCAAATGACACTACAGTGATGTGAGCTGGGCTGCCTGAGTTATGAGACCGGAAAGGGTCAGGTCCAGGCTAGTCGATGTCTAAGATGGGGTCACTACCTTGGCAACACTGCCCTCGTAGGCAGCTCGCAGGCGGCCTTGCAGAGCTGGTGAGAAGCACAGTAGCCGTTCATTCTCAGCCAAGAGCTTCAAGGTCCCTTTGTCCAGGTGGGAAAGAACGCTACAGGGACAAGAGCACAAATGACCAAGAATGGGACAGACTGAAAATAGGAAGCCGGCACCTGCACACCACACAGCGTGTTACCCGGAGCATGGAGCAGGTACATGAAGAAAAGTCATGGGCAAAGGATTAAAGATGATGAAGGCAAAGGGGAAGGAAATGAGAGAGACCTTATGGAGCAGCGAACAAGAGAGCAGGGCAGAAACATTAGATAAACCCAAAGGTCAGCTACCAAGACCACCGGGGGCAGTTTGATTCTTTCAAGGGCTAAATTCATAGCCTTGACACAAAATTGAAGGTTACGTGTAGGAAGAGGTCCAGGGTCACTACACCTGTGTCAAGCACAAGCATGTACCCCAAGTAACAAGAGAACCAAGTGGACAATGGGAATAAGGCTCAAATACCTCCACTGGAGAAACTCACTGAAACTGATGCTCCAAAACCTGCACTGCAAAGAAGACACAATCATGGACACTCTGGAACAGAGGGCTTTCCAGGGAATCTAGAAGGACAGTACCAAGTTTTTGGCTAAGAATGATTTCATTTCCAGACCCCATTTCTCAAAAAGAGGCTTGTTCACCAACCTACGGCTCCTGGATTTGGTTCAAGGTCACTGTCCTTGGCAGCCACCATCCTCCGGGCGGTAAGGAGCTGAAGGACGAAGAAAAGCTCCAAGAAGAGGTTTGGTACCAGGTTTTCTAGATAAGAAAAGAAACTCCAGGGTATTGAACACCATTCAGAACCAAGGCTCAGTCCTACATGCCTTATCAATTCTTTTAACCTGTGGTTCTACAAGTATCTCCATTTCAGGGCCCTTTGCTCTCACTCACCTGCAATGCATGAAGAGTAGACAAGGGCTACCAGCTCCAGACGCTGGCGGGAAGATACTCTGGCAGGGTCAGCGGGTTCAGCTGTGAGGTTTCCTGTCCGGCTGGGGTGAGGACATCCTGATTCTGGGGTGGGACAGGCGGGAGCAGGTGACTGCTGCAGCAGCTTAGAGCTATGGGGAAAGAGAAATGTCATGAGTAGTCAGCCTGCCTTCCCCTCCACAGCCATACTCAGCTTCCTCAAAGAGACATCCACAGCCCAGGAAACAGACCCAGGGTTCCCAGGGGACAAATCAATCACAGGGAAAAGCCCTGCCAATCCCCCACAGAGGAAGCTGACGTCCCAGGAAGCAACAAGGCCATACCGCTCCTTCCTGAGCATCTCCCGCTCCTCTTGCAGACTTCTGCACCCTGGGGGAAGGCCATGGCCCCAAGGGCTAGTGTCCAGGACTGAGGGTTGTGAACTGGGGACACAGTTGATTGGGGGTGAGGTGAAGCAAGTCTTGGGCTTGGAGAGTGACCGCTCTTCGCTCACCGGAGTTGGGTTGATCCTGCGTGAAGGCTTGGTCCTGCTGAGGAGTAGCCACAGGTTTTTCTGATATTCCTTTCTTCAAGCATCTCCCCCTCCACCACCACCTCCACCACAGCAGCCTGGACCCCCTGCAAAATGCCCCTCACCACTGTAGTTATCTCATTCCCAACCTTCTAGCCATCACCACGCTCTACTACAGAGCACCCAGCCTTAGTTTATTAACTCCCCTAGTAGAGCCTTCGTGCCACCCATCTCCCGGATGAGGGCTGATTCTCACCCTGCAGAGCCGGGGGGAACCGAGCCTACAGGAGGGAATTCCTCCAGGTTGCTGAGGTTTGGCGGATCAGAGCGCGCGAGGCTGGGGCTGCCGGGGCTGCCAGAGCTCTTGGGCCTCCGGCCCCCGGCCCAGGGCAGGCTCTCCCCGCTGACCCCCTCCTCCAGGGCCCCGGAGCCGCGGCCTCCTCGCTCACGGGCCGGCCCCGGGCCCCGCCTCCTGCCCCCACGGCGGGCCGAAGGGGCCTCAGCGGCGGTGGCGCTCGAAGGCTCAGTCGGAGGAAAGAGCTGGCTGCGCGCCCCGCGGCCGCCCCGCGGCGGGCCCCCGGGTCTCCCTGGCAAGGCTGCCGAGGAGCCCGAGGCCTTGGCGGGGGTTGGGGGGCCCTGCGGGAGGACGCGGCTGCTCTGTTCTCTCAGGAAGTTCAGCAGGAATGGCACGAATTCCTTCCGCAGCGGCCGAAGTGAGATCAGCGCGGCCGCCTCCCCGGGGTCATCCTGAGGGAGAAGCAGCGAGGGGCGAGAGGGTCAGCTGCCAGCCCGGGGCCGCAAGCAGCCGGGGCCGCAGGGCGCGCTGAGCTGGGTGGGCGGCCGGGGGTAGCGGCCCCTAGTTGGAGCGCACTCGGCCCGGGCTGACAGCCAGTCACCCTAGAGGAAGAGGACGGGAGGGGTGGTACCTCCCGCGGGAAGCAGATTCGGGCCAGCCTGGGGGCGTGTCGACGCTGTTACCTCCGAACTCTGGGCGCTGCGCGCGATCCACAGCACGGCGGTTGCGACCGACAGCTCCTCTCGCAGCAGAGACTCCAAAACGGCCGCCATCCCGGTCCGGGCGCTCGGAGGCGATTGCGCAGGCGCCGGCGCGCCACGGGCGCCCGGGGGGCGGGGCCTGAGTCGCGGGGCGACCGTTGGGCCGCAGGGAGGAGAGGGCGGGGCCAGGGCACGGAGGGGCGGGGCCAGGGCGGGACCGAGACCGGGACCTGGGCCGGCGGCAGCGGCGCTTCAGCAGGCTGATACTCCGCCCAGGCTTTGGCTCAAGGCTGCGGATGGGTCCGCTGTTCCCGACAAGAGGTACGGTGGTTCCCCAAGTGCAGCGCACCGCTAGCGGTGAGTCCCGGCCCCGGCTGCCCTGGCCCGAAGGCGACCTGCCGGGACTCAGGGACGCGGCGGGGGAAACCAAGGGCCCGGGAGAGCGGCCGAACGGTAAAGGTGAACGATTCTCCAGAGAAGATGCCTATATTTTCTACGATAAGCACATTCTTTTCTTTCAAGAGTCTTTCTAGATTCAATCGTCACCACCCTAAAGAAGTTAGGCAAGGTCAAAATGAAGTTAAGCTAACTTTATCCTTTCTCAAAAGCTGAGTCTCCTGCCCATGCGGTACCAATGGTTTTCCCCACTCACCATCAACTGATTGATCATTTAAGACTTTAAGACAGAATTCTTGCAGGGGGGCTTTTTAGGATCCTCAGCCCACAACCCTTAAAGTGCCTCAGGCCATCCTGCACACAGAATAGCCTAGTCTGTATCCCTTATACATTACACAAGGTTAATATTTCAGCTACTTTACAGTTGAGAAGTTAACAGGCATATACATAATTAGCTTCTGGGAGCTTGAGTTATTTCTTAATTTCTCTTATTTCGAAAAACATCAGTCACCTCTTTGGATGTTGCTGCTCACTGAGAAATCAAGACAGGGAAACCAGGCAGAGAAAAACAAATGGCACTAACATTCCAGGCCAGACCAAATCAGGAAGGGTGAAGCAGTGCCCATGTGAATGCCTCCTGAGAGTTCCCCTGGTTCCAAGGAAGGTGGAAAGGAGAGAATGGTGGGAAGCAGAAATCACTCCAGTGCTACAGGGACATTTCCTACAGAGAAGGAAAAAGAACCTCCAGCCAGCGAGAGAATGTTGGATTGAAAGAGAGCTTTTAACACGTTCAGTTTTATTACATGGGGAACCATCTCCTCATATCCCTGAACCCTGGTTTTTATCTGCAGGGATTGTGAACACCTAGTTTCTATTCAGTCCAGTGCTTCTTTTTCTAGGTCACTTCTGGATGTGGTACTGCATTTATAGAACACTTTCTACTCCCTGTTGATCTTGTAACCTCTGGTGCATTCAATAACTTTATCAGAAAAATAATATTTCCCACCTTTGAAATCCAAACCACCATACAAATAGAACTAGAATTTGCATGCGGAATGAATATTTTATTACTAGATTATAAAAATAAAATACAAAATAATTTTAAAACAGAACTTAAAACACTGTACAAAGCTTTAATATGATACAAATGGGAAAATTAAATAAATAATTACACTTTTATGTACAGATGGCCTATACAAAAGCACTCCATGTTTCTGCCAATACTCTATGTCCTTGGTTGCCTGAGCAAAAATGCATAAAGAGGGCTGCTTGGAAGGGAAAGGGATACAATACCTTTGGGGGTATTTCAAAGAGCAATTCTCATCACTCTGATTTCATGAAGAGGAGAAGAAAGGGAGAAAACTATGAAATTGTTAAATTACTCTAACTTACTGGTCTTGCTCGACAAGAGAGAATTCTTCTGGTTTGTGGTTCCATCTGATTTAAGAGCTGCCAATAGTTCAGAACTTTCAAGAGTTATATCTAATTCAAAGCTAGGTGTTTCCCAACTCCCTCTTTTTTCCTAAAAGCTGTGAACTTGTAAGTAAATGGCCCAATGAAATTCAGCACTTGGTTATTTTAGGAAAGGAGTCAGAAGGGGAACCAGGAACTGTGCATGAGAAATGAGGGAGCTCAAGCCTGGGTCAGCTGTTATTTTCTTTACTCAGTTCATCCAATGCAATTTCAGAGCCCCAAGTGGCACAGTGTTACATTTCCTTTAGCTTCCTATCTTTCTATCTCTGAATGCTTTTTACCTTAGTGAACTAATTTACCTAACTGGTGAATAGTTTAAAAAGAAAAAAATCCCAAGGGCTTCCCCTTCCCTGGGTTGATCCCTAAAAGAAATCACATTCAAGCTCTGGTAGGTTTGTTTATCCCTTGTGGATGAGAGAAGAACATCCAGACAGACCCCAGGTATGGTGAAGTGCCGTGCATGAATTTTTAAGGATTTAACTGTATATTTTAAGAGGGAGAAAAAGCAACATATGGCAAGGGTAGTCTATATAAAAATTTGGTTTACCTAGTGTTTTTAACTGGGTGAGTGAACACTTATGTACACAATATGAAACAATATTAAACTACTGAAAAGAGAGATAAAATTTCCTATCGTTAGTGTGTAAAATTATATCATCAGCAAATTCTATAGTCACATGGGCTCAAAGGTCTGCCTCACTGAATCCTATTCTCTAGGTCAAGGAACCCAGAACCCCTGGCCCAGGGTATCTGAGAGATATGTCAGTATCATCAGTGATACATACTGTGCCCATATCTGTCACTTCAATTAAAGAGGCAGATCTTGTTAAAGTTTCACAGGGCAATGAAGAAAAAGGCTTCACATCCTTTACATGTCTCCTTAAGACCAAGGATCCAGCAAAATCTAAGGAAATATTCAAATCATTACTGAGTAAAGGTTTCGGCTTGGCTATTCAGTGTCTTGAGATTGTGTATCACATCAAGCAATTTTCTAAACTTGCTTAAGGGGAGTAAACATCAAGCTTATGTTTTAAAAGTTGAAGCAGGTATTCACAACTGAATTAGAAAATGCACTGATGGGTCAAGACTTTAATATCATCACTTCATGTCCAGCCAGGGATTTGAGATGTGCAGCATCCAATTCCCCTTTAAATGAATAGGGGGATCCTTTTCCCATGTCCTGGAGTTACCTAAGAACTACAGGAATTCCCCATTTATCTCCTGCACTTCTCCCTAGCAATGTTGGCAACAGATTCTGCAGGCTCCTGAGTCTAACTGGCTTAAATTTCTCGTATTTCCAGAGGGACAGCCTAACTCTTGAGAATATCCAATGATATGTTTCCACACTACTCCCACATCCTTGAAGTATATACCAGAGTTCTATTGGATGAGGACAGGGAAGCGGGATGTCCTAACAACCACCTGGGGTTTTCAGTGTACTACATCTTTCCATATGGTCTGAGGACTGGAACTGCCACTGGTTCCCTTCTCTAAGTTAAGGTCTAAATATGCACCTGTGATTTCTGAACTTGGGTAAATATTGACATGTGAAGACTACTATAGTGGTTACATGCCTTAATCCATGCCATAATACTTTTTATATTAGAACACAGATAAATAACTATTCTGCAAATAAACTGTCTACAGAACCAAACTCAAGAAAACTAAACAATACAGTTGTCACCAACCGTTCTATCTCCTCAGTGATACAGGTGCTGAAATATCTCTCCCTTTAGGCAAAGTCCCAACACATCTGTGGTAAATACATATAAACAGAAATGGGCAGATTTTAAAACAGTGAATGCAAATAACTTAATTCCAAAACACATGAACATGACAGAAGAAATGGTTCCCTAACATATGCCACGTTTTGATAGATAGCAAGGAATGAAAAGTTTTAAAATGTGAAAATTTTGATCTTCAAGACTAAATCTAGACTTATCTACAAATAAATGTATTTTCAAATAGCCAGAGGAAGATGCATTTTTTCCCCTAAGACACTAAATTCTGAATTCTGGATCCTGTTTCTCCTATCACCAATTCCTAATGTTAGATTAAGAATGTAGTTCCTAGAACAAAGAATCCTCTGCTCTTGAGGGAAAAAGCATAATGTTTTTAATTCAAAGCTACTGGATATAGAAAAACTAGTTATCGTTTTAACTGTCTGTCTCTGGGTTTATAAAACATGCACCAACACTTTTCCTTGTCAATTGAATATAACCATACAAACATTCACATGAAAATCTGTGGGCCGGAAGGAATCTCTGATGATTACAGAAGAACTTCAAATTCCCATAGTGGCTAAGAGCGAAACAGATACTGCACCCTAGTCCGCTGGATTAGTAAGCAGCTGAGATTTGTTTAGTATTTAAAGCAAACAATATAGAGTGGATAATGACAACAGTGGGTCTCAATTACCATTTTGCCACTAATTTAGGACTTGATTAACTTGTTAACTCAAGAAAACCCCCAAAAAACAAAAAAGCATTCACTCCACAACATGCAACTTAAAAAACAGTAAATGTAACTATGCCACTGTCAGCAAGGCCAGCTTGCACACCAAGTTGAGAATAAGAGTGCCTACTTAAGACTTACCATTCAAAAATGTTTATAATCTGTGCTTTAAAGTTAAATTTGATATGACCCAATTTTCATTCTTTGTTCACTACACATTAAAGTTAAATGCCTTTAAGCTGTGCAAAGACTGCTATGTGGAATTTTAATATTTCAAACAATCTACACCCTGGAGATTTGGCAGCATAATTTAGGAATAATGCTACCTAAAGGGACTGAACTGTCGCTAACTCCATCTTCTGCTCCACCCAAGTAATTCCAAAGACTAGACAAGGGAGGGTAAGGGCAAGTGTGACTAGGTAACTAGCCATTTTGTTGTGAAAGGAGAAACTAGGAGGCACCTGGTTTTCAAAAGATAATTTTAACTTCTGCCCCATACTACTCAATATAGTTTGGCTTGACTTTAATTGATGGCCATGTCCCTCACCTTAGGTAGAATAACCAAACTGGTTTAAAATCAGTTGGATGATCTATGTTTGTCACTGAAATCTGAAATATACCATCACTAAAAAAGTTAAAAATAAATAAAAAAGAACCAACAACAACAAAACCCAACTCATTTTCTGTATCATACTCTAAAATAAAACAAAAACAAAAATCCTTGTGCCAAAAGTGCTTTGCTCAGGGCTGCCAACATCTCTTTTTAGCCCGAGACATCTAAAATCTAAAAGCACAAACTGCTTTTAAAAACCGTAGAGTAAATCTCTATACAAGATAGTCCTCTTAAGTGGATCTATTGATACATGAGATATAATTAATCTGTCTTCTTTTGAAAGTATCAGAGCAGAAATATCTTTGGTTAACTCTTTTCTCTACATGCAAAATAAAATATTCTTACACAACAAGGCTGTTTCTCTCTGGATCTTGAGTTTGTCAGTGCCATTTAGAAAAGGGGGGCAACACAGTGGAAAAGCTGGGAGAAAAATGGAAGGAACCAAAAAAGAGAGGAAACATTCAGTTGCCATGTTGCCATCACTGTCAGTTTTGACTTCTAGCAGAGAAATGCCAATAAGAAATAAAATAACACACATACTACAGTTTGCAGCCTCATCAGCTTTTCAAATAGTTACCATGAGCACATTTCTGATTAGAGGGCTCAGGATTTAAAGCTGGCTACTTTTAGCACAATTTAGCTAATACAACAGGAAAAGGATAATTTCTTAATTGTAGATTACTTCCCACCACCCACCTCCCCAAGTGAAGTGAAAAGAGGAAAGCAGAATGGTAATTTTTAAGAGATTTTTTTTTTTTAAATCAATTTATGTCAGACCCATGATTATCATCCCAGTTTATCCACTCTAACCATAAGGACGGAATTATGTAATTAACATGACGAATCTTTGAACCAGTATTACAAGCGTGTCCTAGTAATTTTTTCCCCTATTAAAATCTTTTAAAAATGAAAATTAAATAACCTATCTTGGCTTGTTAAAGACTGCCAACCTTTGCATTATTCACAGGGAAGGCAAAAAGAATGTTAAGTGTCACATGCCAAGAACGTATTTTCAGAAAATGAAGATAGACAAGGCCCAAGTGTACACGAGGCACACAATAAAAAGTAATTTTACCATCTGTGATCTTGAAATTACAAATGGAGAATGAGAAAGAATGACTTTATATAAGCATATGTTTCTCTATATATTTATAAATATTTATATAATTTACCATGAAGACATGCAAGTAGTGTTATAGCAACTATTATACAATATAATACAGAAGGATTGGTCTTCCAATATTACACTTGCTTTAGTTAAACAGCAAATATGTCTTATCTATTGCATTCCTCTGTAGTCTTGAAACCGGAGAGAAATTAAGATTCCACATTATGCTATATTTCTTATGGGAGACCATGTATGCCTCAATAGTGTTTTGAGTTTTTGTTTTTTGTTTTTTTTTCAAAAAGCTCAACACAGATAAAGAGAACAAGATAAGTTCAGTGCAGCTTCAGGGCAGCTTTGATGCAGCATTAGAATATGTTCACTTGGTGAGGAAATATCTTTCTTTTTTTCTGTTTTCCAATTCAACCATATTAGGTTTGGCAGCAAACACAAGGTCAAAGAGAAAGCACAGATGTTTGCTAGAAGGCAAATTTCAACAGCAAGCAGACCAATTTACCTGACCTTAATAAGGTCTTTACAACACAAAAACTGTGAGTATAAAAGAGCTCATTTTAAAAATCTAGTATAATTTAACTTTGACTGATTCCTCTTAGCAGAAGAGTGAGATCAGAACAAATATGATCCTCCTTACAGCTTTATAAATTAAGATTACATGGAAATCAGGTCAAGAAGCTCAAATATTCAAACTAAAGCACAGGTGAAGCAGGTAATAAAACCTTAAAAGATAAATATTGAGCCTAAATTTATTTCCTCAGATACTCATTCCTTATTGGCTAAATGTATAAAATACAAAGTTTGAGAATTTTAAGCCTCAACATACCTAATTTCTTCCTATTTTTCTTTCTAAAGCTCTAAAAGCATAAAGTCACATTCCACAGCAATGTACTTCCCTGGTATTGTCTTGGAGGTTGATAGTAGAAATAGTTGGTACCTAGAAGATTTAAGGAAGCAAGGTCTACTCTGGTCAGTTTTCCTTCCACAAGGAGGAAACTAACAGGGGAAAGAGGGTTCTTCTATCTTGAAGGGTATTACTCCACACTCTGTCCCTCTCCCTAAAGCACTGAAGCCTGCAAAGTAGTTCTATTTAGACTTTTCCTTCCTTTACCTAAGTTTCATCAGTTATTTTTCACAATAAAAATATACTGAGTTAAGTAACTGTTGCTCCAAAGAGAAATATTAGGGGATTTAAAAAAGTAATTGGATTTGAAATTCTCAGCATGTGCTGCTAAAAGCACGTTAGAATGTATTGTTAAAATAAGAGAGATTGGATCAGGTGACAAACACTAACTTTAAAAAATGTGAAATCCAGGGAGGGTACTAGGAATGAGGCAAAGTAAAGGTGTGAACTCTCAATACACCAGATAAACACACAAGCCAAACGTATATGAGCACTGGCTCCACCAGCAACACACTTCTTACATACTCTAATATCGGAGCAATTCTGACTCCCCGAGGTTGGGAAGTTTGGAAAGCAAATATTAAAGTGAGAAGTTTCACTTTTGCTATATAATCTTTAAGTAGAGCCTTAAAAAAAGTGGCTAAACCCCTTAAAATTCCAATCCACCCCCTACCTTCAACATTTTTGTTTTGAAGGCAGATAAGAAATGAGAGTTCATTTAGCCAGTTTCACCCCCTTGGATTTTGCTGGCTTGCCCCTTCCTATGCAAAGACATTGATTCCTGATCTGCTTGCTGCCTATCTTAGGTAATTTCTTATCATATATCTTCTTATAAATATTTTATCATGTTACTTTCTTTTGCAAGACAAGATCAACACTGATTTTTTTAAATAGACAGTACAGGGACACACATGTATCAGATTTAGGAGGAAGATCTCACACCTTCCACAGAGATGCAGCCCAGCTCCTATCTGCTGAGTTTACTGGCTGACTTACTCTTCCCTGGGGGGGCTTTAGTGCTGGCCGAGTGGTGGTGGAGGCTGCTGGATACTTTCAGGCCATTCTTGCTGGGTTTGCAGTGCTCCTGTTGGCAGGACCTCCTGGAGGAGGAAGATCCTGAGTGGCTGGGAGGTGACTTGCTTCTCCCCACATGCGGGGATGAACTCCTCTGGTCATGGTGGGGCCGTCCAGCCCTAGATGGTGAGGAACTGGATGTGCGAGGCAAGGAAGAGCTTCGAGGAGAGGCACTGGGACTCCTGCGAGGGACAACTGGACTCTTGGGTGGTGTTTTTGGATTGTGAGGGGATCCTGGACCCTTGCACTGAGTAGTGCTCCGGGGTTTCTGAGATCCATTTTGAAGAATTTGGGCCAGGCGGGAGAAAAGGTCTGAGTCAGAATTGCTACTCCCTAGGACTTTATATCTGCGGAGCCTGAAAAGAAACAGAATAATTATTTTCGTTTTAATTCACTTTAAGTGTGCCTAGAAAGTCACAATGTCCCAAATCATAATATGTATGATGTGAGTCAAAATCAGGAAACAGAGGATGCGGAGTTACTCTTTCATATACCAGTTGTATAACCCTGGACAAATTATTTAACCTCTCCCAGCTTTGAAGGGGAATATTATCTATCTCACAGGGTTACTGAGCAGTCAAGTGCGGTAAAGTACTTAATTGGATGTCTGCCATCCAGAAGCACTTACATGTTGTTAAGCCCCTTCCTCCTACAGCATGTTTGCTCTTCCCATTTTAGAATTAACTTAATGAAATGTCTCTAGCACGTTAGCACATGAGCAAGAGTAAACAATTTTGTTTGAGGCTTCTAGGACAGGAATTCTCTATATACTTATGCAAACATTAAACTTCACAATATAAGTCTTCAACAGTACTCACCAACAGCAGGAACTACAGATAAAAATATACTTCAACCTCATTTAATAATTTCCAAAAGAAAAGAGTAGTCACTGGTTTCTCTGGGCCTCACTTTCTGCCCCTGACAATACCCTGAGATTCAGGAGAGCCGAATGCCTCTCTTACTGGCAACCAAGCCATCTAGAAAGCACTCATATGAATAGCAATGTCTCCTCTGCCCTAAATATCTTTCTGTCTTGGCCTAAAATCCATTCAGTTTAAGAATTTAAACCTCAAACTGCTGACATGCCACTCCTTACAGAAGGAAATGGGAGAAGAACTTCCAAGTTGTATTGGCACCTGCAGGACGCAGGGGACATATACAGCCACCATCGCCATTATGGCTCAGCAACAAGTTACTGACTTTTTTCTCTGAATTTTCTCCCTTCTTCCTTCCCCACCATCTACTTATACTGACAAATGACATGAAACTCATTCTGGTTAAGCCTAACTTCATGGATCTTATTGTAAAAATTGAAGAGTGGAATAAGATAATTCCTCTGTGCCAGGACCTATGTGGGAAAGTTGAGGTCCCACTGAATTCCCAGATGAGTTTCAGGCTGGTCAGCTCTGTAATATCTGGCACAATGCCACACATTTGGCTTTGTTATCAAGTTACCAAGTTCTACTTTGAGGGGACATGTAAAGTTCTAAATAGTAAATAGTAATTAAGATTTGTTTGTTGCAGTCCAAAGCAGCTCAAGCCACAGATATACTATCTCTATTAAGCACAGATGCCAAGCAAAAGGGGGGACGAGTGAATATTGTCCATGGAATCATCTTTTTAAAATTTCTCAGCTAAATGACTGCTGTTTACTCATCACCATTTTTCCCGTTGAAGTCTAGTTCCATGGTCATTTCAAATCCAGTGTTTAGTTACCTTTGAAGCTGAAAGAAACCCTAGGGGAAGTCAAAACTAAACTTAACTTTAGGTAAGGGTAGCAAGTTCTGCTGGGTAATGATACAGATAGAACCTCACTTTAATATACTTCAGAAATCCTTATAACAGGTGGAGGCCTATTATCTAGAACAAGCTATAATTTTCAGGTAAATTTATGTTGATGTCCACTTTGTTTTTGTTAAAAGACTATCCTTTTGCTTCTTCTCCAAGGGTTTAGACCATTCTACTCTGAAAAGTGAGTAATGGCTCCAAGGAAAGCACTCTTCATTGGTTCATTACTTCCCAATATTTTCCCCTCTTAAAAACAGAATCACTCCATGGTCAACTACACATAAGAATATTTCAATAAACAAGCATACCACACAGTAAATATTAAGGCAATATCTTTATTATGTATGGTCCTGTATATCATCAGATGTAGGGAAACTCCCTAAAGGATTTTTTGTTTGTTTAATTCATTATAATCAGATAAATAGAACTGTTACTAGGGTCTATTCATCATATTATAGACACAGTATCTTTCCCCAGAATTTGACATCATAATGACATCTGTTATAACGGGATTCTGACTGGACAAAACTAGAAAATTACCGAGTATCTAGTTAAAATGGACTGGGAAAGAGACATAACCTTTGTTGCATGCTAAAAAGCACTAAACAAAGCTCTAGACATATTCTACCTGATTTCCTCTTCCCAAAACCATTAGCAAATGTTTTACCCATATTATAGATAAGGAAATTGAGGTTCACACTGCTAGAAAGTGGGCGAGCTAAGAATTAACCTGGATCAAACTGACCCTTTCAACTACACTATGCTATAAGGCTTGGGAAAGGCAGGGAAGGAAGTAGATGATCAGAAGCAGGCAACAAAGAAATGAAACCAATGACATAATCAAGCAGACACAGAAATAATGCTACACACTTAACATAGGGAGAAGAGCACACAGCATTACCTGGCTTCTACTCCAGGCCTCATGGGTGGCTTTCCTGGTGGTGGCCGAGGCAAGAACTGAGATGAAGTTGAGCTGTTGACTTGATCTGTGTTGACCCATGAAACTGGCCTTGGAATTTTGCTCTTTCTGGACTGGGAGATGATGGGTGTCAGAAAGCTGTCTTCGGCTGACCTGCTCAGGTGTGAGTCTACGGCCAGTCTTGAAAAGGGAGTGAAGACTTCCTCCTCAGAAAAAGGAGCAGGAATAGTGGATAATCTCTCCTCTAGCAATTTATCAGAGGCACTTGAGAGGTCCCCAAGGAAAGATTTGAGTTGCCTTTTTTCCACCAGAAGCTTGACTAGATCTGGCTGATAAGCTTTCTTTTGGAGGAGCTTCTCTTTTGCAGAGACTGGACAGGATGATTCAAAAGTTGAATCTATCTCTTGTGCTAAAACAGGGATTCGGCTGTGTCTAGTTACAAAGGATGACCTAACCACATCCTTCCGGGATGGAGGACAGTGTTCACTCTCTGAAACAGAATGAAATAGTTCTCCATTTCTAGGGGCAATTTTCTCTCTCTTACCCTCTTGGTGCAAAAGAGTAGAGAGGTCTCCTTGATGACTCAGCAAGTCTTCACTCTTGATGTCATCCTCCTTAGATATCTTACCTTTTTGCACTGCTGCCACCTGGCCTATCTGTCCTTCAACATGTCGGTCAATAACTCGTGGAGATACTGCTGAAGTTCCAACTGCCAAAAGCTTCACTATCTCGTGAGTTTTGTCTTGATTTGGCACCACACTAAAAGTCTGTGTCTTTGTCACATCAAGAGGTTCAGTAGTAGCTGAGTGATCCCTTTCCACCGTCACCAAGTCTCCTGGGAGAGGGGAAATCTCAATATAAGGCTGCCCTTTACTCAACTTCTCATCTTCATTATCTGACCCCACAAGCATGCTTTTCTCTCCCGTTTCCCTAGGGAGACCCTCAAATTCTCTCACAGCCAGTCTGTTATGGTCAGGAAGGTCTTTTGGTCCCAGGTCTTGGGAGCTGTCACACTCTCTAATGCTGGGTAACATGTCATGACCAATATGATCTATCTGAAGCCCGAAGTCTGTTCTGCTTCCTCCACTAGGAGGTTCGCGCTCTGTCACAACCAAGCCAGAGAAGCTCTCCCTTGGAGAGTAAAGTTCCACAGTGGGCTCCACGGGATGAAGGTCTTTCTTTTCTGGCTGCTGACCATAATGAAAGCTACCTGAAGTCGACTGTGTAGATGCCACAGAACGTCTAGGAATTGTAATCTTGAGAGAGAAGAGAAAAAAAGGTAAGTGCAATAATGTGGAATTATAAATGAAGATGTATGAGTTGAGAGTTAACACCTCAAATTCTAATTTATAAGAGGAACGCAGATCCCAACCAGCTTTGCCCAACTCATACTTAAAATGAACAATTCTGAATAAAAATGCATGATACTCAAGCTCCCCTACTCAGAAACTGTACAGAACAGTCTCCCTCTAGGTTCATCCCTGCCTTTTCTTTAGCTTGCTCTGTACTCTGGAAGACTGATTTCTACTGACCGCACTATCCAGGCTCCCTTGCCTTCTGAATTCTGGTTGTGTTTGCCCAATGGGCAGCACCAACAGAGAATCAGGGAGTTGGAGGCAAAAAAGATCTGGGTACTACTTCTCTCTGCTTCCTCCCGAGGGACTGCAGCTTCGGTGGTACATTCTACCACTCCTGGCCACAGCTTCTGTCACATGGCCCCCTCTCCTATAGATATGACTCTTACAAGGTTCTGCTAACTGCCCCTCTTCCTTCTCTTTCAGGACTCAGAATAGGAATAGCTCCCTCTATTTCTGTTCCTGTTGGCTCTCTTAAACCCTACCTACACGTCTGTAAAAAGTTCCTTTCATTAGATTTTCTCCAAGTCCCTGTGAGTGTGCCAGCTATTTCCTGCCAGAATCCAGATACAGGATCTTAGGGAAAAATTATTGGTAAATTATTGTAAGTTGAAAAACTCCAAATTTACATGCATTTGTTGCTTCCCATAAATTCTGTAAATCAATGTTATTAATATTTTCCTATAAGCAAACACAAAGATGTTTAGTAATGTTTTATGTCTTCTTTAATTTTTTAAGGTCAAGCCTATTATAAATGAAATTCTACCATCTTTCCACAGAGGTCATTTCAATTCTATGTGAATAAGATTCAATGTTTAATAAGAATGTCCTTTCTTTAAAACACCTACAGGACTTCCCTGGTGGCACAGTGGGTAAGAATCCGCCTGCCAATGCAGGGGACACGAGTTCGATCCCTGGTCCGGGAAGATCCCACATGCCACGGAGCAACTAAGCCCAATGTGCCACAACTACTGAGCCCGCACGCCACAACTACTGAAGCCTGCGTGCTCTAGGGCCCGTGCTCCGCAACAAGAGAAGCCACTGAAATGAGAAGCCCGCGCACCACAACAAAGAGTAGCCCCCACTCGCCGCAACTAGAGAAAGCCTGTGCGCAGCAACAAAGACCCAACGCAGTGAAAAACAAATAAAATTAAATTAAAAAAATACATTAAAGACACCTACATCTTCACATTTGTTAAGTGACATGTAAGGAGGCAGAAAATGTCAACCACATAAACTGGTAAGGAAAAAAGCCTCTTTGAGAAATTAAGTAACTCGAAAATCATTTAATGAAGCCCATTAAGCTCTAATAGAACTATGGAAATTGGTCTGAATTCGAAGCAAAATGAATTTGGAGCTGTCATGGGAGATTTCACTTAGACCCCATCTCTAGTCCAATGACACCAAGAAACCCATTTGGTTCCAGAGTCAGATAAGTTGTTTAGATCTGTTTCTCTGTGTGTCAGGAATACAATTAGGTTTAAGAACACGCAAAGCTTACCCTAAGCCCAGCCCAGGGAGAAAACACCTAACTAATGTCCTGGAATAGCTCCTGAATGGAATCAGTGTACTGAGGCTCCGTCAGGTTAATCCAAGACAGGCTAGGTTCAGACACGAATTCTCACAATAAGCCCAGACCTACAATGACCTTGGGGAAAAGGCAGTAAGTTCTACTGGTGCTGTCACCCTTCAGGAAGTCACCTCATACCTGTACTTTCATTATACTAAATATAGGCAGATGGCAATTTTCTAGTATTTTTAAAAATGATATTGAAACTTAAAATTTATAGTTATTTACTCTTCAAAATTTACTTTTTAAGACCTGAGAGTGATGGTGATAAGAAAAGCAGTTATGAAATTATATTAAATACCAAATAACTAGGGAGATGACTATATTTACATTCAAAATAAACCAACAGTCATTTCATTATTATATGTAATTCCAAGTACATCACCCAAAATGAAATCAGCATTATTTACAAAAATAACACTCCACTGGTCTTCTGAGATTGAAGCTAGAGAATCAATGCACTTCTGAGCCTAACTCATCTGGATTCAGGATATAAATGTCTGTGTATGTATGGTATGAAAAAAGAGATGATAATCTTGTATATAGAAAAGATATATGAACCACTGGAGAGAAGAATTAATTTTCTTGAAAAGATTCTGAGCAATTATGAGAAACTGCATAAATTACTGTAATATAATATTTATATAGCACTTTAATTTATAAAATATTCCTAAAATCATTTTTACTGATTCCATTTCATAGCTGCCCGGTATTTTAATTGAGTACTTTTATTTACACAAATTTCACAAATGAAGAAAAACACAGTCAAAAAAAGTTAGGGACAGGATTCTAGGATTTTGAAAGTCCCTCACAGCAAAGCCTACTTACTGACATGTACTACACACTCTCAAATGAAGTCTGGGAAACTGAGTCTGCAAAAAAATATAAAAAATAAAAATAAAAACATTATCTATCAAGATGAGCAAAACCAAAGATCAACAGCTGCATACAGAGAAAAGAAAGCTAATTCTAAGTATAGCTGAAAACAGCTTCCTTAACATTAGACCATAAAGACACAAAAGTAATTCCCATACTTGGGACACTCTATAGACTGAATTAATGATCTGCCAGGGCTTCCCTGGTGGCGCAGTGGTTGAGAATCTGCCTGCCAATGCAGGGGACACGGGTTCGAGCCCTGGTCTGGGAAGATCCCACATGCCGCGGAGCGACTAGGCCCGTGAGCCACAACTACTGAGCCTGCACATCTGGAGCCTGTGCTCCACAACAAGAGAGGCCGCGATAGTGAGAGGCCCGCGCACCGCAATGAAGAGTGGCCCCCACTTGCCGCAACTAGAGAAAGCCCTCGCACAGAAACGAAGACCCAACACAGCCATAAATAAATAAATAAATAAATAAATAAATAAATAAATAAATAAATAAAATACTGACTTTAAAAAAAAAAAAAATGATCTGCCAGTAAGCCATATACATCCTTTATATGTTTAATTTCTCTAATTCACAAACATTTCATCAAGGCATGAATTCAATCATTTCCTTTCTTCTGTTCTCTAATTGTATCAGGTACACCTTTCTATAGAATTAGAAAATCACCTCAATGTTTTCCATTTCTTTCAAATTTTCTTATTTTTATTAATGTCTAGTACTGAATTTGACTAACATCAGTCTCATTACTTTTTAGTTCAGATAAAGCAGCCTCATTATTTTATAGTTACCCCGTGTTCAGAACTGGCCACACAGCAAGAGACAATAAACTACAAACCAACTATTCACATTTTAACTTACAAATTTATCCTTTTACTTTCCTCTCATTCAAGGATAGTAATGCTATTAAGATAATAAAAACCTTGGTAAATTCAACATTCATACCAAATAGTCTCTCTTCCAAATGAAAGGAATATGGTATATGAAATATCTATATTTCATTTTGTGTTTCTGGCAAATAATTTAGAAGAGATATAGGTAGTAGAATAATTTATTGGTTCCTACTATAGCCAAGAATAACTGAGTTATTCTTGGCCTAATTCCAGGCCTATTAAAAAAATTAAATTTTAACCATTCAAATTTCTTTGGGCTATTTAAATTCCACTGCAGACTTTTGTTTAAAGCATCTTTATATAATACTTTATACAAGTGTCGAAAACTATGAATAAAACTAAGCTACTATTATTGAACCACGTTTTTATGTACCAAATTTTTATTTCTATAAAGACAGTACACAGTTGCAGTAACATGTGCATATTAAGAGGCCATACATCCTAAAAGAATGTCTCACTCTCTCACTCTTTACCCCTGTCGCTTACTCTGACCGCATTTACGTTGGTTACTTTTGCTGAAGATATTGTTATTTTGTGGTTTGGCTTATGTGGATAGATATGAGGGCTGATGCGGTGGTAAGGAATGGAGAGGGCAGAAGTCTTTGCTTACAGAGGTGGGTAAAACTGAAAACCTGAAGCCTCAAGACCTAAGTAAATGAGAAGTAAAAGTTGTTTTTTCCCTTCCCCTGTTATCCCACTCCTCAGAGACAGTCACCCATTATTAATAGTTGAATGTATATTTAAGGGAATCTGAAGTTATAAAAATTTTGTAGAGGTACTAGGAATCATAAATAAGTCACAACCCATACCCAAAGAATAGAAGTTTCTTTTCCCAGAAAAGAAAGATTGAAATAATATTTCTTGGCTGGCCTGTAATTATATATCACATACATGGCTACAGGATTTAATAGTCACTTTTCAAGCCCCTTCATACAATCTTGGAAGACACTTTGGGGATAAATCTAGTCCAACTATCCCCAACTTCCACAACCTATAGATTTCTATCACAGCATCTACAGTACTTAAATAGTGAGGAGAGTCACTGGGCTTTGATGCCTAGCACAGTACCTGACATACAGTAGACGCTCAATAAATGTTGAACATATGAGTAAATCAACCATTGGACGCTTGGGTTCCTTCTATGAAGCCTCTCCCAAGTGACAGTCCAGTCTTTTACTTGAACACTTCACAAATGGGCTTTTTTTTACTTCCCAAGTCGGTCCATCCAGTCTCTCATCCTTTCTGATCGTTCATGGATTGAATTATACCATCATATATAATTCCAGAGATGTAATCTCATAGAAACAAAACTTTTCTATAATTACAATGACCCAACTTTCCAGATCAAAAACAGAAATCCATGGTCAGACAGAGGACATTTAGCCACTCCCTTGTCAATGTACATGCATTCAACTCTCCTACAAAATCCATTTCAAGAAGTTAACCATGGTGGCAATCAATCCAAAAAGTCCTTACCTTTCCACACTATTAAAGCACTCATCTATTAATTACATGGATCATTCATTTTTCAATAGAGACTCTGAGTAACTCCATGAGCTTTCATATAGTCACTCCAGGTGTACAAGGGCTCCAAATATTCAGTGGAACACTGGAAAAGCCACATGAAGCTACTATTTCAGGTAAGCTGCACTACTGAAATGTCTCAAGTCTTCATTGAGATTTTCATGATTCACAGTTCAAGCCCTCATATTTGCTTGAACTAATGCCAAAGCCTCCTCACTGGCCGCTGCCCCAGCCATTCTCCCTCCATGGCTCCCAAAGAGCAAGTTACTCCCCTCCCTCAACCCTGGCAGTTTCTTGTCCTGCATCCCATACACCTCAGCATGGCAGGCCAAGGCCCTTTATCACCTCATTTGTGCAGCTCATTTTCAGCCTCCTTCCTTCGCCCTAACATTCTGGATTACTTATTTAAATGCTCTGAATTTTGGTGTTTCAAGCCTCTCTGCCTTCGTACATGCTGTGTTTTTTGCTTGACACCCCTGCATCTCCTTCCAGCAAGCTTATTCATCCTTCAAAGTCCTCTTATTTTTGAAAGTAATATATCTTCACCATGGTAAATAAAATTAGAAAATAAGAGTTGAGAAAATTAAAACACCCAGCATTGCACTCCCCTGTCCTAGGCAGATTTATCTGTGTTCTCATTTGTGTACACAGCTCCACCACAATCACTTCACGTGGTTTAAGGTAAATGTTTAGATATAGGCCTTCACTGTCAACCTAACAGGTTGGTGCCAACTGTTTATCCCTGAGGTACAGCAGAAAGCCTGGAACTTAGCAGACACCTTACGGAACTGAAGGGCTGAAAGAACAGAATTAAGGCAATGCAATCAACTGCTGCTCTGACTCTCATAGTACTGGTATTGGTAATTCCTGTAAATACAGCCAGAGGAATCCTCTTAATAGATGCTGACTAACAGATGACAAAAAAAGTACATGTGACTCTCTTTTTGTCCTGCTCCTTCTCTGTGCATTATTTTACAGCCCCCACTCCTGCTTTTCTTCTTCTCAATGTCTGAAAAACAAGTCAATGAGGAAAGTCTTTCAGTATGTTGACAATCCCCTGGTATGAGGAAAGGCTGGTCTGTGTGACCAATACAATATGGCAGAAATGATGATATGCCCCTTCTGAGATCAGGTTGTAAAAGACAGTGTGGTTTCTACCTCGGTGGAGGGTGTTCTCTCCACCACCACCCCCGCCCCCTTCTCTGTCTCTTTCTCTCCTCACTCTCTGAAAAAGCCAGCTGCCATGTCAAGTATGGAGAGCCTACGTGGTGAGGAACTGAAGCCTCTGGCCAACATCCAGTGAGGAACTGAGGCCTGCCAACAACCATGTGAGTGGGCTTGGAAGTGGATCTTGCCATCCCGTCCAACCCTATGATGATTTCCCCGGCCTACAGCTTGGTAGCAACCTCATGAGAAACCCTGAGCCAGAACCATCAGACTAACCCACTCCTGCATTCCCAACCCTTAGAAAAAGTGTGAAATAATAACTGCTGTTTAAAGTTGCTAAGTTTGGGGTAATTTGTTACATAGCAAAAGGTAACATATAGGTGGTATTATTATTCTCCAGTCACATTTATAGTGTTTCCAAAGGTGATGCTAAAATGAAGCACTGCCTTTCTAAAGGACTGTCTAGAACCAAGAGATCATGTGGTACAATCTGCCACGATATTCTGTAAGGAATAACCCGTCCAACCTTCTCCCTACCAACAGTGATTACTCAACACCACATAAAACTGGTCACATTCTTTCCTACAGTTACTGTGATTCTGGACCAATAGTTAGACCTGTTTCAGAAGCAGTTCAAGTTACTTTAGTTTCCTTCTCTATCCTTGTTCACTTATGCCAGCTTAATTTTGCCTCTCCATTTGCTAATCAAAACATAATTTAATATCTCCCCTATAAGCCAAAGCTTAGTCTTATTTTGCTCCCTATAAACCTATGTTGTTCAGCCTCTTTTTAGAAATGATTAGTAGTGGGCTAACTTCATAATTGTTTACCCCAGGGGAAAAAAATCTAATTTCCAAAAATAACCCCAATTTCTTTTGAATCTAGCAAATTTATCCATCTTTCAAAATATATCATCTAAAATATTTATACATGCTATTTGATAACCAGTGGTTTCATGTATATGGATAAGGAAAGCCCTAAACAAGGTTCACAAATTTATGCTAAGAAATAAAGAGAATTAAAGAATGAAGTTCTCATCAGTTGATTTAATATGCCAACTATACCTGTAATACAGATAAACTTTTGCTTTGCCTATTTTTATGGTTCTTACATATTTTAAGATACCAGGACAATTTCCTTTCATATCATCATAAAGAGGAAACAAGCCTGAATGCAAAAGATATAAACTAACAAACTGTTTCCTGTCAGAATATGTCCTAATTTAAAATATTCAGATAGAATGGTAATATGTTTTATCATACTGTCTAAGTTAGAGCACGTGATCAGAGCTGCAAGAGATCTAGAGAGACTATTTGGTGGTACTCCCTACTTAATGTGTCTGTAGTTAAGTTAGGGAAGTAACAACATCTGCTTGCAAAAGTAAACTCTGAATGTAGGCCTCAAGAAGAGAATCAAGATATATTTTTATCCCAAGCTCCCCAAAATGAAGGAGATGGTAAATTCAATACCTTAGACACAAGTGTGCAAGTGATGAGGCTGCTATTTAAGAGACCTTCAGTTAAGAAAAAGATTTTTTATTTAAAGATACCTGAAAATAAGGTCAAACTTATAATATCAAATATAATACACAAGTCTTTCAAAAACTTGATAGAGAAAATGTTGCAGATAGTGTAAGAGAACCATGAGAACAATTTTTGTGGACAGGGCAGTATTGATGGGAGAGAGTAAAAAACACCAGGAGAAATGGAGCCAAGGGTTTAAGACCCTTTATGCAGGGAAGCACACCAGAATGCTGTTGGAAAAATGCATGAGCAACAGTGAGTATATAGCATACTAGAGTCAAAGAAAAGAAGAAACTGAATCTGGGAAGGTGGAAAGAGGAAATGAATGGAAAGAGGAAGGTGGGGTGGAAAAAGAAATGCAGACAAGGGAGGGAGGCATTAGGATCTGCCTCTAGCCCACAGGGGACCTCTGTACAATTTGGAAAAGGATGCCCCTCAAAGAGGAAACAGCCCTACACAAAGATGCACAGTTTGGCTAGCAAAGTTTGGGTTAGATTTCAGGCCCAACTTGTTCCCTTGGCTAGGTCTCTTTATGCAGTGAATGACTTGTATAACTACACAAAACAGTCCTAGGAAAGAAGGAAAGACCAACTAACTATGATGAAGAAAGAGGCAAGCATTTATTTCTCTATTTCGAAGTGCAGGTAAATTCCTACAGAGCTGTACACAAAATCAAATTTTGTTACCTTTTCTTACTGTTTTACACCTGCGTGTGCAATTCTGTTCTAACTGAAAACATTTCAGCTTGCAGAACAATGTTGTTACTGGAGAGCTGGAAGAGACGGTTGCTAGCTGATGACGGCAATTAAGGAAACCTGGTACTCCCACGCATGTAAAGACAGATGTACCTGCTCGCGCCTGAGACACTGCCTCCATATCTGGCTTTTGTGAGACTCACACAGTCACAGAGGGCACCAATGCTTACTGATAAGAACAGGGTAACAGGTGTCTCCAGCTAAATGCCCAAACTGAGAATAAACAGTGAGTTTCCTCAAAATGTTCCTTTGCAGAAGGCCTGTATCACAATTGCCTTCAGCTGCTTGTTAAAATGCAGATTCCTGGGCTCTCACTATCCCAAACCTACTGAAGCAGAAGTTCTGGAAGTGAGGCTGGGACTCTATCTTATAAACAACAGACATTAAGCTTGGAAAGTTACTATCAAAATAAAAATTAAATGTGAAAAAAATAGTTGGAAAACTACTGTTTAAAAGGAACATAAAATATGACAAATTTCTGGGTGAAGGTTATGAAGGAGAAAGGAAACAAAAAGAATGATACTAGCAACGGTGTACAGTATAAAGTACAAACCATGAATGGTTAAATACATGCCGTCCTCACCATATTTATAATGTAGAGTTCGAAAATCTCTAGAATTATAAATTTTTAAAAATCATATTATATATACACACGCAGATAGACAGTTCTTGTGGTCTAATTATAAATGTTATTATGAAATTAGGTCATAATGACATTTCACCTATTAGGTTGCTATCCTGATAGAAAATCTCACTTCTTGAGAAATTTCACATTGGAAGACGGACTACAGAACTTAGTCCAGACATCATTCCCTACACCCATGTGCCAAACTTAGGCCTCTGCAGAAGAATCTTAGTTGATCCACTATTAGTCCTTTCTTAACAGCACCTTGAGTGGATGACAGAAAAATGACAGGAGCAAATCACTTACTGCTGTAAGGGGTCCTTCTGCTTGTGCCTCCATTGGACTTGTGGGTGTCACTGCAATAAATTGACTAGCAGCTCCAGCCTGGAGTTCCAGCCTATCTGCATATTGTTCTGAAGCAGCAGTGGCAGGGCACTTCCCAGAAACTGCTAAGATCACACCTGAGGTTTCCTTCTTTAAAAGATCATTTTCTGCCCAAGGACCCAATCGGAGCTTTTCATCTTGAGGGGATTCCTCTAGGACTTGAAGGACTTCGGGCTCCTCGTCGGAAGGGCTTCCAGTTGTTTTATGGCCTAAAGCCTCATTTGTCCTAAAATCCCGAAGGTCCTGTTCCTTATCCACAATCACCCATTCTTTGGAATCAACCTCCTGCTTGCAGGAGCTCAGGTTAACGGCTACAAATCCATTGCTGCCACCACCATCTGCCTGCTCAGGGGTGTTGGCAGAGGCAGGCTTGGAAGCATCTGGAAGATACTCTTCATCATAGTGCCAGATGTGGTCAGTACGGGACACAGCAGGAACACAAGGCTTATGAAGCAGAGCAGGGAGAACAGATTCCTTTCCTTCACTGGAATCTTTCTGCATTTTCTCCAAGCTTAAGAAAATGAACACAAGTTACTTAATTGTCCTAGGGAGAATACTTATTATATAGCCTATAAGTTCTATACGGAACTAATATTTACCCACAGACGAGAAAAAAACAATATGGATAAAGCATAAGGAACACTTCACGGGTGGGTAACGCTCTGCTCCACCTGTCATCATCCTGTTCTGGAAGACGGAGCCCGTAGGAGGAAGACGTCTCTCCTGCGGCCGGGCAGGAAAGAAGCCTAAGCAGGTTAACCAGGGCGACTTGTGTGATCCAGTTCACCTTTGCTTTGCCAATTCAATCACACTGCCCTCTGCTCTCTGCTCTGAGGGACTGAGGGACAACTTACCCAAGAGGCTTTTGCCTCAGCAGAGGCCCTAGAAAAGGAAATGAGGAAGCTAATATACATCAGGCAAATACTTTCTGCATTTGTTTTGTCTTCAGAGAGGTATATAAATGTATACTCTTTCAAGTAAACTCCTCCAAAGACAGGGCTAAGCAATAGTGTGACTGGTGGTATTTGGCTGCACTGGCTTCTGAGAACTGCTCTCACCTGCAGGGAAGCAGTTTAAGCAATACACTTGTTCCTCTCCTTAAGTTTGTACTTGGGTGCTTCACTTCCTTCAACTGTTCCCTATTCATTCTAGGTTCTGGCTTGAGTTCATTTTCTTGGAGTACTTCTGTTCTCAACTCTGTCTTATCTCTCAGCTCTTCCCTCAGCATGGACTCTCTTTTTAGTTCCATTCTTTTATTAGACTAATTTTTTCCCAAACTAAGCTTTTATCCCTATCACACTTTTATTTTTATTCCCAATCTCATGCACAACTGAAAATGTTTAAACACTGCCCCAGTCCATCCTTTTGATCATATCAACGTGTAGACACAAGTTTACATCACATAGCTGTGAGACTGAATGAGTACCATATGAAGAATACACAGCTATGAAGTACTGTTTAAAATGGAAGCTAGATTGGACTAGGCCAGAAGTGGCTGAATTGTCTTCAGACACAGTAACTATTATGTTAGTCAAATACATGGTCCTTCTAACTTCATATTTCTTTGCCAATAGTAGCCACTGGGGATATACAATTGAAGGATGTGACTACTATTAAAGTCACTCAGGTCTTAATATTACTAAAGCCTTCTATAATTCATAAATATATCCCAAGTTCTTTTTAAAGTTTCATTTCAGTCTTTTGTTATCAAAATTGGAGATAAGGGGCCTTAGAACCATGAACTACAAACAGTCGTTACCTATGTATAGCTCTCTAAAGTTCCACCTTTCCTTCTTTCTAGATAGAATGATAAATATTCATGTCTCTTTTTCCTACAGCATTTACTCATAGAAGGCCTTCATTAAATTGAATTCAACTGCCTATCACTTGTGTATAAATTACTTTTTCCCCTACTTCATGTACTCTTCCTCCTTCTTGCCTAATACCATCTTTTTCATGCCCTCTCTTACACTGCATCTTCTCCATTCCAATAAAAGAGATCATCTTCCAAACAAAATCACTTCAAAATGTTCATTTAATTTATACCTAGTCTTATGAAGTTTCCAGCTCCCACAGCCAAAGGCTATATGTTATAGAACTTGTAATAATATCAGAAGGCAAGTCACATTAAGAATGAGGATGTTAACTAAAAACATGGATAAAGATGACAGCTTAATCAAATCAGTGCTTCAAAAATGCAAAAACTCCTTATCTGAAAAACTTTACATAATAGAAAGTAATAATATCAATAGTGTTTTAGTTGCTTTAAAAAAAAGAAAAGAAAAAGAAAAACTATTTTATACCAGGTCTCAAGAAACTTGTCAGTATCTGGCTTTGGCTCCAGAACCAAACGTTTTTCCAGCTCAAAGCTGTGGATGGAACGTAACTTTCGCACCAATGGAACATCTCTGTCTGGCTGAGTCATCTCTGAGCGGACCCGAATTGGTGAACCGAGGCTTGGAGCATTCAGAATACCATTTGCTTGACCATGGCTGTTCTCCTCTTCAGTAGCAGCCTAGCAAAACATAAAAGGAAACCATGAAAAACATTCTAGTCACTATAAATGATAGGAATCATTGAAGTCTTTCAAAATAATATAAGCAAATGATTGGGATTTTTTTTCAGAAGATTAGGATATTTTGGCTAGTGTAATTCATTACATACTTGTCTATTAACCCTTTATTAAATTAAGTTTTCTAAATTTATTCTCAGTTTCAGTATTTTTAGTGTTTTATATTTTGGTGCAAAGATAAACAGACTGAAAACGTTTAACAACCTTGGCTTTTTGTATTATGTCTAACTAAATGCTTGCAGGACCCTATTCCACTAAACCAAAATTAAACCTGGAGAGGACATTCTCTTTGAGACATAAGTGGTCTCACAAGAGGTAGGAGAGGTCGCCAAGCCTGAATACTCCCTGTCTCAGTTTCTCTCTAAAAACCAACCAAACAACAACAACAAGAAAACTAGAGCTAGAACAATAAGCAGCTGGGTAGCACAGAAGGAGGCTGAGAATGAGGCAGCCCAGAAGGGTGCAGGTGCCTAAGGACAGAGGATACAGTAGCACGATTACCAGGGAAATTAAGCTTTACACCAGCAGTAGGGAGAGAGAGGAAGTCTGAATGTCTATTCTGATTAAAGACCCTCAAGAATGCCCAGTTGGTCTTAAACTGGGGGTGCTCTCTGGCTACCAGGAGAAGCAGAAGACAATCTTCTCCAAAGGAAGGTTTCCCCAACCCCCAATTTAGGCCTACAGGACTCCCACGAATTATTAATTAATGAGCAAAACACTAAAGGTAGTCAACCATATAAGAAGGCATGCCACCATGACCAAGAGTCAGCAGAAATGATAATAATAATTTAAAAAAATGTTTGTAACTCCCAAAGACTTCAGGTATCAAACTTGTTCAGATACAGCATATAGAACAGCTATGCATAAAATGTTTAAATATATAAAGGTCAACAAAGGATTACTTGGAATTAACTGATGAATTTAATATAAATATTCAATTAAGTTGTTAAACAGCAAATTAGCCATAAAAGGCCAAACTTATTAATTCATGAATAAGAAGACGTAGCAAAAGAAATTACCTAGAATGAAGCACCGCAAGAAGAAAAATATAAAAAATGATATTAAGAGATGACAGAATAAAAAGATCTAATATATGCTTACTTAATTGGTGTCCCTGAAAGAGAGAACAAAAAGAATGAAGAGATGACAATATTTAGGTAGAGAACAGCTGTGCATTTCCCAGAACTGATTAAAAAAAGAAATATGTGTATGCCTAGACATGTCATAGTTAAAGTGCAGAACACCAAAGACAAGGAGAAAAGCTAAAAAGTAGCTGGGGGAATGGTCATCTACCAAAAAATGGAAAGAAAAAACAGTAGACTTCTGAACACTAATAATTGAAGACAGAAGAAAAATAACTGTCAATCAAAAACTTTGAAGGCAGCAGAAACTATTTTTAAAGAATAAGGCTGAAATAAATACATTTACAGCTAGGTAAAAATTGAAAGAGTCCTCTATCAGAAGACCTCAACTAAAGAAACTTCTAAAGGGAATATTTCAGGAAGAAAAACGATTGAGTCGGGGACTTCCAAAATTGCAAGGAAATGGTAAACATCTATGAAAATTCCATATAAACATTACTTGTATAAAACAATACCACTAATAATCTAATTTACACAATTTTTTAAAAGGAAGGAATTAAAAAATAGAAAAGAATTAAATGTAGATTAAATAGTGATAACATGGGAAAGAAAGCTAAAGTAATTAAGACCTATGTCAAGTGCCACTTCACTCTGTCACATACACAAACACCCATATGGGCTGACAGCTGAGAATGTCACTAGAGAATTTTTACTAAGGACAGTTTGCTCCCAGTGTTTACTATAAAGGCAGCCAGAGGGGACATTACAAAAATCTGACACTGACTTCCTGACTGCTTTTCACCACTTATTCCTGATTACTAGTCCAGATAGTGCTAAGCAACAACCAGACCACAGGGCAGCATATCACATCCATGCAGAGAATGTTCCTGCAAATGACTCCCACTACTGAAAATATATACTGTTAATTTTTTTTAATTATATAGTTTAAAAATATAGTATATATTGTCCAAAGATAGGCCAAGCTCCTCAGACGTGGTCACAGAAGATTCTTTTCAAGATATATTTCCCATTCACAAAGCAGGACTAGCCAAGTTTCTATCAATCGTGTTAACAGATATGAGCCAGGAGTCTCATTTTACACCTATAAATTTAACCTCCTTCCCAACTAAATAATTATAAAAACACAGGAAGTACCAAAAACTAACTGATTTGTAATTCATTGCCCCTCCATCCCATTAATCATCATCTTCCATGAAAATGGAAATGACAGGAAACAGTAAGATCAAAGAGAAATTTGGGGATAATCTACCCAAAGACTACTGAAAATCATTTAATTCAGAAGTCTATATTTCTCCCCATACTTACAAGTGGACCTGTTTAGAATCCTAATGAAGAAAAAAATCACGTTATTCAACATCCACTTTGTCAGCTCATGACCAGTTTGATGCTTTCCACTTCTAACCCCCATTTCCCTGCCTCCATTTGAGACAGTTTTCAGAATGAACACTCAGCTCCATTGGTCTACACTATGGAAGAGGCCCAGTCTTGTCATTCTACTTGGAAAGACCATTAACTTCTGTTCTATAGATGTCTCTTCTTTTAGACTCCATGTCTGGTTATTTTTTAAAATCTACCGTCATCTTTTCCACAAAATACAAGATGAAGATTAATTTTTGGTGTCCATACCTGAGCATTATGGGCAAAATTAGACAAAAATATTGCAATTACAAATATATAAATAACTAGCAATACAATGTTCTACTTCTCATTCAAAATTGAGAATCATGATACTTTGCTACACCAATAGGAGAAAAATAATAAGACATAGAGAGATATCACTTCCTATGCAAGAAATACACACCTTACAAATCCCAAGCTTTATCTTATTCCTGTTGGTATCCATCTCTTCCCAGACATCCTTCTCCTGGGGACGAGGGTGTCCCAGAGATCCAGGCAATTTATCTGGTGACACACCAACAGGGATGCCATTCTCTCCATCACTAAGCTGTTCATCTGGAAACACCTCATCTGTATTTTCTCGAAGCAAGTCTCCTGGGATGGGAGTGGCATTGGCAATTCTGAAAATGAGGAAAGAAAATAAGGCAGAACTTAAAAACACCAGAATCAAAAATTACTATGGGACTATCCTGCATTTTACTTCTGGATTTAAATGATGAAGTCTATACATAATTAAGAAAGTAAAACAAAACAAAAAGCCTCAGCAACTTAGGGCATGCCAATTCTACAAACTAAAGATGCATTTGTTTTTTGGCCGCACTGTGTGGCATGCGGGATCTTAGTTCCCCAACCCGGGACTGAACCCGTGCCCCCTGCACTGGCAGCACAGAGTCTTAACCACTGGACTGCCAGGGAAGTCCCTAAAACTGCATTTTTTTTTAAATTTTATTTTTTTAACATATTTATTGGAGTATAATTGCTTTACAATGGTGAGTTAGTTTCTGCTTTATAACAAGGTGAATCAGTTATACATATACATATATCCCCATATCTCCTCCCTCTTGCGTCTCCCTCCCACCCTCCCTATCCCACCCCTCTAGGTGGTCACAAAGCATCGAGCTGACCTCCCTGTGCTATGCGGCTGCTTCCCACTAGCTATCTATTTTTAAAACTGCATTTTGATCAACAGAATGTTCAAGCTGATTTAAAAATACAAATTCTGATATAACTCCCTAATTTAGCAATCACTTTAAAAGTTAGAAACATTTCATTTATTTTGCAAGGATTCTTTGTGAATTTTAATATTTTCTATTCTTTACCCATTTTTCTTAGAGAATAACAAAAACTATAAACAGAAAAACGTTAAGTGTCATAATGATATAAGCAGGTATCAGATCAATCAGTTATGTTTTATTTTTTAAATAGTGTGCAATATGCATTTGCTTTTTCATTTACGGACTTTTTACTAAGTACCTACTACATGTAAGGCCCTAGGGACATAAAAAAAAGGAAATTCTTGCCCTCTAGGGGAAACTAGAAATTCTGCAATTATACAGTTCATATGGTCCTGTATGAACTGATTATGAACAAATAGAAAATATTAATTGGCACTTGTCTATATGTTCTCTCAAAGCAATTTCATGTCCTATTTACATAGTTGGTCGTCTCTCCCTTAGACTTCTGGCCCAGAAGTCTAAGGGGCTTCTATTCTGAAGTCTGAGGGGCTTTTCTAGTTCTCAGCTATCACTCACTAAGTGATCAGGTCCCTGCTGGCTCTAATGTTCTATAACTAGTATGTTCTACTCTACATACTAGTTGTTGGTTTTTTTAAAAAAAATATTGCTGACTGAACACAACATTCAGCACACAGTGAAACCTTTTCTCAGCATGATCTGCACTGTCTAAAAGCAGAAAAAACAGCCTTCAGTAGATTATACTGATACATACAATTATTATGAGTGGGAAAATAGACATCTTCTCAGTGTACCACTCTAAGGGCAATGGTTACACCCTGGCCCAGGTGTCATAAATATGTCATGATTTAGAACCTGCTGCATAAAAAAATAAATAAAATTAAATTAAAAAAAAAAAAAACATGATTTTTCAGGGACTTTTTCCACCTGATTTGATGACCTTCACTACCACCACTCTCAATGTTAATCTGGAAAAGCACTGATCATGGCTCCCAGGGAAAAACCGTACAGCCTTGTAAAGTACTCCCTGTAGTTCTGACACTGGGATACAGTGGAAAGGTAGTTTGGCCCACAATAGTTCAAATGAAAGGATTTATTATAAAAGTAACTGAAGTTCAGAAATAGACTACTTAAAAGATATATTTTTCAGATATAAGTTCAATATAATTTGTTTATTGACATAAGGAATTATAATGGACATTAACCTACATGTGCTATGTGGTAATCCCAATGTTTACTGAAAGAATTCCCTCTATTCCTGAGAAAAGGGAATGGCAAAGGAGGAATATTTGAATTCAGGAAGCTCAACCTACTAGCTCCACATTTTTTCCCCCATTTTAATCACTCAATGTTCTTCCAAATTCTTTTTTCCCTAGCCTAGCTACGATTCTGCTTCTTTCCAACTACCCCAATTCCTTGGCATTTCCTCCTTCCATCTCTCCGGAAAGAAACCACACCTCCACCTATGAAATTGCCTCTATTTTTACTCTATCCTAGTTTCCCCCTTATATCGTGTGCTTCAGTGTGAGAGCACACACTTCAAGGAACGTTTCCATCTTCTCCACACAGGCTACCTCCCACATGACTCAGGTTCCTCTCAGCATTTATTCCGCCAGTTTTACTCCTTGCTTAATTATTATTTTCTTCCTTCTCCTGTAACTCTGATCCAAACCTGGAGTCTGAGATATGGAAAGAAAGCATTCTTGCCCAAGACAATTATATTATGTTCAGGAATAAGTATGATAAGAAAGATATATGTGAGAGTATTATTAGCACATGGCCTGTGTTTGCAGGCAAGGTATAAATTACAGAAGCAGATTAAGGGAAAAAAATTAAGAAGATATATGGAAGAACTGGACAGATGTCAAGAGAAGTAATAAGACTGGACACCCTTTTCATATGCCTGTCCCCGTAATCTAAGGTAGGGGTCGGCAAGTTAGGGCCTGTGAGCCAAATCTGGCCTGTTCACCTATTTTTGTAAATACTGTGTATGGCATACAGGCATGCTCATTCATTTACATACTGCCTACGTCTGCTTTAGCACTACAGTGGCAGCAGTAGTGGGGACAGACAGCAGAGCCCACAAATATTTATCTGGCTCTTAGTGAACAGATAAGGCTTGCTGACTCCTGATCTAAAGCATCCTCTTGCCTCTTCCTGAACTTACTTTCTCCCTCTATTAAGAACTAAGAGTTGTGGGACATAAATTATCATTTTTTTCTCTTTAACACTGATTCTCTAGGGCTTTCCAGGTATTCTACCGTATCATCTGCAAAAAGAGATAACTCAGAGGTCAGCAAACTTCTTCTAAAGGCTCAGATAGTAAATGGTAGGCTTGTGGGCCTAATACTTTGCAGGCAAGATGGATGCTAAAATTAGTAGGCAAATGTATAGAAAAACAAGTTCATTCGAATAGTCTCAAGGTATCTTCTCACAAGATACTTATTACTTACAACGGGAAAAACAGTAACTTTATATAAAGTGGAAAACCTAACACCACCTTAACCAGATTGCCAACATTAACATCATCAGTAATAAGACATCTTGACATTATATATCTCCTTATTCAATGCCATCGATTTTCCTCTTATCCTGGCTTTAAATGTATACCACAGATTCCTTTTTTTTTTTTAAGAACTTTTTTAAATAATTTATTTATTTTTGGCTGTGTTGGGTGTTCGTTGCTGTGCGCGGTGCAATGGGGGATACTAGTTGTGGCAAGTGGGGGCTACTCTTCGTTGTGGTGCGCGGGCTTTTCATTGCGGTGGCTTCTTTTGTTGCTGAGCACCAGCTCTAGGTG
The DNA here is from genome assembly GCF_028023285.1 of Balaenoptera ricei. Lineage (NCBI taxonomy): Eukaryota > Metazoa > Chordata > Mammalia > Artiodactyla > Balaenopteridae > Balaenoptera > Balaenoptera ricei. The sequence goes on along the minus strand of NC_082640.1, from coordinate 102,176,111 downwards.
CACGGGCTTCAGTAGCTGTGGCTCGCGGGCTCTAGAGTGCAGGCTCAGGAGTTGCGGTGCACGGGCTTAGTTGCTCCGTGGCATGTGGGATCTACCCGGACCAGGGATCAAGCCCATGTCCCCTGCAATGGCAGGCAGATTCTTAACCACTGCACAACCAGGGAAGTCCCTATACCACAGATTCTGATATGTAGTGTTTTAATTATCATTATTTTTCCTATAACTTCAGTTTGTATTTTCCCTTTCACCCAAGAGTAGTTTAATTGGAGGTTTTTAAGTTTCCAGGTGGAAGGGCCTTTGACATTTTTGTTTTTGTTAGCAATTTCTAGTTCTATTACAGTGTGATCAGACCGTGTAATATTTCTGCTTTATGGAACAACTTATATGTTTTCTTGGTGACCTGATAACTGATCAATTTTTGTGAATGTCCCAGGGGTACTTGAGCAGAAGGTGTAACCTCTATCATCAGGGTGTAGATATTGAAAAATATGCCTAAGATCTACCTTATTGATTGTGTTGTTTGTCTTCTCTTATTCTTTGTTCACTTGAATTCAGTCTTGAACTGAGTTGTATATTAAAATCTCCAATTACTAGTGTGTTTCTTTGTCTCCTTGAATCTCTCATACCTGTTGCTTCCTAAAGATGACTGTTGTGATTCTGGTGACTAAATATTAATAAATACTATGTCCCACTTGTGAACTGTGACACTTAACCTTAAAAAGTACCCTTCCATCTCAATAACTTTTAAAGCTTTTTTTGGCTTGAATTCTACATTGTCTGATATCAGGATTGTTATTCTCTTCTGACCGTTTCCATTTTTCTGGTTTATCTTTGTCCATCCCTTTCTGAAACATATTTTTTTAGGTGTATCTCTTGTATACAGCATATGTATACAGCTATATAAACCAAACTAAAAATCTTTTTCTTTTAATAGATGCCCCCATTCACATTTATTGCTATGACTGATATGTTTGGTCTTAACTCTGTCATAGTATTTTATAATTATGTGTATTTTGTCATATTTGCTATATTTCTTTCTCTACAAGATGAGTATTCTTTGTACTTTAATTTATAAACTTTTAAGAATATATATTTTAGAAGGTTTGCCTTTTTGTTCTAATGGTCACCTTTGGACATTTACCTTTTTAAATGCTCTTAGTCCCCTGTTTCCTTAATTAACCTTTTGCTATTGAGTTTCTCAGTTTTTTTTTTTTTTTTAACACACACTGTATTTTATTTTTACAAGAGATAAATAGACTGACACCAAGCATTGTAAATGGATGACCACAACAAAAGCAACAATGATTGCAATTACCAAACACGAAACACACTCATACTATGTCATAATATTGACATTCAGTCCAGTAATCCTCCACTGTAACAGCTCCTTTACTTTGCAGTGAAAATTGATTTGTATATTCTTTGCCTCTGAGTCCTTGAGGGATTTTTTTTTTTTTTTAAACCGAGTTTCTCAGTTTTAATTGGTATTGTTTTGCTTTTCTTCTTCAGGGACTCTAACAATATGAATGTATTCCTTCTCTGTCTGCCTTCCATTGGCACTACTTTCTCTCTAGCTCTTTTAAATGATTTCTTTATTTTCATTCTCCTGGGGCTTTTTTCCCCCTGACTTTATTCAATGCCCTTTATTAGACTTTCATTTGTGTCTACTGTCCTTTGCACACTTTGTGATTTATTCAATTGTGAGATATCTTTTTCTTCCATTTCTTTCCTGAGTTCAACGAACTATCATTTCATTGTTTCCTCCATCTTTTCCTTTTCTTTCTTCTCTCCCTCCCCACACCACACTCCCTCTATTTCTTAGTTTTTAAATTTCTGATCCAAGGTGGTTATCCATATCTTCAATGCATGAACATATTCAGTTCCATTTGGGGTTCTGTCTTATAATTTTCTTCTTCATAGTTGTTTATTCCTGACAGGAAATTTCCTTAGTAAATATGTATTAGATTTTCTTGATCTTTTGAAATAACACTTTATGGATATTTAAAATATTTTTCTTGTTCATTTTTGTGGCATTGGAATGTTTTACAGGATTCATAGATTAACTGGTGCCCTCCTCTGTCAGTATAGCAAAGTCCAAACACTTTAGTGGATTTTTATTTGGTCAGAGGAGATATTGTGCATCTTCTGATTTTATAGTTCTCTTTTCTTACAGGTAATTAAATTTTATTTCTCCTTTTTCCCCTCTGTAATTATTCATTTATTGCCTTTCAGCTCCAAGTTCATCCTTTTTGCCTATTCTGTGAAAGTGGATCTGTGCCCTTTAACTCTTTTCCTTTGCCAGCTGGCATGGGAGTTTTGTCAGTAGAGGGCACTGGAGAGACCCTGCGGGAGGAAAGGGTTTTGCTTTGGGTTCCACTGTGCAGCTTGTCAAGCTTCTCCAGCATGTGTGGCTTTCCCCGTGCCTGTCTCCTGCAGTACACAGACAGCAGCAACCAATATCTTCCCAGAGCAACGTCTACTACCCACAAGTTTTGTATCAGAGTGTCTCTAGTGAGACACTTCCAGTAAATCGTTTTCTCTGGCACTCCAGAGGGCAGATTTCCATCAAGTTCCAGAGGGCAGATATTTCAGAGGGCAGATATTTAATGCCATATTTCTAATGGCATTAGAGCAACTTCCCTGCCATCCAAGGAGTGAGGACATACCCTCACCAACAAGGTCAGAACTCAGTCCTGGGGTGGGGACTGAGGGAGCTTTTCCTTGGATGCTTAATTCAGCCCTAGGAGTAGGAGCAGCACTTTATATTTGCTATTCCTGTATTCTTTACGGTTCTCTCTACTCATTCAATCCCACGTTATTCCAATTTTGTGTTATAGGTAATAATTCTTTGTATCATCTTTCCCTGTTCAAATTACTATGTAATTTCTCTCTCCTGATTGGACCCAAACAGATATGTGTTTTTTTCCTTCACCATTCAACTGACAAAGGGCATTTCTTCCTTTTTGTTTTTTTTCTTCCCCAGAAGCTACATGTTTTGAATCATGAATATTTTTATCTCCCTGTAGTTTATTATCTGATCTACCTGGATACTTTTTAGTATTTTCATTCTTCGGATAGATTTAGTCTTTCTGGTGTTCGTTTTAAATCAATCTTAATTCCCAGGGCTAACTTTCCTCTTCCCACAGTTTTTATTGATCTGCCTTCACTAAGCTTTGTGGCAGGGCTGGGTGAGGCAGGAGCATAAGTGATATTACATAAGGCCTTGGGGTTTTGTTTTTTTCTCTTTTTACTTACAGTTAGTTTGATTTGGGCATCCTTTGTCTTCAAATTATGCTGAGGACATAGCTTTTATGTAGTTTTATTTTTCCTTTCTTATTATTCTATCTTATTTTAGGAAAAAACTTTGGGATATGGGAACTTAAAATGTATTCATTGACTTCAGCTACCCTGAAGTGCTATCACCTGGATTTTTGCAAGTGTGAGATTTATTTCTAACAACAATCAAAGGAGAAGGAGGACAAAAGCATTAAAGCAAGAATCAAAATTTCTACACAGGCTCCAGCTCTGTCACTAATCTTTATCTAAAGTTGGATGATTCACTCAGAGTTAGAATTATTTCCTCATTTGTAAAATGGGGTGGCTGGAATAGTGCAGTGAGTCCCAAACTCAGATAAGCATGAGAAACATCTGATGCATATGGACTTCTGTGCCATACCCCTAGACATTCTGATTCAGTAGGTCTGGGGTGAGTCCTACAAATGGGTATTTTAAACAAACATCTGTGGTGATTCTACTATAGCTAGTCAAGGTCTCACATTTAAGAATTCTTTAACTAATCAGGGATATCATCTCCAGTTATATGAATCCATGTAAGCTTTTCTGATTCAATAAGCTCTAGTGATCTCATCTCAATGTAAAAACAAAGCAATGGATTAGTGATGAAGTGTTCCAATTAGCTCATTGTATGATGATTTTCCCCTATTTACTTTTTCTTTTAAACCAACCAGAGCAGGTAAAAAAAGGGAGGGGGTCAGAAAAAAGGACAACCCCCCCAAAATAGAAAAACAACAAACAAAAGCAACTGTATTTAATGTATACAGAGGAAAAAAAAATCAAAAAACAAAAACAAACAAAAAAAACCCCCAAGAAGATGGAAATACACTAACCTCTTCCTAATACACCTCAAAAATTAATCACTTTCATAAGAGGAGTAGCTACACGTTTTGTTCCCACTAAACTTAAGCACAGTGTAGTCAGAAATAATTGTGGCTTGTTCTTGTTCCGGGGTCCCATCTATTCTTTAGTAGTAAATGCAACAAATGCCCCTTCTCATTTTGAAGAAAATCTACTGTACATCTAACATTAACGAGTAACACAAGCTCTAAGCTGCCATTTCACGGTACAATCTGTAAGTACTTTCTAAGAAAAGTAAATCCAAACAAAGGCATATATAAGAGCAACGTTAATTCAAGGAAACCCATAGGCATCCCTATGTCTTAGCATTTGGTCATCTGAGGGAACCTGGATGGCATAAAAGACATTTCTGCTAATATTGATACAACACATCTAGGAAAGACACTGATGAACCACCTGTTTAGGACATACCCGATTGCCGCAGGGGTCAAGCGGGTGTGCAGCTGAGGAGTGGTAGAAGTAGTGGTGGTGGTGAGGGAGCCATCAGTTCCAGTCTTCTCCCAGTCGAAAGGGTCACTCTCAATTACTCCAAAGGTCTTGATGCTGTTGTCAAACACGGATGCAAGAAGCTAAACCACAAAAGGAAAAAACTAGAGTAAGCCAACAGTAAACATAATCACTTTATTCTATAAGAGAAAAGCACCTCAGACTCATAAATTAGTTTAGTAGTATGACTTTTTTAAAAAGCCTGATGATACAAATAGGGGAATTTGAATAAGGGTTATATATGGATGATGATATTCAATTAATATTGATTTTTCTCAGTTGAGGTACTGGTTTTTAGTTACGTAGGATAATGTATTTTTTCTTGGAAGATAAATAATGAAGCGTCATACTTAAAACCTACTTTCTGATGGTTTGGCAAAAGGAAATGTGTATTGTATGTGTATGTGTGTATTCAGTTTCAACCATGTGATCACTTTTTTGTGTGTGTCAAAAAGGGGCATATATGATTCAACTTAAATAAGTGACCGGGTTAACAGGTGGTATATCTAGGTTAAGAGGCATATAAAAGTTCATTGTGCTGCCTTAGAATTTTTTTGTGGGTTTGAAAAATTCTTAAACTGTGTGTGTGTGTGCACATGAATTATCAAAAAGAAATCTGCTCTATTATTTTATTTATATTATATATTACTCCATTTTTGTCTTTAAATTCCAGAAGTCTAATGTAATATTGAGAAAGATCTCATAAAGACCTTCCTTTATGTTTGACAGTATGCAACATTTTCAATTTTATGATTAAAATTGGATTAATATCTCATCATTTCTCTTACTCTGTTAGTATCCTATCCTCAGAGATTCATCTTGTACATTTCCTGCCCCAGACCTGAAATCAGCACTTCTTCACTGGAGGATTTTTTACAAAGGTCTGTTTTAGGCTTTAAAGAGATTACTCTGGCTAAGAAGTAGAGAACAGATGCCATAAATAGGAGGGGGATGAGGGTGCTGGGAAGAGATGACCATTTAGGAGGCTACTGTCAACTGAGCCAGCATGGTAACAGTGGAGATGATAAGAAGTGGTAGGATTTGGACATAATTTGTAGAGCCAACAGAACTTACTGAGAGATTAGATGAAAGCTGTGAAAGTAAAGAAAGAATAAAAGAATAATTTATATTTCTGTCCCGAGCCACTGGGTAAACGGTGGTGCCATTTACTGAGATGGAAAGCAGTGAATGTGAGGATTGGGATATTGAAAGTTTTATGGTGTTTAGGGAGGAATAGCAAATATAGATACAAATTTGAGAGTCATCAGCATATTGATATTAATGGGTATTATTTAAAGCCATATGACTAGATGATATCATCTAAGGAGAGTGGGTAACAAGGGCTAAGGCTTAGGGCACTCCAACATTTAGATGGAAAGAAGAGGTGGACTCAGCAAAAAAAATAAAAATAAAAAACGAGGAGTGGCCAGTGAGGTAGGAAACAGGTGTGTGGTGTTCTAGATACCAAGTGAAGAAACCACCTCAACAAGGAGATGGTCAAATGCTACCAATTATAAACTATAGTTATTTTTGATTATTTAATTGAGTTCACCCAGACTGTAAGCTCCATGAGGCTGGTACATGTCTGATCTTGCTCATCACTGTATCTAACCAATGCCTTATGTCTAAGAGTGCCATATTGTGATTTATATGAAATAAATATTTGGTCATTTACAGGACCAAAAATACACTTCTCATATATATTTGGTCTTTGTCCACAGTTCCTGACTCACAGCTCCCAAAACCCTTGAAATTTTCTGAGAGATAAGAGCAGTGGGAGCATTTCTTGTTATAGTATTTGATCTCTACTCCTCAGTTCCTGAAATCACTTCAGAGCCATAAAGGTGAAATGGGTGTCTTGTTATTCATAACAAACCCCTTTCTACCACAACTGGGTTTATGTTAATAAGGTGACTTTTGGAAAGCACCTAAGGATGGAGGCTGGTCACCAGAGGAACCAACCATGTGATTAGAGGGTTGGAACTTTCAGTCCCACACCCCTGGCCTCCAGGGGAGGGAAGAGGGGTTGGAGGTTGAATCAATTACCAGTGGTCAATGATTTAATCAATCATTCCTATATAATGAAGCCTCCATAAAAACCCAAAAGGATGGGCTTCAGAGACCTTCCAGGTTGGTGAACATGTGGAGGTACTGAGAGTGGTGCCCTTGGAGAGGGCATGGAAGCTCCACACCCTTTCCTCATACCTTGTTACATGCAGTTCTTCCATCTGGCTGCTTGAGTTATATCCTTTGTAATTAACTGGTAATCTAGGGGGGAAATTGGCTTCCCAAGGCCTATGAGCCACTCTAGCAAGTTAATCAAACCCAAGGACGGGGTCATGGCAACCTCCAATTTATAGCCAGTCAGTCAGAAGTACACATGACAACTAGGACTTGTAACTGGTATCTAAAGTGGAAGGTAGTCTTGTGGGAATGAGTCCTTAATCTGTGAAATCTGATGCTATTTATCTCTGGGTAGATGGTGTCAGAATTGAGTTAAATTTTAGGAATCCAGCTGGTGTCAGAGAATTGCTTGGTGGTGTGGGAAAAAAAGAAATTGGAATTGTGGGTGCAGAACCCTTAAATAGTACTCTAAAAACAGTTTGAGAATAAATGTTTATTTGTACTAATACTTGCTGAAAGATTCACATATCCTACCTTTTGTTTTAAGTCCTCCCTGCCAAAAAATAATAGATGTAGAAAGGGAAACTAAAAAGCTAAAAGGAATTGGGAAAGGCATAGTTATAAAACCTTGGAATTTTTATTTTGGTCCTATTTTTGTTGACATAAGTTATCGATGTTACAGCTCAGATCTTCCCAAATTGTCAGAGGTAGAGGGCTTTAGAAAACACAAAGGATGAAAGGAAGATGGATTGAAACCCTGCACCTGAGAACTGAAACAGCAGACCTTGGACCTCTTTCCAACTCTGGAAATTGAGGTTCTCATAGGTTCCCACAGAGTGACATGTTTCTTTCCTGAAAAGTGGAGTCCCTATCCACGAGGCAGCATCTGCTCTGCTGTGTGAATACTCAGACTGCTACTGCTAAATGCTCTGCCTGTACTGCGTGGCAATAGGCATGGTCCTAAACAGTTTTTATTGTCAGATGATGGAATTCTTTTCTTACATTTATCATAGTATTGTATGTCTTAGAAAATGTAGCATATGCCATTGGTCCAAAAATAAGAAACAGTTCGTTACTATGATGGTGATAACTTGAGACCAGCAGCAGGAGGCAGAAGGATGGAGGGCACATGACAAAAGAAATAGAAGGAAAGCTAAAAGCACTGAAGCACTGAAGGCACCCTACTGGGAACAAATGGTCAGATGATTAGAGCTCTGTAGATACCTTAAAGAGCAAAACATTTCTAATGTAGCAGAATAATTTTCTAATTCAGGACCACGGTTGCTCTAAATCCTAAACTTCAACAGACTGGGATAGTAGAAATAGGACAAGGCAAGGCCTTTTTTTTTTTTTTTTTTTTTTTTTGGTAACTGAATTCATCATATCACATTTGGCTAAAATAAATAATAAGACCGGAAAACTCAATTCAGTTACTCATTCAACTAGATTTCAGAATATAAATCATTAACCTTAGAAATCAAATATACATATACACATATATGTATGTATGTGTAAATAAATAAATAAAACTTGTGGTCCTCATCCTTTTTTATAGCCCAATACTACTGAGGATTAAAACACTTTCACTTTCCAATCAGAACAGGAGCTCACTGTGCAGTAATTCTCAAACTGAAAAGGAAGCAGAACAAAATCTGAAAAAACCTTCCAGATGATTCTGACACTTCCCTCTAGGAAGACATGATCCATATCTCTCCACTGAGAATCACTGGAAATCTAGTATATATCTGACTCCTTTAATTCTTCTATTTAATAATGTATTCTTAGAAAATACAAATTTATCTAAAGAGTCCAGGTTTCTCAAATTAGGGTAACGTGCACCCTCAGGGGATGCAGCCATATGCCAGAGAGAGTTTAAAGTCATTTGATAAATGTGGCACAGCTTCCTGGAGAATTTTACTCAGAGTAAGACATTTAATATGATATTTTATAATACAATGAACACAAAGAAGTTAGAAAGCAAAATTCATAGGAACCTTTAGGATAAATCAAGAGAATACAAAGAAATTGTGGACTTATGGCTGACACTTTAAGACGGTTCCCGGACCTCTTGAGAACATGCTCATACTTTGCTGCAGTAGGAGAAATTGGTGAAATAGTGTGAGAAACACTAGAAGCATAACATCATCAGGAAGGTGAATCTTCCTTGAACGGAAGTAGGGAAAGGGAGGAGGTTGGGGGAAGGAGACTGGGGGGGAACCGGGGGGGTGGGCGGGAAGGGGAAGAAAAGAGGAGGGAGGACCTGAGGAAGATCTGGACAGACAACAATGCAATATTACTTTTTATGTGGCTACTGTTGTTGATTACTTGTGTCAATTTCCCTTCTGATTGCACTTACGAATAAGAGGTAGTTGTTTTTCTTAATTCTAATGGGATATACAATAAAATGCTTTTTCTAAAACATATTATTCAAGACACAAAAAAGTACATAAAAATCAGGTACTATGTCTGGGTAATGAGATTCTGAATTATTTGGACTTCCTATTTTCTGTAATTTCCAAACTTGTATTATGATATGTATTACTTTTAATAACAAGAAAAAATTTAACAAAAATGCATTATCTAAAATAAATTAATTGTATACATAAGCATGTGTAGTCCCAAAAATGCGTGATGCAATATCCCACCACTTGGAACATCCTTATTCTTTTTTTTTTTAACTACATCTTTATTAGAGTATAATTGCTTCACAATGCTGTTAGTTTCTGTTGTACAACAAAGTGAATCAGCCACATGCATACATATATCCCCATATCCCCTCCCTCGAGCCTCGAGCCTCCCTCCCATCCTCCCTATCCAACCCGTCTAGGTCATCGCGAAGCCCCGAGCTGATCTCCCTGTGCTATGCGGCTGCTTCCCACTAGCTATCTATCTTACATTTGGTAGTGTATATATGTCAATGCTACTCTCACTTCACCCCAGCTTCCCCCTCACCCCTGTGTCCTCAAGTCCATTCTCTATGTCTACATCTTTATTCCTGCCCTGCCACTGGGTTCATTAGTACCTTTTTTTTTTTTTTAGATTCCATACATATGCATTAGCATACAGTATTTGTTTTTCTCTTTCTGACTTACTTCACTCTGTATTACAGGTCCATCCACCCCACTACAAATAACTCAATTTCATTTCTTTTTATGGCTGAGTAATATTCTATTGTATATATGTGCCACATCTTCTTTATCCATTCATCTGTCAATGGAACATTTAGGTTGCTTCCATGTCCTGGTTATTGTAAATAGTGCCACAATGAACACTGTGGTACATATCTCTTTTTGAATTATGGGTTTCTCAGGGTATATGCCCACTAGTAGGATTGCTGGGTCATATGGTAGTTCTATTTTTAGTTTTTTAAGGAACCTCCACACTGTTCTCCATAGTGGTTGTATCAATTTACATTCCCACCAACAGTGCAGGAGGGTTCCCTTTTCACCACACCCTTTCTAGCATTTATTGTTTCTAGATTTTTTGATAATGGCCATTCTGACCAGTGTGAGGTGATATCTCATTGTAGTTTTGATTTGTATTTCTCTAATAATTAGTAATGTTGAGCATCTTTTCATGTGCCTCTTGGCCATCTGTATGTCTTCTTTGGTGAAATGTCTATTTAGGTCTTCCACCCATTTTTGTTTTTTTGTTTTTTTTTTTTGATACTGCTCTCCTACACTGACTCTGGGCTTGGCCACGTGACCTACTTTGCCCAACACCGCCCATTTTTTAATAGTTTGTTTTTTTTGATATTGAGCTCTATGAGCTGTTTGTATATTTTGGAGATTAATCCTTTGTCCATTGATTTGTTTGCAAATATTTTCTCCAATTCTGAGGGTTGTCTTTTCGTCTTGTTTATGGTTCCCTTTGCTGTGCAAAAGCTTTTAAATTTAATTAGGTCCATCTGTTTATTTTTATTACTCTAGGAGGTAGATCAAAAAAGATCTTGCTGTGGTTTATGTCAAAGAGTGTTTTTCCTATGTTTTCCTCTAAGAGTTTTATAGTGTCTGGTCTTAACATTTAGGTCTTTAGTCCATTTGGAGTTTATTTTTGTATATGGTGTTAGGTAGTGTTCTAAGTTCATTCTTCTACAAGTAGCTGTCCAGTTTTCCCAGAACCACTTATTGAAGAGGCTGTCTTTTCTCCACTGTATGTTCGTGCCTCCTTTGTCATAAATTTGGTGACTGTATGTGCGTGGGTTTATCTCTGGGCTTTCCATCCTGTACCATTGATCTATATTTCTGTTTTTGTGCCAGTACCATACTGTCTTGATTACTGTAGCTTTGCAGTATAGTTTGAATTTGGGAGCCTGATTACTCCAGCTCTGTTTTTCTTTCTCAAGATTGCTTTGGCTATTCGGGGGCTTTTGTGTTTCCATACGAATTGTAAAACTTTTTGTTCTCGTTCTGCGAAGAATGCCATTCGTAGTTTGATAGGGGTTGCATTGAATCTTTAGATTGCTTTGGGTAGTATAGTCATTTTCACAGTATTGATTCTTCCAATCCAAGAACATGGTCTGTTTCTCCATCTGTTTATGTCATCTTTGATTTCTTTCATCAGTGTTTTATAGTTTTCTGAGTACAAGTCTTTGCCTCCTTAGGTAGGTTTATTCCCAGGCATTTTATTCTTTTTGTTGCAATGGTAAATGGGATTGTTTCCTTAATTTCTCTTTCTGATCTTTCATTGTTGGTGTATAGAAATGCAACAGATTTCTGTGTATTAATTTTGTATCCTGCAACCTTACCAAATTCATTGATTAGTTCTAGTAGTTTTCTGGTGGCATCTTTAGGATTTTCTATGTATAGTATCATGTCATCTGCAAACAGTGACAGTTCTACTTCTTCTTTTCCAATTTGTATTCCTTGTATTTCTTTTTCTTCTCTGATTGCCGTGGCTAGGACTTCCAAAACTATGTTAAGTAAGAGTGGCGAGAGTGGACATCCTTGTCTTGTTCCTGATATTAGTGGAAATGCTTTCAGTTTTTCACCATGGAGTATGATGTTTGATATGGGTTTGTCATATATGGCCTTTATTATGTTGAGGTAGGTTCCCTCTATGCCCACTTTCTGGAGAGTTTTTATCATAAATGGGTGTTGAATTTTGTCAAAAGCTTTTTCTGCATCTTTGAGATGATCATATGATTTCTATTCCTTAATCTGTTAATATGGTGTATCACATTGATTGATTTGTGTATACTGAAGAATCCTTGCCATTCCTGGGATAAATCCCACTTGGCCATGGTGTATGATCCTTTTAATATGCTGTTGGATTCTGTTTGCTAGTATTTTGTTCAGGATTTTTGCATCTATGTTCATCAGTGATATTGGTCTATAATTTTCTTTTTTTGTGGTATCTTTTTCTGATTTTGGTATCAGGGTGATGGTGCCCTCGTAGAATGAATTTGGGAGTGTTCCTCCCTCTGCAATTTTTTGGAAGAGTCTGAGAAGGATTGGTGTTAGCTCTTCTCTAAATATTTGATAGAATTTGCCTGTGAAGCCATCTGGTCCTGGACTTTTGTTTGTTGGAAGATTTCTAACTACAGTTTCAATTTCATTACTCGTGATAGGTCTGTTTATATTTTCTAATTCTTCCTGGTCCAGTCTTGGAAAATTGTACCTTTCCCAAATTTGTCCATTTCTTCCAGGTTGTCCATTTTATTGGCATCGAGTTGCTTGTAGTAGTCTCTTAGGATGTTTTGTATTTCTGCGGTGTCTCTTGTAACTTCTCCTTTTTCATTTCTAATTTTATTGACTTGAGTCCTCTCCCTCTTTTTCTTGATGAGTCTCGCTAATGGTTTATCAATTTTGTTTATCTTCTCAAAGAACCAGCTTTTAGTTTTATTGATCTTTACTACTGTTTTCTTTGTTTCTATTTCATTTATTTCTGCTCTGATCTTTATGATTTCTTTCCTTCTACTGACTTTGGGTTTTCTTTGTTCTTCTTTCTCTAGTTGCTTTAGGTGTAGGGTTAGATTGTTTATTTGAGATTTTTCTTGTTTCTTGAGGTGAGATTGAATTGCTATAAACTTCCCCCTTAGAACTGCTTTTGCTGCATCCCATAGGTTTTCGGTCGTCGTGTTTTCGTTGTCATTTGTTTCTGTGTATTTTTTTATTTCTTCTTTGATTTATTCAGTGATCTCTTGGTTATTGAGTAGTGCACTGTTTAGCCTCCATGTATTCGTGTTTTTTATAGTTTTTTTCCTGTAATTGATTTCCAATCTCATAGCATGGTGGTCAGAAAAGATGCGTGATACAATTTCAATTTTCTTAAATTTTCCAAGGCTTGATTTGTGACCCAAGATGTGATCTATCCTCGAGAATGTTCCGTGTGCACTTGAGAAGAAACTATATTCTGCCACTTTTGGGTTGAATGTTCTATAAATACCAATTAAATCTATCTGGTCTATTGGGTCATTTAAAGCTTTGTTTCCTTATTTATTTTCTGTTTGGATGATCTGTCCATTGGTGTAAGTGGGGTGTTAAAAGTCCCCTACTATTATTGTGTTACTGTCGATTTCCCCTTTCATGGCTGTTAGCATTTGCCTTATGTACTGAGGTGCTCCTATGTTGGGTTCATAAACATTTATAATTGTTATATCTTCTTCTTGGATTGATCCCTTGATCATTATGTCGTGTCCTTCCTTATCTCTTATAACAGTCTTTATTTTAAAGTCTATTTTATCTGATACGAGTATTGCTACTCCAACTTTCTTTTGATTTCCATTTGCATGGAGTATCTTTTTCCATCCCTTCAATTTTAGTCTGTATGTGTCCCTAGGTCTGAAGTGGGTCTCCTGTAGACAGCATATATATGGGTCTTGTTTTTGTATCCATTCAGCCAGTCTGTGTCTTTTGGTTGGGGCATTTAATCCATTTACATTCAAGGTTATTATCAATATGTATGCTCCTATTACCATTTTCTTAATTGTTTTGGTGTGTTTTTGTGGGTCTTTTTCTTCCCTTGTGTTTCCCGCCTAGAGAAGTTTCTTTAGCATTTGCTGTAAAGCTGGTTTGGTGGTGCTGAATGCTCTTAGCTTTTGCTTGTCTGAAAAGCTTTTGATTTCTCTGTTGAATCTGAATGAGATCCTTGCTGGGTAGAGTAATCTTGATTGTAGGTTTTTCTCTTTCATCACTTTAAGTATATCCTGCCACTCCCTCCTGGCCTGCAGAGTTTCTGCTGAAAAATCAGCTGATAACCTTATGGGGATTCCTTTGTATGTTATTTTTTATTTTTCCTTTTGCTGCTTTTAATATTTTTTCTTTGAATTTAATTTTTGTTATCTTGATTAATATGTATCTTGGTGTGTTTCTCCTAGGGTTTATTCTCTGTGCTTCCTGGACTTGGGTGACAATTTCCTTTCCCATGTTAGGGAAATTTTCCACTATAATCTCTTCAAATATTTTCTCAGACCCTTTCTTTTTCTCTTCTTCTTCTTGGACCCCTATAATTTGACTGTTGGTGTGTTTAGTGTTGTCCCAGAGGTCTCTGCAATTGTCTTCAATACTTTTCATTCTTTTTTCTTTATTCTGCTCCTCGGCAGTTATTTCCACCATATTGTCTTCCAGCTCACTTATTCTTTCCTTTGCCACAGTTATTCTGTTATTGACTCCTTCTAGTGTATTTTTCATCTCAGTTATTGTGTTGTTCATCACTGTTTGTTTGTTCTTTAGTTCTTCTGGATCTTTGTTAAACATTTCTTGTATTTTCTCAATCCGTGCCTCCATTCTATTTCCAAGATTCTGGATCATCTTTACTATCATTACTCCGAATTCTTTTTCAGGTAGATTGCCTATTTCCTCTTCATTTATTTGGTCTTGTAGGTTTTTACCTTGCTCCTTCATCTGTGATATATTTTTTGCTGTCTCTTTTTTTTTTTTTTTTGATGGGTGTGATTGTGTTCCTCTCTTACTGGTTGTTTGGCCTGAGGCTTCCAACAGTGGAGTTTGTAGGCTGTTGGGTAGAGCTGGGTCTCGGTGCCGAGATGAGGACCTCCGGGAGACCTCACTCCGATGAACAGTCCTTGGGGTCTAAGGTTCTCTGTTAGTCCAGTGGTTCGGACTCGGAGCTCCCACCGCAGGAGCTTCGGCCTGACGCCCCCCAGCTCGTGAACCAAGATCCCGCAAGCCGCATGGGGTGGCAAAAAAATAAAGAACAATAACAAAGAGTAAAAAATAAAATTAGACTAGGAAACTAACAGATATATTAGAAAGACTATGAAAAAATGAAAATATAGATGAAACAACAACTGGAAGGTAAAACAGAAGCACAATAATAAAAAAAAAGGTGGAAAAAGCCTTACCTGTGGCGGGCAGGGTCTAGGCAGGGGTGGGGTTTGGGCAGTGGGCGGGGCCTATGTTTAGGACCCACAGGGCTGGAAAAGGCCCTGGAGGGGTGTGGGGCTTAGGCTCAATGGAACAGAAGGGGTCCAGGCGTGCCTCTGGTCTCAGAGGGTGGGGGACCTGGCCTGGGAGCCCAGCAGGCTTCCTGGGCCCTAGTGGGTGAGGCAAACACCCTCTGCTCCTCTCCCGCTCCTGCTCCTCTGGTCCTGAAGGGCCCCTCCCTCCTGCCTCTCCTGTTTTCCCCTAGGAGGGCCTCCCTCCTCTGCCCCCAGGATCCACGTGGCCTGGAGGGTTCTTTGGAGGGCAGGGGACCTGGCCTGGGAGCTCAGCAGGTTTCCCAGGCTCGAGTGGGCAGGGCAATACCCTTATTCTTTATAGCAATCATTCATCTGACATAGACATAATGTCTTAGGGAAGCACCCCTCCTCTTATCCTTAGCACAAATGCAATCAATAGCTTTATCATATTTATCTCCACATGAAATCCCAGTTTGCCCTTTCAAAGAAAACGCAGACAAAGTCCAGTCTTTGAAAAACAAGAACTATTTGCAACGTGATATTGAGGACTGAGAAGCCTGATTCCTTCTCAGTTAATAAATGGTAAATTAATGGATCAGTAAAGCACTTAACCAGCAGAGCACAATGACAATGCTGGCTTGGCTGATTCAAAGACAGACTATTTACGGCAAAAGAAACTGCCTCACTTCAGTGATAAGTAGATGCAATAGAGGAAAAGAAATGCACAGGTTCTAGATTTCTCTCCTCTTCTGGGGGTTTTTTAGCAGCATTGGTAGAGGGAAAAAAAAAATTACATTGCACGCATCCTTTGGAGAACAGAACCAAAAAAAGAAAGATCAAATAAAGAGAGTTAGTTGAAGAAGCTTCAGAGTTTTAGGCTGTTTTCACCACTTATAAGATACCAGGATGACTCAGGAGTGCCCCTTGGTCGGCCACCCCAGGGGACCTGAGGCAGTGTGAGGCAGCATGGTCGCTCAGCCACTGTGCTGCCTGATACCAATGTCATTTCTTCCAGGTGCTCATCAGCCCACAAGGTAAACTGGCAATGTCTAAGCTTCTCGATGCCTCCTAAAAAGCTCAATGAAAAAGGTAAGCAACATTTCCTTTTTGCCATAACAGGACAAAGCAGCATAAAGGAAACAGAAATTCTATTAACAAAGAAGTAACGTTGAGTACAATACAAGAATGAAGAAAAGTGCGATAATTATAAGCAAACGCAGTGTGTCACTGAGGTACATGTAAAACCACTTTCATTTACATGATGCTTTACAATTTACAAAACATTCTCGCAATTACCTCATTAAAATCTTAACAACACTGTGGGGTAGGCATTTTCACCATTTCACAGACAAGAAAACAGGTTTAGAAAGGCCATACAAATGGTGTGTAGCAAAGCACCAACTGAAACAGCTCTTTTAAGTGCAGTGCCATTTCCGCCATGTTAGAGTTACAGCCAGTCAGCAGGTGTTGAGCTGCACCCCACAGGCCTGCAAGCCCTGTACCTGCCAGGCCTCAAGACTGAAGAAAGAGCCAAGAGACAGTGCCAGAGACATCAGTGGTTTATTAGAAAGGGAACCTTACATGTCCGCAGCAAGAGGGTCCTGGAGCAACACCCCACGGTGCATGGCAGACAGCAGGCAGGTCATGGCAGCAATCTTCACTACTAGGGGAAGAAGGAGGCTACCACTGATAGGGGAAATTGATGTCAGCTTGGCTCATCAGTTGCCAGGGAAACCAGCAACTGGGGCAAGTCCCTCACAGCCCCTCAGATTAATGACCATCACAAGGGCTGATGTTTCCCTTTAATAAACTAGCAGGTGGAGCTGTTCTGGCCTAAGAACTAGAATAATCACAAGCTGGGCCAGGGGGCAAGGCCATTCATGTGAGCACGGTGTAGATGAAGCAGGGACTGGTCGAGCAGGGGATGTACAGAGAGCAAGAGAACAGCCATCTTGAGTGGTCTGACCACATATCAGGCAAGGCAAAAACAGTATAAAGTTGAAATTATCCTTGAAAGCTTCTTAAGATGCCCATAAATAAAGTACAGGATAGTAGTTGTACTAGATGCAAAATAGCTAGATTTTTTTCTCCAGCATTGGGAGAGACTTCTATTTCTTCAGATGAATGTGCATGAAGCTACCTACATTTAGGGGTTATATTGTACCCCCAAAATTACTGTCCTTTTAAACATTAGAATCATAGTCAGTGCAGCCTGACTGCTGTGAATGAGAGAAAGAGTGAGGGAACAGCAGATTCACAAAGGCACACAGGGCATGGCTGAGCCAAAGGGCAAGCAGAATCACAGACACGTTAAAATTGTTCCATCTCCTGCATATGCAGCTGAATTTAAGTGAGTCAAGTAAACATGGATGTTCTGTGACTCTGCTGTATTCTACATAGTTATACCAAATACCCATTCATTGACTCAGACATACACTGAATGCCTACTACGCTGGGCACTAGGAATGCAAGAGTGAAGAAAACACAGTCTTTTCTTCAGAGAGTTTGCATTTAACAGAAGCAATAATCAGATTAAGCAGATTTCATTCAATTTGGCAAACTTTTATTAAATGCCTATCATTGTGCTAACTTCTTGAGAAAACTGAGATAAATGTGCAAGGTACTGGCTCTAATGGAATTTATCTAGTAAAGAGAGAAAACAAAGTACCGCTATAAGAGTTTAGCATAAGAAATCACTCCTGTCTGAAAGGAATCAGAGGAGACTGTGGCATCTGAGTCAGGCCTTCAATTTCACAAGACAAGCAGCGTTATGAAACACAGGCATTCCAGGCAGGACAAGCTGGAAGAAGTGCTAGGAGTCCAATTTGACTGCACTGAGGGGTACTTATGGAACACATAAGTACAACTGAGAATGAAAGGAGATAATTAAAAGAGGGAAAGCAAGAATTCATCCACTTCTCTCCATCTCCACTGCTTATATCCAAGTCAAGACCATCATCTTTCCTTGCCTAGGAAGACACTATCTACCAGCCTCCCTTGCAGTTAGAATTGAGCCAGTGTGAATGGGTTCTGGTCACAGGGGTATATGCCAAAGTGTTTAGATCACTTTCAGGCCTGGTCTGAAACCCCTAAACCATCATCCATACTTGTTCTTCCCTTTCCTGATGACTGTAAAGGCCATGGATTAAAGATAGCAGTGTCAAAATATGGGTGGAGCCTGGATGTTCAAGATACCACTTGAGAGTTGCCCAGGAGAGAGGCCCGACTTAACTACACTGTTCTGTGAGCAAAAAATAAACCTCTGTGGTGTTAAGACACTGATTTTTAAAATATTTCTTTCTTTCTAAGGCATAGCTCAGCCTCTCTCAATACCTTCCTAAGTAGTCTCTAATTCTCCTCTGCCTCATTTGAACACACACAATTACAAAAGCAATCCTCTTCAAACACAAATTGGATCACCATGCTCCTGTTTATTAGACTCCAAGGTTTCCTGTTGCACTAGAATAAAATCAAACTCCTTAACAAGGCTGACAAGGCCCTGTATCACCTGGCCTCTGCCTTACTTTCCAATCTTGTCTCAAACCACTTTCTCCCCTCATTTGCTACATTCTAGCCACTTGTCTTCTTTCCGTTCTTTTCTCACATCAGAGCCTATGCTCATGTTCTTCCTTTTACTTGTAACCTTCTTCCTCTTGCCTTTGCTCTCCACATGGCCAATACAGTCCCATTTTTTAGGGCTCAGCTTAAATGGCAGCTTAAGCGAGAGAGACCTTCCTTCACATCTTATTTTATGGGATGTTCCCCCTTGTTTCTCTAGCTCAACCTCTTGTTTGTTTGCTTCACAAGCAGCCCATCTGTGCCTTCCAAAAATTTTAACTTTGTCATTATTAGAGTCAGGGGATCCTAAAATGGCTCTAAGTCCCCCAAAGCAAGAGGCAAGCCTGCTAAATTTTGATGTAATCTCTGTATAAATAGTCCCATTCCTAAACCTGGAAAGTATATTAACAAGATTAATGACATTTAGTTGGCTTTGGATTTCCTCGCTCATATCCTCTGATTTTAGCAATGCTGTGTCAGTGTGTGAACTGGCTGATAGACACATTTTAGTTTCAGGCTCACCAATGGTGTGTATATTTACGGGTTTCATTAGTCTTCTCAATTTGCTAAATGATGCTTAACATAATCTGACACTCTAATAAAGATACTTTTTTTGTTCTTATGTCAGGATCATGTGATCCTATTAGTTACTGACAATAATTTCTGATAATTTTTCATATAACTTTTTAGTTCTTTCCCTGCAACTTTATTAGCCACTCATGTTAGTATTTACTTAACAGTGCCTGCTGTGTTCGTGGCCACCTCTCTAAGGAAGGCATGTTGGTAAACTAGAAAGAGTTTGGACCTTATTGAATGAGTCAGAAAGGGGTTCAGATACCACCTCTAGCATCACTAGTTTTCCCAGGCAACATGTCTAAATTAAGTTTTCATAAGAGAGGGATAATACTACTACCCAGGTATTATTGTGACAACGCTGTGTATCGTTACTGTGATAATAATGTGTAAAGGCACCAAGGGTTCTTCTTTATCTAATCTGATGCTGCTATCTTAGTTTCCCATTAACTAGTAACAGTGTCACCTACAGGAGGAGCCCTGTGGTGGAATTCAAGGTTGATAACATTTTCCTAGGCACCCCTCAGAAATATCTCCCTTTCTCAAAATACTTTAAAATTTTTATTTAAATTATAAGGTGGCAACAACAAGATCGAATGTTTTAATCACTATCTACATTTCTGAAAATGTTGACCCAGCACTTTTTTTAAACTTTTAATTTGAAATAATTATAGATTCCTAGGAAATTGTAAAAATAGTACAAAGAAGTCTCCTTTACCCAGTTTGCCTCAACAGTAACATCTTAAATAACTAGAGTACAATATCAAAAACAGGAAAATGACATTGCTACAACCCAGACAGTTTATCAAATTTCACCAGTTTTACATGTACTTGTGTGTGTATAGTTCTATACAATTTTATCACCAGAGAAGATTCATGGCCCAGCACTCATCTCTTATAGTTGATATACTCTTTCAAAATCTAATAACAAAAACAATCTGTAGGTTCTATATCCGAGGATTCAACCAACTAGATCAAAAATATTAAAAAATCCAGGAAGTTCCAAAAAGCAAAACTTACCAGCAACTATTTACATAGCATTTACACTATAGTAGGTATTATAAGTAATGTAGAGATTACTTAAAGTATACGAGAGAATGTGCATAAGTTATATACAAATATTATGCCATTTTATATAAGGGACTTGAGAACCCATGATCCCCAGGGGTCCTGGAACCAAACCCCTGCAGATATTGAGGGCTAACTGTATTCATAATAAGATATCTGCTTTAATCTTGACTATAATTCTAACATCTTCACCTTTAGTTTAACAGACAGAAAACAGTATTTATGCACTCATGAGAGCTGATTTTTCTTATATTTCCTGAGTAGGAGATTATTAGGCAAAGTAAGATTCAATTCAATCTTCCTAACATTTGTTGAAAATTTGGGTGCCAGGCACAGTGCCAGGGTAGTATGGAATAAAAAAACAAAATAAGACATGTCTGTACCCCCAGGATTTAAAAGCCAGTAGGTAAGACAGACATACATAAATACTAAGTATAAACTTGGGTGTAATTTCCCAAAACACCATAAAGCTTTCCCAAAGCAAGTGTCAGCCTTTATTCAACCTAAGACATGCATAAAAGATTCCCGGTAGAAAGCAAACAGCTCTCCTCTCTAGGTCTGCACATGCTGTCAGAGTGAGCACTAGCAGGTTACTGGTAATGTGCTGGCCATATGCAACTTAAAATAATGTTCTCTGGCAAGAAACTATGATGTTTAAGGATTCACAAACACAGACATTCACAGTGAAAGTGGCTTTGGAAAACAGCATCATTTAACGCTTTGATTATAAAATATATTTACTTTGGTCTTGTCTCAGAATATATAAAGTTGGAGACATACTGTTATTTGACCTTTGATAACACTAGGGAAGCAGTCACACTAAGTACTCGTATGCTTGCTGTTGGAGGAGGTTTGTTGTTGTTGTTAACTACACTGGTTGTTCCATAAGGAATTTAAAATTCTGAAAGAACAGTAATTAAAGTCATATTCAGAATTCCAAACTGTAAAATTAACCATCAGTTCGCAAGAACATTCAGATTCAAAGTAGAGGGGACTTCCCTGATGGCGCAGTGGTTAAGACTCCGCACTCCCAATGCAGGGGGTCCGGGTTTGATCCCTGGTCAGGGAACTAGATCCCACACGCATGCCGCAACTAAAAGTTCACATGCCACAACTAAGGAGCCCGCATGCCGCAACTAAGACCCGGCGCAACCACATAAATAAATAAAATAAAAATTAAAACAAACAAAGTAATTTTTCTCAAAATGAAGACTGCAGCAGAGCATTGTGAGGAAAGCAAGAGACAGAAACTGCAAAGGTCAGATCTTTTTGGAACCTGACATCACATTGATACTAGTCATCAGAATACACCTGTCACTTATGCCAACATCTTTTTCCCAATTACCCTTCTCCCATCTACCTGTCCTCTGCTCCCACTCACTGCTTACGGAAAATCAGAGAGCAAAAGAGAAGCAGATTATTTATAGAATCTGTGAAACAATGAAAATGTTATGCCTGCTCTCTCTCTTCCTAAAATAGGGAAATTACTATATTTTGTTTTGTTATCAGGTGACAGAAACACAGAGATTCCCCTTAGAGATTGTCCAAATGAAAAACCTGAGAACAATATTTTGTTAATTTAAATTAAATTAATTATAGGTCTAAGTTTCAAACTTTAGCTGGTGAACATTAGTCTTCTTTAGATTGTAGGCATAACTAAGCAGAGAATGTAATTAAAATTTTTTTTGCTGTGTAAACTTTAATATTCGCACGCAAGCTTTGTCAATAAAAAAATTATTAGCACCCAAGATGAGAAAGTTGTAACAATTCCTAGCTCCTCCTGAATCTAGTCTTACAAGTAAAATTTCATTATTTTATTGCAAGTAACGTGAACTCTCTGCATTTTAGAAAACCCATAAAATATAAATGAGAACATATTCCAAAGTGACTCATATACAATGTATTTCCTCCATTTGTTAGCCTATACAGTTTATAACTCAAATAGCCATATAGACAAGAATAACACAGGCTCACCTACTTAAGGTCTCTAAGGACCCAAGGCTGTATGTTGCCTCTCTGCTTTATATTCTGTATATATTACAAAAGCTGCATTTTCACAAAGAACTAGTTATTATATGCAAATAAGTTCACTGTGCTGTAGACAATCTTTTAGTCTTTTGACACTGACAACACTTCAGAATATGAAACTTTCATTAACAGGCAGTAAAGCCTATATGTTGTCCTTTGTAGATAAAAATGATACACTAATATATTTTTTTAAATTATTATTATTAATCAGTGTGTGCCTTGCATTTATGTTTTCAGTGGTAGTGATTATCTTGCATTAAGCTCTGACCAAGTTCCCCCTGAGAGCAACAGAATCTTCTGAAATCTAGCTGGTTGGGGTTAGGGATGCAATTTGTGGTAATCCTAGTCACCCTTGTAAGGCCTCATTAACTGATGCTCTGAGGAAATGTTTCACTCACCACAGACAAAACGGAGCCAGTAATCTTCACTGACTGCTGCCCCATAGCATATTAACATACACTATGCAGCCCTCAAGCCCTCGACAGATACATTACCTAGTTGGACATTTCCTTCTGGTCAATAAATTAGCTATAGGATTTTCATAATTTGAACTACCAGCAATTCTATACACCAGAAGAACCACAGCAGGAACAGTTAAAATGTTACATGATGAACAAACCTAAAACTCTAATAAAGTACGTTCGTCCAGAAGGGAGGAAACACACACACGTGCGCTCACGTGCGGACGTGGACACTGTCATCATCAGTCAATTTAACCACATTTCTCAGGATGTATTAAAATAGTATTATTCTAGGGACTTCCCATACTCATTTACAGCACCCTCAACAGTACAATGAGTGAAGACAGACTAAATGAGAGAGAAGAATTAACCCACAGAACTCACAAAGATGATTACCTGGTAGTCTGGTTTTGTAAAATAATCCAAAGAGGAGATGTGGTCCAGAAAGATGCTGAATTCTGGAGGGAGATGTTTCAACATAAGCCTGTGGTCATACCTCTCCTTAATAGAGCCCACTTGTTCCTGGGAAGTAAAGAGAAAAGGAACCAAAGTCAATTTCTCTTGGCAGCTACACATTAAGAGCCTCTCAGTAACAGTCTCAAGGGTATGTACTACAGAATGAGGCAGTGGGTAATTAAGCATAAAGCAAGAACTGAGCTCTTACTAATAGCTAACAGCTTAATGCACACTGCTTTAAGGGTGCAGGGGGAGGGGACTGTAGTGCAGAACCAAAGGGGTAACACAGTTCTGCATAAGTGAACAGATAGCTCCCCAAAAGAAAGAGCTGACCTTAAATCTGGTCTACTTTTCTTTATCAACACATGCATTTATAGTTTTCAAATCAAACAATATAATGTGACAATTAAAAACTAAAAGCCTAATTGACTTATAAAAAAGAAAAAAAGAGAACTAGTAAAAATAAAACCTAAGAGGGAGGGCTAGAAGTCAAATCAGAAATGACAATTGTACTTAAATTAGTATCTATTCTCCATGTACATAAAAAAAGTCATAACATTAATTATATCTCTAATATCAGCTCATAGAAAGAAAAATATACATATTGGGATATAGCGAAAATGTTTGTAACTTTTAATTCTTATGCATAAGTATAATCTCAACAAAAATGCCTACCCAGAAATTTTTACTCCTTCCCCTACCAAAACTAACATTTCCATTTCTTTTTAAAGGTTTTATTTTTATTTTTTAAATATTTATTTATTTATTTGGCTGTGCCGGGTCTTAGTTGTGGCATGCGGGATCTTTAGCTGCGGCATGCAGGCTCTTAGCTGTGGCATGTGGGATCTAGTTCCCTGACCAGGGATCGAACCCAGGCTCTCTGAACTGGGAGCGTGGAGTCTTAACCGCTGAACCACCAGGGAAGTCCTAACATTTCCATTTCCAAAATTACCTTGTCCTTTATTTTTCTCCAAGGCAGCTGACCAACCACAAATTCCACCAACATGTAGAATAAGGACCAAAGGTCATCATGTCTTCCCATTTCCTTCATAAGCAAAAGAGAATTCAGTCACATTACATTACCACTCCTTGTGAGTACATTACATTGTCTAAGGCTTAACTATTGTGTTTCATTTTCCTGTAAAACTATCTGGTAGGTATATCTATGTATATGTATAGCTATACAGCAATCTACATAACAGATATACTGAAAAACTTTTGATACAAAGAACATCCCAAAACCCAGAAATGCTGGAAATAATTAAGAGCCCATTAATTAATAAATGAGTTCACTAATTAGTATAGGAAGGTGGTTGCCAAGGGCTCGGAGGAAGGGGGAGAGGGGAATTAGTGTTTAGTGGGTACCGTTTCAGTGTTGCAAAATGAGAAAGTTCTAGAAATCTGTTGCACAATAATATGAATATACTTAACACTACTGAATTGTATACCTAAAAATGGTTAAGGTGGTAAATTTAATGTTATGTGTTCTTTACTACAATAATTAAAAAAAAAAAAAAGCAAAGGAAATCTTAAGAGCTAAAATTAAAAGAAAGCTGGAAACGTGAGAAGCAACCTAATACTGAAGCTCTGGCTTTGGCTGTTTTGGGGGCATTTGTCATAGGTTTATCAACAAGGGTTTTATCAATCATGAAGGGGACAGGTGTAAAAGCATTGAGCCTACACAAGACAGGATTTGTAACTGAGACACTTCCCCACCTCTACCCCCAACATATAGCTAGGACCCTCAAAGGACTATCTTTAGTGCAGTATTTGGTATGTATGTTATACTACGATAATTTTTTTCTGTAAAATTTGACCACTATCAAAAAGATAAAGTGAGTGGTTAAAAAAAATTTGCCCTGAGAATTTGTTACCATAGGACTACCCCTCACTCAGATCTGGGGTTTAAATTTATATTGTTTGTGTGGTCCAGGAAACCAGGCCCAGAAATTAAGTGTTTTCTGGGTGATCCTGTCCTACAGTAATGATAGATGCAAATGAAAATCCTCTCAAGATACCCTTAAATTCAGACCTAATTGAATTCCTATAGATAAAGCCCCACCAAATATAAGTTCATTACTTGAAATTATAAAATATATTAGAAAGCAAGCTACCATAAACTAATGGCAAGAAAAACTATAAAGAACAGAATTAGATATCCAAGAATTTCAGAATGGAATTATAAGATACAGAATATGAAATAAGATATTTAAAATGTTTAAAAAATAGAATCAAAGTCACAAGAAAGGAAGCATATTATCTCCCTGCAAATAAAAAGACCAATTAGATTTATAAAAGGACTAAAAAGAACATTTAGAAATAAAAAGCACAAATATGAAATTAGAAACTCGATGGTTAGGGAATTCCCTGGCGGTCCAGTGGTTAGGTGCTTTCACTGCCAAGGGCCCGGGTTCAATATCCGGTCAGGGAACTAAGATCCCACAAGCTGCGTGGCACGGCCAAAACACCATCACCACCACCACCAACAACAAAAACCCACACTCAATGGACAGGTTAAAAGCTGATCAAACACACCAGAAAAAAAGAATTAATGAACTAGAAGACAGATCTGAAGAAATTATCTAGAATGCAAAAAAGAGACCAAAAGAGAAAATCTGAGAGTGAACTTAAAAGGCATGGAAGACAGAACAAGAAGGTTTAATACACATCAATTTGGAGATATGAAAATAAAGGTACAGAGAGAAAGGAAAAGAGGCAACATTTAAACAAGCAATGTCTGAGAATCTTCCAGAATAGATGAAAGATGTGAATGTTCAGGAAGCAAAACAAATCTCAAAACAAAATAAATATAAAGAAATCCACACCAAGGCACATTTGAACATATCTGCAGGACACCAAAGACAAAGAGAAGATATCAAAAGTAGTCAAGAAAAAAAGGACAAATTAAATACAAAGGAACAACAATACATGGACAAAGATCTCAGTAGCAACCATAGAACCAGAGGAAAGTAAAATAATTTCTTCCAAGTACTGACATAAAACAAATATTAACAAAGGATTAAAATGAAGGAAAACAATGAGATGAAGTAAACAGATTTCTTCAAGTATCTTGAAAAGTCCTTGTATCGTTTGGGAATTATTTACGTTAAAAGTTTAAGATTCTCTAAATAAACCTGCTTCTACTTAAAAAAAAAAAAGTTTAAAATTTAGGTACCCAAAAAATAGAAATGCGGTGTATTAAGTTTAGAAATTATCCAATCATGGTTGCAGAGTATGGAAGAAAGAAGTATATTTTAGAATTACCTGGGAATTCTTTTTAAATTAGACAAGACCCTCTCAAGGTTCCATTAGCTGCACTCCGGTGTCACCACATACACTGACAATCACTGTTGTGAAGCTGTGTTACTGTGTAAAGCATTCTACTCCTCAGGTGTGTTGGGAGCAGAAAAGAAGGGTAAGTGGTAAGAACCACTGCTATACACTATCAAATTTCTCTACCAAGATTAATAAGCAGGTTAACAGAGCAACTGATAGAGTACTCTATGCTGGAAAGGCTTTTAGAAGAAATCTCTACTCTTCAAATTAAAAAAAAAAATATATATATATATATATATATAAAATCTCTTTCTAGTAGCTATTTTGAAAATGTTTATATAGCTATTATGATCTCTGAAAATGTTTATGCTTATCTCAAAAAGAATGTCCTATTCCAAAGATTCCAATGTGGACATATTCTTTAATAGAATTAATTAGAAAGCATAGTACTTCTAAACTTCTGCAAAAATCTATCTGGAGGATGCATACTTTCTTTTCAAGGTAGAATAATTAACTAAATACCATAAAATAAAGCAACACTGAATCAAACCAAATGAGTTAAAATGCTTGGCAGAGTGCTACACACTGATAAAAATACTTTTCCTATTTTCAATTTATAATCACATCCTAAGAAACCAAATTAACTGAAGCATAGCATATAAAACCACAGCATTCTCTTCCTATTACATTTAGCATTGGTCAAGTTATTATTTTTTTTAAATTTATTTATTTTTGGCTGCGTTGGGTCTTCGTTGCTGCGTGCAGGCTTTCTCTAGTTGCTGTGAGCGGCGGCTACTCTTTGTTTAGGTGCGCAGGCTTCTCATTGCAGTGGCTTCTCCTGTTGAGGAGCACAGGCTCTAGGCACACGGGTTTCAGTAGTTGTGGCGCATGGGCTCAGTAGTTGTGGCTCGCAGGCTCTAGAGCGCAGGCTCAGTAGTTGTGGCACACAGGCTTAGTTGCTCTGCGGCATGTGGGATCTTCCCAGACCAGGGCTCGAACCCATGACCCCTGCATTGGCAGGCAGATTCTTAACCACTGCGCCACCAAGGAAGTGGTCTAGTTTTTATTAAAGCAGTTTTGGCTTCACAGAACAAGAATAAGGTAACAAAAAACCAAGAAAAGATTTCTCTTCATTTTATCAAGAGAATGCTGTGGTTTTAAATCAAGAAGACTATTTCTCAACTCTGTCCAAACAAGTTCAAGAATTGAGAATCCATAAAGTACCCACCTTTCCTATTCATAACTAAGGTTCAGGATGAGGAAAAAAAATTTTAGAGCAAAACAAAAGAATGAAAGTTAAAAAAAGAGAGAGAGAAATTTTTTTAATTTAACCCAAGAGGAGAGGTATAATGTACTAAGATGAAAAAATAATTTTAAGTTGCTATACTTTAGATCTTCATGAAAACAAAAGTTTGATGGAGAGGGGATATCACAGATTAGATGTATATTACAGATAAAATGACCTCCTTCATTAGGTATTGATTGTATGAATTCCCAAATAACTTCTTGAAATAGAACACAGATATTTTCTTTCTTCAAAATTCTATAGTAAATTTAATACTTATATCTAATTAAGAACACAAGATTCCCCATAGACATATATATAATTAGCCATTATATTTTCTGCCAAATTAAATTCTATTTTCTATGCAGCTGCACACATCTATTATCTATCCACTATACACCATACCATGAGTTAGTATTTCTAACACCTTTCCTTCTGCTCCCAAGCACTTCCCACACCTCTGTACTCTAATGTAAAGAAGGCAATCTGATTCAAGCATCAGCATGCTTATACAGCCACGACTCTAGTTCATTTACCTACCCTGTTCCGATGAGCATTGACTGATGCGTAACGAACTGTCCCTCGAAAGCCTGCCACAGCTCGAGGCTACAAAACCAAGCAAAGAATAGTAACTGAGCTTTAAATAGCATAAGATTCAGCACACTTGAGCCCATGAAGTAGAAGGGAGAAACGTGTATTATTGTCAAGAAAACACTACTTAAATTTCTAACTTTTTTAATAGTTGTGAAATTATAAAAATTAGAGAATATCTCTAAATCATATATTTAAAACATATTAGTTATCAATGAGTCCCATTTTAGTTATCAATGACTCCCATTTTTTCCTACCATTTTAAAATAAAGTAGGATTTATGACAAATAAACTCTGTACATTAGAAAACATAAATGCTTTCATGACAAGCATCATAGTATATACATTAATATTCAGGCTCTGGTTACAAATAAGTATATTAAGACCATGAGGTCTAAGTAAAATAAGATGCCAACCTCTCTGTGTCTTGGCTATATCATTCAAACTCAATTCAAAGATGGTGGCAACTTGTACCTCTCCTGCACATGTAATTCACATATTCATAAACTTAAGTTATTGGGTACTATTACCCCAAGAATTCCCTTAATGCCCTTTATAGTCAATCCCCTCCCTTGACTCCCAGTGTCTGGCTGGCAACCTCTGATTTCTGTCCCTCCTTAGCACTTAGAATTGTCTGGTTTTTTAGGTTTAACTATTTTAATTACCGTGTAATGGTATCTCACTGTGGTTTTAATTTGCATTTCCCTAATAACTAAAGATGTTCAGAATTTGTTCATGTACTTATTTGCCATCTGTAGTATCTATTCTTTAATGAAATGCCTATCCAAATCTTTTGCTTATTTTTATAGGTTTGTTTCTTTATTATTGAGTTTTTTTTTTTTTTTTTTTCAAATTTATTTATTTATTTTATTTTTTATTTTTGGCTGTGTTGGGTCTTCGTTTCTGTGTGAGGGCTTTCTCTAGTTGTGGCAAGCGGGAGCCACTCTTCATCGCGGTGCACGGGCCTCTCATTATCGCGGCCTCTCTTGTTGCGGAGCACAGGCTCCAGACGCGCAGGCTCAGCAGTTGTGGCTCACGGGCACAGTTGCTCCGCGGCATGTGGGATCTTCCCAGACCAGGGCTCGAACCCGTGTCCCCTGCATTGGCAGGCAGATTCTCAACCACTGCGCCACCAGGGAAGCCCTATTATTGAGTTTTGAGAGTTGCTTATAGATCCTGGATATAAAGTCCTCTGTCAGATGTGTGTTTTGCAAATATTTTATTCCAGTCTGTGATTTGACTTTTCATTTGCTTAATAGTGTTTTTCAAAATGCAGAACTGTTTACTTTTGATGAATTTTTAATTATTTTATTTTTGTACCATATGAATATATTTCCAAAACTTATGTTTAAAAACATCTTTAAAGAAAAAGAAAGTAAAAAGTGAGAGTGGTTCGTAACCTAAGAACATGTTTTATTAAAATAAATACCTAGAAGCCAAAGCAATCTTGAGAAAAAAGAACAAAGCTGAAGGTATCGCATTCCCTGACTTAAGACTATACTACAAAGCTACAGTAATCAAAACAGCATGGTACTGGCACAAAAAATAGACACATATATCAATGGAACAGTATAGAGAGCCCAGAAATAAACCCACACAATTACAGTCAATTAATCTATGATAAAGGAGGCAAGAATATAAATGGAGAAAAGATAGTCTCTTCAATAAGTGGTCTTGGAAAACTGGACAGCTACATGTAAAAGAATGAAATTAGAACATTGTCTCACACCATGTATAAAAATAAACCCAATATGGATTAAAGACTTAAATGTAAGACCAGAAATCATAAAATCCTTAGAAGAAAACACAGGCAGACACTCTGACATATATCCTAGCAATTTTTTAGATCTGTCAGGCAAAGGAAACAAAAGCAAAAGTAAACAAATCGGATCTAATTAAACTTAAAAGCTTTTGCTCAGCAAAGGAAACCACTGAAAAAATGAAAAGACAACCGGGCTTCCCTGGTGGCGCAGTGGTTGAGAATCTGCCTGCTAATGCAGGGGACACGGGTTCGAGCCCTGGTCTGGGAGGATCCCATATGCCGCGGAGCAACTGGGCCCGTGAGCCACAATTACTGAGCCTGCATGTCTGGAGCCTGTGCTCTGCAACAAGAGAGGCTGCGATAATGAGAGGCCCGCGCACCACGATGAAGAGTGGCCCCCACTTGCCACAACTAGAGAAAGCCCTCGCACAGAAACGAAGACCCAACACAACAATAAATAAAAAAATTTTTTAAAAAATTAAAAAAAACGAAAAGACAACCTACTGAATGGGAGAAAATATTCACAGATGATATGACCAATAGGGGTTAATATCCAAAATATATAAACAGCTCATTCAACTCAATATCAAAAAAAAAACCTGATTAAAAAATAGGCAGAAAACCTGAATAGGTATTTTTCCAGAGACGACATATAGATGGCCAAGAAGCACATGAAAAGACGCTCAACACTGCTAATCATAACGAAAATCCAAATCAAAACCACATCTGTTAGAATGGCTATCATCAAAAAGAACACATATAATAAATGTTGGTGAGGACGGGGAAGAAAGGGAACCCTCGTACACTGTTAGTGGGAATGTAAATTGATGCAGCCACTATGAAAAACAGTCTGGAGGTTCCCAACACAACTAAAAATAGCTCATAGACAATATGATCTAGAAATTCCACTCCTGGGTATATATCCAAAGAAAATGAAAACACTAATTCAAAAAGATACATGCACCTCAATGTTCATAGCAGCATTATTTACAATAGCCAAGAAATAGAAGCACCCTAAGTGTCCATCAACTTATGAATAGATAAGGAAGATGTCACACACACACACACACACACACACACACACACACACACAATGGAATATTACTCAGCCTTAAGAAGAATAAAATTTTACCACTTGCAACAACATGATGAACCTGAAGGGTATTATGCTTAGTGAAATAAGTCATATAGAGAATGACAAATACTGTATGTTATCACTTATATGTGGAATCTAAAAAAATGTAACAAACAAATGAATATAAAAAAACAGACTTGAAACAGACTTACAGACAAAGAGAATAAACTGTGGTTGCCACTGGGGAGAAAAATGGGGAGGGGGTAAGACAGGGGTAGGTGATTAAGAGATACAAATTACTATATATAAAATAAATAAGCTAAAAGGAAGTATTATATAGCACAGGGAATATAGCCAATATTTTGTAATAACTTTAAATGGAGTATACTCTATAAAAATATTCAATCACTATGTTGTACATCTGAAATTAATATACTGTAAATCAACGACACTTCAATTTTTAAAAAGAAAAAGAAGAAAAGCACCTAGATATTTAAGTGAAAATGAAAAAGAAAAAATAAATTGAGCCTTAAAGGACTGACAGAATTACAACAGGAAGGAGGAAATGCATTTTATTTATTTATTTTTTAATTAATTTTTATTGGAGTATAGTTGCTTTACAATGTTGTGTTAGTTTCTACTGTATAGCAAAGTGAATCAGCTATATGTATACATATATCCCCTCTTTTTTGGATTTCCTTCCCATTTAGGTTGCCAAAGAGCATTGAGTAGAGTTCCCTGTGCTACACAATAGGTTCTCATTAGTTATCTATTTTATACATAGTATCAAGAGTGTATATATGTCAATCTCAATCTCCCAATTCATCCCACCCCCTCCCTTTCCCCCTTCGTATCCATAAGTTTGATCTCTCTCCGTGTCTCTATTTCTGCTTTGCAAATAAGATCGTCTCTACCATTTTTCTAGATACCACGTAATTCAAAAAGACACATGTATCCCAATGTTCATTGCAGCACTACTTAAAATAGCCAGGATATGGAAGCAACCTAAATGTCCATCAACAGAGGAATGGATAAAGAAGATGTGGTACATACATACAATGGACTATTACTCAGCCATAAAAAGGAATGAAACTGGGTCATTTGTAGAGATGTGGATGGACCTAGAGACTGTCATACAGAGTGAAGTAAGTCAGAAAGAGAAAAGGAAATGCACTTTAAAAAGAACACAGTGAACAATTCAAAAAGGGACAAAAGTACTGTTAAGTGTTAGGGAAAAGAATTTGGTATGGTTGAAGCAAAGGGTGAGAGAAAATAATGGAAAAGTTGGTTGGAATAAAATGAAGGATGGCCTTAAATGTCATATGTTGTTTGGCTTATAAGGTAGAGGCAAATGGAATTCATAAAAAATTTTAAGTAAGGAAGTAACATGATTGAGAAAGTGCTTGGGATGTCTACTCCGCTGGAAGTATAAAGGATAGATTGGAAGGAGAAGGTAGGGAGACCAGTGAGGAAACTATTTTAATAATCCAAACAAGAAACCACAAGACTAGTACAAGGACAGAAGCAGCAAAGGCGGGGATGAATGTCAGAGACAGAATACGTTCCTAGGAGAATAAATCCAGAAGAAGAGAAGGACTTCAGGTATAAGCCTAGACCTACTGCTACCAAAAGGAAAGGATCAGGAGGGGAAAAAAGCATGGAGAACTATGTAATAAAACCCTCAATGGGGTTTCCCTGGTGGCGCAGTGGTTGGGAGTCTGCCTGCCAATGCAGGGAACACGGGTTCGAGCCCTGGTCTGGGAAGATCCCACATGCCGCGGAGAGACTAAGCCCGTGAGCCACAACTACTGAGCCTGCGCGTCTGGAGCCTGTGCTCCGCAACGGGAGAGGCCGCGACGGTGAGAGGCCCGCGTACCGCGATGAAGAGTGGCCCCTGCTCGCCGCAACTGGAGAAAGCCCTCGCACAGAAACGAAGACCCAACACAGCCAAAAATTAATATAAATAAATAAATAAATTTATAAAAAAAAAGAAAAAAAACCCTCAATGGAAATAAGCAAATAGATGAAATTCTGGAATGGTAACATTTAAAATTTTTTCTTAAGTAGGACAGTATAGCCCTAGGCACTGGAAGTTTCAGCTGAATGGTTAAGAAGGAAGCAGCAGGAGAAAACATGGCATTCCAAGAGCTTAGACACAAAGGGCCAATGTAAGATGCCAGCTCAAGGGCTAAAGAAACTGGGGCATCCTCTAAATCAGGAGGGAAAACATGAACATGCAGATTCAAATCACTAAGTAAATAGAAGTTCAACTCCAAAACTGTATGGACGAAAGTACTGCAAATATATATAAAGAGACACACACAACTTCTTTTTATCTCACATCCCTATTTGATACAACTAATACATCTTAAAGGTTATAAACAGTAGAGGCTCTCCCACGTGCCACAACTACTGACGCCCACACGCCTAGAGCCCGTGCTCCGCAACAAGAGAAGCCACCGCAATGAGGACCCCACACACCGCAACGAAGAGTAGCCCCCACTCGCCACAACTAGAGAAAGCCCGCATGCAGCAACGAAGACCCAACACAGCCAAAAATAAGTTAATAAATAAATAAATTCATAAAAAACAAACAAATAAAAAAAAACAGTAGAGGCTCTCAAAACCAACCACATAAACAACTTGCTAGTATCACTAGTGTAACAGATATGATCCATTATTCCCTTTGTAATGCATTCTGACTGACGATCCTATATCATAAGTTTGGAAAAATAAATACACATTTATGTTTTGAGGGAGTTTCTCTGTGGTGATGGAATAGTTTTATATCCTGATTGGGCTGTTGGTTATATGAATCTATATGTGTGATAAAATTTCATATACCACACCTCCCCTGAAAGGAAAAGTGTACGTAAAAAATAGTGAAATCTGACTCAGGTCTGTACTTGAGTTAGTAATAGTATCCCAATAACAGTTTCCTAGTTTTGACAATGTATTATGATTATGTAAGATGTCATCATAGGGGGAAGCTAGGTGACGGGTACATGATAACTGTACTATTTTACAACAACTCCCTGAATCTGCTCCATACTCCGAAACAAGTACCCTCAGGTCTATAGAAGAAAGAAGAAAGCAAAGCAAGGGACTGGTTAATGCAAAATATAGAATGTAGGTTATGGCTGCAATGGCCACTATAATAGCAACTTAAAACTAAATGAAATTTAAAATTCAGTTCCTCACTTGCTCTGGCCACAATTCAAGTGCTCAATAGCCACATGTGGCTAGTGGCTACCATATAAGACAGTACACATACAGGCACTTCCATCTTTGCAGGAAGCTCCATTGAAGGAGCTCGAAGAAGGAAAAGGGATGTGATCAGGAAGTGACCGACCCACAGAACACTTCTAAGGTGGTAATGAACTATTTCTTAACCTAGATGGAGGCCATGGATGTTTTGACATTCTTCCTTAAAATTTTTATATATGTTTTTTACACTCTTCTAGAATACACATAGCAAGGAAAAAAAAAAAAAAAAGAAATATTGGTTTTTGCAGATAACATGATGGCATACCTAGAGAATCCAAGCAACTCAATTCAAGTTTCTTAAAAGCAATAAATAAACAAAATTGTACGATATAAAAGAAATCTACACAGGCAACTTTTGATTTTATATTAGTGGAACAATATAAGAAAATGATTTCAATCATAATTATGATCCAAAAAGTCAGAAAGTAATTTTACTTGAGGTTTAAGAGTTTTAAAGAAAATTATGAAATCCTACTGGCATAAAAACTCTAAAAGGAACTAGCTATTAACACATAAATAAAGGGAAAGTTAACTCCTTACACAGCCTGGGCTACATTCAACCACAATGATATTCCCTCTTTCTTCCATAGTGCTAACCTGACCCCAACCCTGGTTAAACTCAATTCATAGACTAAACTGTACCTCTAAACAAGCAGTTAAAAGTATATGGAGAAAAAGGATTGTACTGACAATCTTACCTTAAATTACCATCATACTCAAATGAGCTTTCAGCACAGCCCAGCAATCTATTATATTTTCCCAGTCAGTTTGCTCTCTCCCCTTCCATGATAACTATTTCACACGTGCTTTTCTCTCCTCAACCTCCAACACCATTTTGCACTCTCAGCAAAAGGCCTTGTCTCTTTCTTCACTGAGAAAATAAAAGCCATGAGAGAACTTCAACTTCCACCACCAAATCTAAATGCCTACCTGTATCTGTGTCCATTTATTCTATCTTTTCTCAGTTACAGTGGAAGAAGTGTTCCTGCTCTAATAATGGGCTATCCTCACCATTGTGCCAGGATTCCTTCCCCTAACAGCTTGCAAGAACTTGGCTATGATTGTTCCTGCTCTGTCCTACATCATCAATTGTTTTCATGTCTCCTGGAGCACTACTAATATTAAAACACGAGCATGCTACAATAGCTGACATTTTTAAAAAATGAACTAGGGAAGGAGGGAAGGATTTTACTTCCCTTACAACTACTTCCCTGTTTTACTTATATTCCCTTTCTCCACATCCTCTCCCCAACACTTTCTTTAACCTACTCCAATTTAGTTTTCATTGCCCTACAGAATCACTTTTATAAAAGTCACCAGTCACTTCCATCTTGCCAAATCCAGATGATCAGTTCTCAGTTCCTACCTTCCTTGACCTATCAGTAGCATCAGTAGCACCCCACATATTTGAAGAACTTTGTTCACTTGGCTCTCAAGATACCACACTCTCCTGATTTTCCTCCTACCTCACTGGCCAATCCTCCTCCCCACTGTTCTTTTCTAATTCATAGTTCTTTTCCATCCATTATCAAGTTGCTAAAGGATCTCAATGGCTCAGACTCAGACCTCTCTTCTTTTCTAGCTATACCTTTTCCCTAGCTGATCTAATCTAGTTCCATTTTTTAAAATTACTTTTAAACATTGGGAGCAAATGATTCTTAAATTTATATTATCTCCATCCCTGATATCTCCTTTGAGCTACAGATTACTATATCAAGTCAACTTCTTATTATTTCCATCTAGAATCTAAGAGGCATTTTAAACTTAACTTTTAGAAAAATAGAACTTCTGGGGACTTCCCTGGTGGTGCAGTGGTTAAGAATCCACCTGCCATTGCAGGGGACATGAGTTCGATCCCTGGTCTGGAAGGATCCCACATGCTGCAGAGCAACTAAGGCCATGTGCCACAACTACTGAGCCTGCACTCTAAGGCCCGCGAGCCACAACTACTGAAGCCCACGTGCCTAGAGCCTGTGCTCCGCAACAGGAGAAGCCACCGCAATGAGAAGCCCGTGTACCACTACGAAGTGTGGCCCCCGCTTACTCCAATTAGAGAAAGCCCATGCGCAGCAACGAAGACCCAATGCAGCCAGAAATTTAAAAGTTTTTAAAATTAAAACAAAAAACTAAGAAAGCTTTAAAAAAAAAAGAAAGAGAACTTCCATTTTTCCCTCATCAAATCCACACTTCATACTTCATCTCTATCATGGTTTCAGGACAAAAACTTAGAAGTCATTCTTGACTCTTCTTTTCCCTTCACATTTCAGTATCAAATCCAGAAGGAAGTTCTATTAAATACACCTTTAAAATATATCCTAAATATAAGCATTTTCCACCATGATCATTGTATCACCCTAATGCCCTAAGTCCTAGCCACCAGCAATGACCACTGGACCATGGCATTAGCCTTTTAACTTGTCTTTCTGATTCCACTCTTGCTCTCAATAGTCTCTTCTTCACAGAGTGATTTAAAAAAAAAAAAAAGTCCTAAGAATTGAAAAACTGCTATTCAGAATAGAAGTGGGATTCCAGAAATATATTCAAATCCAATACACTACATAGAAACTAAATTCTTTACCAGCTCGACTACCAATTAATACAAGAACATTGATAGAACTGAAGATAGTCTTCCCACAATTTCAAGGCACTTAAATTCTCATGTGGCTACGTTTTAAATATAACCTACTTCTGTATATAACTCTATAGTTAGCTTATTGACAGAGCATGTAACATATTATGCAACAACCCTGCTTCCTATCACACTTAGAATAAAATCCATCTCTTGGCAAAATGATTCACATTCTGGGGCCTACCAACCTCCTAAACCTCGTCTCTCTCCACTTACCCACCACACTATGCTATGCCATGCTACAGCCACAGTGGCCTCCCCCCTTTTCCTTGAATATACCAAACTTACTCTGCCTCAGAGTCTTTGCACTTGCTGTTCCCTTTGCCTGGAGCACTCTCTTTCCAGAAAAGTCACACAGCCTGCTCTCATACTTCATTCAACTCTCAACTCAATACCTCCTTAGAGAAGTCTGTTCTAATACCTCTAAAATAGTCTCCTAGCCTCACTGCTCATCACTCTCTATGTCAATACCCTGCTTTCTGCTGTTTTTTTTTTTGTAGAATTTATCACAATCTAAAATTATGTATTTATTTGTATATTATCTGTCTTCACCACTAAAATATAACCTCCATAAGAACCTCATTTTGGTCTGCTGTTCACCGCTGCAGTCCCAGCACCTAGATCCATGCCTCACACATAATCTGTGCTCATTTAATAAGTGTTTTATAAGTGAATAAATAATAACCTCATAATATTCTAAAAACTAAAAAAAAAAAAAGATACTTGTAATAGAAATGAGACTCCAGAAATATATTCAAGTCTAATAAGCTGCATGGGACCCAAATTCATCACCTGCCTTGCTATCTATTAATGCAAGACCTTCACCGGAACCAAAAAGATTCTCTTATAATTTCTAGGTGTTTAAATTTTCATGTGCCTATATTTTAAATATAATTTACATTTATTGTATACAAGTCTATTATTACATAGTTAGCTCATTCAAAACCAGTGTTTCACCTTCTGTGCAACTAATCTGCTAGAAATGAAAATCATAGTCAGTACCAAGTTGAAACAAAAAGTATAAAAGTAGACATTATAACACAACATTGTATCAACTATACTTCAATTAAAAAATAAATTAAAAATAAAAGTAGACATTAAAGAAATGTAGGGGGAGATCAACTGCCAGTATGACAATATGAGGAGCTCTACCGACCTGCTCCCCAGTAAAGCTGGTAAAAATAATTTAAAATAACCATAGCCTCTGGAAATGGTCCTTCGAGCAAACAACAAATGATGAAACAGCTATTTCATATTCATGAAAAGTCAGTAAGAAAAGCTAGAGTCTATGGTATTTGAACCAAAACCGCTCCCCCTCCTTCCTTTCTTCCAGATCAGCAGGGGTGGCTCCACTCCAGGATGCTGCAGCCGAGAACACAGGGCTCCCTCCTTCCCCAGTTCCGAGCCAGAGGGCTTTCTTCGTGTAGGAGCAG
Organism: Balaenoptera ricei; assembly: GCF_028023285.1. NCBI lineage: Eukaryota > Metazoa > Chordata > Mammalia > Artiodactyla > Balaenopteridae > Balaenoptera > Balaenoptera ricei. Next base: position 102,137,525 of record NC_082640.1, on the reverse strand, counting down.
GACTTCAGCATTTCTCATCTTCTCCCAGCTGCCTGTTGCTGAGGAGGCTGTCATGGGCAAGCGTGGTACAGAGGTGGAAGCCCCTTACTTGCACCCAGCTTCCACTCATGGAATGAAGGCTCTAGCTTGGGCATGGTGTGCTGAAAATACTGGGGCCCCAAAAGCCCTTCTCCTGGCTCATGAAGCAGTGGTTCCGTGCCAGGAGAGTCAAGCCAAGAGACCTCAGGCTACTGTCCCGATCTCAACCAGAGGGCCCTGCTCCTAAGAGAGGATGTCACCCAGAGAGAAGTCTGCCATAGTCCTCACCCCCAACTCCAGAGCCCTCGGTCAGAGATTTTGTCTGCAGACAGAAGAACGCTGTAAAAAAGATATCTCCCAATCTCTTCCCAAAGGAACTTATTTCATTTGCAACAGTGAAGTTAATTAAACTTAAGACCCTCTCATAAATAGTGGAGGTTATAGTAAAGCGAATTGGGAGGATTTGTGGATCTGAGGATACAGCCTAGACTACAGGCTGGCCAGGTGAGAACCAGGGGAACAAGACAGGTGGGGGAGCCCTTCTGGGGTCAGAACAAACATCAAACTATAACCTCAGAAGGGAATTCCCTGCCAGTCCAGTGGTTAGGACTCTGTGGTCTCACTGCTGAGGGCCCAGGTTCAATCCCTGGTCAGGGAACTAACCCTGCAAGCCTGCAGCAGCGGCCAAAAAAACCCAAAACTATTCCATTTTAGGAGCCACAATTTGATTGGATTAGTCTGTCAAGGAATGTACGTCTTGGGGCACTGTTTTAAGCAACAGAGCAATCAGCCAGCAATCAGCAGGTTTAATAACTGGATGTGGTCAGAAAAAGTGTGGAGGAGAGCCCTACCAGTACCACTGTCATTCCAGGGTGACGATGGGCAGACCCAAAGCTGCACCTCCCTCAGGGGCAACAAGAGAGACTTAACACTATGTGCTTGGGATGTGGGGGAAGGATAAAGTAATCTAGTCAGTCACTAAACGTATAAATAAGCAAATAACACTAACAAGCCCTGGAAGGGAGGACCAGTACCCAGAATTGCTATAATATATTATCTAAAATGTCCAGTTTCCAACAACAAAAAAATATGACAGGCAAAGAAACAGGAAAGTGTGACCCATACATGTAAAAAAAAAAAGCAGGCAACAGAAACTGACTATAAGAATGACTACATTCTTCTCCTGTTGGATATAACAGGAGACGATTTCAAAGTAGGCATTATAAATATGTTCAAAGAAATAAAGGAAAGCTTGACTAAAGAAGTAAGGAAAGTATAATTACAATGCCCTATCAAACAGAGAATATCACTAAAGAGAAATTTTTAAAAAGAACCAAATGGAAATTCTGGGTATGAAAAATATGGTAACTGAAATAGAAGAGTAGGATGTACAAAGAGAGACTCAGACTGCAAAAAGACCGTTGATGCTAAAGTGGTAATGTGTGTTCTTATAAGACCGCTCTAAATCTGCGTCTAATGTACATGCTTTTAAAAGCCACAACTCTCAATAATAAAATTAATTAACACCATCTATAAAGTAATCATAAAATCTATATGATACTTCCTGGATGACATCCATTCTGATACACAATTAGCATTTCTTTAAAAAGCGTGATACTATAAATAATAAGTTAATTCTCAAATATTTAATAATATGAAAAATCTTACTGGTCTGACGTCACCACAGGAATTGGTAAATTGTCGAGCCAAGCCAAAATCAAGCATGTAACATTTCCTACATGTACTAGGAAAGCGACCCATGGCAAAGTTTGACTAGAAAAATAAAGAAGGAAAATATACATATTATTATTATACTTAGTCCTTATACCTTATCCTTCCTCTATTTTAATTCTTCTATTTAAACTCTATATAATACACATGTCCCAAATATACTATTCTAGTCAATGATGTTTACTGGATATTAATACATAATTTTGCTGTGGGTTCTATTAATGCCTAGGATCAGGTGAACTTTGAGCAACAAAAAATTTATGTGACTGTATAAATTTACATAAAACACAACACTGACTTAACTGGAATCAGTACTCTCAGTTCCTTGAAATTCTAGTCTAAGTCACTACTTAAATGACTTAGTCACTACTTACTTTTAAAAATGGGAGGAACTAGGAGTGAGCAAAATAGAATACATAGTTCAGAAATTGAAATGAATTTCCTATAAGCATCATGAACCTGAATTTCACTACATGTAAAAATTAAAATACAATTTAAGGAAACATTTCAAAACAGACTTAAGGAAAATACACTTTGCATTCTTCCCTTAATAAAAATATATGTAACATTAAATGACCACAGACTTGCAAAGATAGGTATATAAGGGAATTTATTTAAAAAAAAAAAGTCAAAAGTCAAATTGTTATAGAATTGTTAGCTTTTATTTTAAAATACTGTTTTATTTTAAAATACTGTTCTACTTAGGGAGCTTTCTAATCAAAAGGGGAACTCTTCAATCACCATGGTTCTCAAATAATGACGTTTAACTTGACATAAAAATAAAAGCAGGAGATATCTACGTTACATTAAGTCTGACTCAACTATGTTAATTTTAGTTGGCATTTTCATGTAAACTGTTTAATTTTAGAAATCATGTAGCAACAGATGGAAATAATTTTCAACTGCAACAACCAACATATGATAAATTTATAGTAAATACAGCATATCAGAAATGGGTCATTTCCCCTTGTAATACAAAAACCAAGAAAGAGAAAATAAAGACATATTTCACAGTTACAGAAATGACAATTTCTAAGAAAAAACAGAATAGAAAAAAATACTATATATGGCACTGTAGCACTCAGGAGAAAAAGCAAGCTCTTTCATAATTGATGGTTTCTTATAAGTATAATTTGTCACTTGAGAAATAGTTCAAAGAACACAATGCCAACACCTAAAAGCAACATATGTATATATTTTTAACCAATATCAGGAAAAAGAAATCCAAAGAATAACTATTAATTTAGGTGTAAGGCTAAGTAATTGACAATGTTAACACATATAATAATAATAGTGAAGCATTAATAATTTTTAATTTGGCTGCTGAGCAACATTTTCATTGTATGGGAAAAGCTCTTTATTATAAGTTATAGCTTGTAATTATCATTTTTTTTAAAATTAAAAGGCAAGTTACATGTACTTTAAGTTTACATCTTTGCCACAGAAATTAAAATACTACCTTGTATTTAATATAGAAAGCTACATTTGTAATTTACTGTGTCCCATCATAAGATTAAGAGTACCAAGCAAACTCATTCTGTGATCTGGAGGAAAAGGCCCCCTACCGGTTTGATGTCTCGGTGCAAGAATCCCACAGAATGGATGCTCTCAATAGACTCCAGAATCTGTCTACCCAACCGAAGAGTAGTGCTAATGGTGAATGTGCCCCGGGACTGGCTGCGGCGTAGATCCGCCAGATTCCGACCCTGTGGAAACCAAATAAACACTTTCAAGTACTGTACTAAACGTATAAGAGTAGAGAATTGCTCATTTACCATTAAAAAATGTTTTGACTGAAATAGCAAGGATTTTACCCGAATCATGAGCCTCTCACTCAAGAGAAGAGATTCTCTTAAGATAATGCATGAACATTTCAAAGAAATTTAAGAATAACCAAAGTTTTTTTTTAACATATTATGTTTCTTTTAACTTTTTTTTCTGAATGAAGGGTTCTTTAAATTCTATAGAACTTCACAATTTTCTGAAGTTTCACACATATGATTTCATATAATGCCATAATAACCCTTTTTAAAAATCTCCTATCCCTATACTGCCCCTACCCCCACTTTCCTCTCCCCACTGGTAACCACTAGTTTGTTCTCTATATCTGTGAGTCTGCTTCTTTTTTGTTTTATTCACTAGTTTATTGTATTTTTTTAGATTCCACATATAAGTGATATCATACAGTATTTGTCTTTGTCTATTCTACATCTATAATATGTTTCTGAGTCAACATGTTTCCCTTTGTCACTGATGTTATAACAAAATATAGTCTTGATTACTTAAAAAAGATATATACACAGGGCAGTAATTCCTCATTATTGCCTAACATATTCCTATACAAACTACTTAACTTTTCTGTGTCACAGTTTCCTTATAAAATGGGGCCCATAATACCTACCTTACATTGTTTTGTAAGGATTAAACAAGATCCATGTAGTGTTTAGAATACTGTCTGGCACACACTAGGTACTCAATAAATGCTAATTACTGTTATTATAAATAAAAATGATATGAAACAAACACTCGATTACTTATAGCAGTAGATAAAAGCAATGAATTTATCTAGCTTGTGCCAGATGTATTACATTCATGACTGTATTTAGTCCCTAGCACCCTAAATAGAAGTTGTTATTCCTGTTTTACAGATGAGGAAACTGAGGCTCAGAGACTTTAAATAATGCTGACCTGTTAAGGTAAAACTGTTTTCAAATCTAAGTCTGTTTGACTAGAAAGTGTTCTTTTTCCACTGCACAGTGCTGCTCTACCCAGAAGATTCCTTATTGCATAGGTAACAAACAAGCAATCTGATGAGAAGAGCAGGCTAGGACGCTGCAGTTCCACCTCCCAAAGAATGGAAACTGGCTCCTATATTACAAGGGGATTTAAACATCCTAATCTCTCTATACCCAAAATTTTATAGTGTGTGTTTGGGATTAATACCACTAATACCATTACCTCAACTAAAGACAGTTAATTCACTTCTGAAAAAGTAATAAATTCTTAAGTGACTTAAATACCATTTAAAATAAAATATTAAATAGTAATCAAGTAATACAAGAATTGAAAAATTACAGAAAAGTCAGGAGCCTTTAATACTTCATATCCTCTTTAAAAATGTGGTTTCCGGAAAAAAAAAAAAAAAAATGTGGTTTCCCCACAGCATTAATTGGTAGTTAACTTTTTTATTATTTTTTAATGTTAGTGGAATTTATTTTATTGTTCTTTACATCCTCAGCAAATGTAAAATGACTGATAATCTAGGGTAATGCGTTTTATAATCCCATGAGAGTACCTAATAACTTTTATTAGCATTTCAATAATTTTTTTCTTCAAAAATCAGTATTTTGACTGCCAAATGTATACCTAAGGTAATACTGGAACTTTATTTGTAAACAAATTCTACCATCATAAAAGTTTTTGAAAGGAAATCAATTAAAGTGTATTTATGATATTAGTAATGCTTTTTAAATTTTAAATCTTTTAAAACATAAATCTAAGGTATCAATTAACAAAATCTGAGAAGATAAAAACAAAGCTGGCAAGGGTATGGGGAAAAGAATTATTAACATGGTACATACATGCAGGTTGATCCACCAAATTATACTGCAGGGTATATATTACAGGTGATTATTATTTGTTACAGATAAAAACTAAAAACAATCTATACATCCATCAATAAATGAAATGGTTAAATAAATTATGGTTCAGTCATCTTACTGACTGTTATGCAGCCACTAAAGAAAGAGTGAACTCTCATATACCTATCCATCACCCAGAATTAACAATTATCAATTAATGGCCAATCTTGTTTCATCTGTTATCCACTCCTCCCCTCCCCCTATGCAACACACAACATCTCCCTTCCTACACACATATACTGGATTATTCTCATGTAAATTCTAACCATATCATTTCATCTACATATATTAGGCAAAGAGATGAAAATATAAAACCAAAGAAGTTACATGCCAGCAATTCTATCGCCACAAATTTGAACTGGAAATATCAGTATGAACTATGATATATTTTTTCTTTAAAAAAAAAAAAATCCTGAACCTATCCACTTGAAAAGAATTTAAAACAATGACCAACCCAACGGCAGCAGGCACCCATAGCACCTAGACTGTCATCTCTAAATACCATTTCTCATTAAGAGGAATCAGAAAGTAAGGATGCTATCAAAGTTCCGTATTGAGGAACCAACTCATTATTCTGAAAACTTTTAAATAAAAGAATCAAACATTAGTCCTTCCCTTCTGTGTGAAATGTACCTTAGGATAACCTAATAGTTGGTGGAGTGCTTTTTAAAGAATTCCAGCTAATAAACAAAGAAGAAATTATAAAATTACAACAGTACATTTGCAACCCCCCCTGAAGTAAGGAATCTAGGCAGTGATTACTAATGGGTTGATAAAACCTAAGAGAAAAATCACTGGGAACTTTATCCAGAATATGGAAACTTCTGCATGACAAATGACTCTGTTTTTATCAATGACAATACAAACAACAAAAAGAAAACTGTAAGAAAAAAAAAATGAGAGGGAACCTAAAGATTAAAAGAGGCTTAAGAGATATGTATGCACAAAATACAATGTGTGAACCTTGTCTGGACCCAGATTCAAGTAAAACAAATATAAAAAAAATAAGGGAGAGAAACAATCAAGAAAATCTAAAGATTGACTTGATAATTGATGTTATTAAGATATTACTGTGCATTATGGTTAACAGTGGGAAAAAAAGAATCCTTGACTCTTAGAAATATATATTGATATACTTACAGATAAAATATGCCTTGGATTTTCTTTGAAATCATCTGGGGAAGGAGAGGAAAGGGAGACTACACCTCAGATAAGATTGGCCATATATTGATGATTACTGAAGCTGGGTGGTGAGTACATGGATATTCATTATACTATTCGCTCTACTTTTGTTTATGTTTAATTTTTTCCACAATAATAAAAAGTTTAAAAATATATAGCAGTCCTGATGTTAGGCAATCTAGATCTATATCTGTACTGGTTACAGGATTCAAAACATTTTTTGCCCCTTCCTAGGTGATATGCTTATCACAAAATATCACCCTTTGGCTATACTAAGGATGATCATGTAAAGCCTCAATGGTGACAGGATATCAAATGAGACCTGGCCAAGGTCTTCCTAGTAGAAATGAGAAAAGAAACATGTGTGACTGCTTGAACCCTATTAGATTTCAGAACCATTTTAATGGTAAATAGCTAGAATTTCTACAAGAGAAACAGGATTATTCCTTAAAATTTTTAACGGCAGATATTATATAATTGAATTGCCAGGAGGAAAAGACTGAAGTTAACTTCAGAACAATGAGGATTTTTAGAAAAAATTAGAAATGTCAGTGAGAAGCTGGGTCTGAGCATATAAATTTTATTAAAATATATGTGGGAAACCCCAGCCGTCATCTTCAATATGTCAAATAAGAGAAAGAACCCTTGAACAGTTATAACAGCTTTAGTCTTGCCTCAAATCAAGTCAACCATAACTGTAGGGATGGGAGGTTAATGGTGGGTTAATTTTCTCATGACAGGAAAAAATACAGCATGCAAGCCAAATCGAACAGTTCTTGGATGGGTCCATAGGCGCTTGCCAAAGGTCACAAAACCCATCGTTATCTGATATACACCAGCCTCCTTAGTTCTCCCAGACTAGGAGCCTTCCCATTTCCAGAAAGTGAGATTAAGGTAAGTGCAAATAAAATAAAACCGAGTATATGCTAGGACTGAGAGAGAGACTGCAGTCTAAAAAAGACTGTCCATGTTCTCCAGTCAGTAGTAGCCAAAAGACAAAAATAGTTTTATTGTGCCAAGAATATTGGCCTCAGGCTTCCATCAAGTCCTAACACCCATCAAGTTAGTCAGTCTCAGGCAAACCACAAACCTCCTTGAGCTTAAGTCTCTTCATTTGCAAAATGGGGATAAAACCTGTCCTGTCCTCTTCAGGGGATATGATAAGGATCAAATAAGATGCATGATAAATCCAGAAAAAAACTATAAAATAGCATACAAAAAGTTATATTATTACTGGTCAAAGTGAAAGACAGAATGGTCCATACTAATGACCTAAAAAGATACAGGGATAGCTACTTCAAGAAACAAAACTATGCTGGCTCAAGAGTAGTGAATCACATGATTCAAAGACTTTAAGGCTACAGTCTGCAGGGAGATTAATATCTATAGATCTAAATCAAATGCTGAAGGATAGCTGAGGGAAACAAAAAAAGAAGAGGAAGAATTTGGGCCAGGATCTATGTCTCTGAAATCACTACTATGTAGCTAAGTTGAAAAAATAAAATAAAAGAACCAAATGCCTAAAACAAACTTTGCTAAAGATGAAGGGAAACCCTGAGAACCCTAAACTAGGCAGCAAAGTGAACCATGGCCTTTATTTTATTTTTTTATTATTTATTTTGGCTGTGTTGGGTCTTTGTGGCTGCAAGTGGGCTTTCTCAAGTTGGAGCGAGCGCAGGCTATTCTTCATTGCGGTGCGCGGGCTTTCTCATTGTGGTGGCTTCTCTTGTTGCGGAGCATGGGCTCTATGGCGCACAGGCTTCAGTAGTTGCAGCACGCAGGCTCAGTAGTTGTGGCGCACAGGCCCAGTTGCTCCGCGGCATGTGGGATCCTCCCAGACCAGGGATCGAACCCGTGTCCCCTGCATTGGCAGGCAGATTCTTAACCACTGCATCACCAGGGAAGTCCCTGAACTATGGCTTTTACACACTGATGGTGACTACAGGTTCAGAGCTCTGTGTGTGTGTGTGTGTGTGTGTGTGTGTGTGTTCATTCAGGGGCAGAGGCAGTGTCAGAGAGAATGGGATGATTTCCCTCTTCTCCTTGCTGTAGTCATTACTTCAATGCTCCCTTTCTGAATTTCTTGCATCTGCTACCCAACCCAACTTCACTTTCCATCTAAAGGATAGGGGAACAGAGCTATGTTAATGATAAAGAGAAAGAGGAATGGCATTTCTCCCCTATCTCATCTTATTCTTAAATTTTCAAGCAGTCAAGGTTGATACTCGTGAAAATGGAAAACTAGAGCCCTTAAGGTAGTGAAAGGTGGAGAAGGAAGGGACAGGGACAGGACAAAACTCATATTATATTCAGCAATCCATGTGAGGATCAAAAACTTTGCAATGATGACAATCAATGAAGATATGCATCGAGTCAGCTCTACCCACCTCCAGAGCCTCCCATCAAGCCTCTTAGATAGCCTCAACCACCAGAGGGCAGACAGCAGAAGCAAGAAAAACTACAGTCCTGCAGCCTGTGGAACAGAAACCACATTTACAGAAAGATAGACAAAATGAAATGGCAGAGGGCTATATACCAGATGAAGGAACAAGAAAAAACCCCAGAAAAACAACTAAATGAAGTGGAGATAGGCAACCTTTCAGAAAAAGAATTCAGAATAATGATAGTGAAGATGATCCAAGACCTCGGAATAAGAATGGAGGCAAAGATTGAGAAGATGCAAGAAATGTTTAACAAAGACCTAGAAGAATTAAAGAACAAACAAACAGAGATGACCAATACAATAACTGAAATGAAAACTACACTAGAAGGAATCAATAGTAGAATAACTGAGGAAGAAGAACAGATAAGTGACCTGGAAGACAGAATGGTGGAACTCACTGCTGCAGAACAGACTAAAGAAAAAAGAATGAAAAGAAATGAAGACAGCCTAAGAGACCTCTGGGACAATATTGAACGCAACAACATTCGCATTATAGGGGTCCCAGAAGGAGAAGAGACAGAGAAAGGACCAGAGAAAATATTTGAAGAGATTGTAGTCAAAAACTTTCCTAACATGGGAAAGGAAATAGCCACCCAAGTCCAAGAAGTGCAGAGAGTCCCATACAGGATAAACCCAAGGAGAAGCACGCCAAGACACATAGTAATCAAAGTGGCAAAAATTAAAGACAAAGAAAAATTACTGAAAGCAGCAAGGGAAAAATGACAAATAACATACAAGGGAACTCCCATAAGGTTAACAGCTGATTTCTCAGCAGAAACTCTACAAGCCAGAAGGGAGTGGCATGATATACTTAAAGTGATGAAAGGGAAGGACCTACAACCAAGATTACTCTACCCGGCAAAGATCTCATTCAGATTCGACAGAGAAATCAAAAGCTTTACAGACAAGCAAAATCTAAGAGAATTCAGCACCACCAAACCAGCTCTACAACAAATGTTAAAGGAAATTCTCTAAGTAGGAAACACAAGAGAAGAAAAGGACCTACAAAAACAAACCCAAAACAATTAAGAAAATGGTCATAGGAACATACATATCGATAATTACCTTAAACATGAATGGATTAAATGCTCCAGCCAAAAGACACAGGCTTGCTGAATGGATACAAAAACAAGACCCATATATATGCTGTCTACAAGACACCCACTTCAGACCTAGGGACACATACAGACTGAAAGTGAGGGGATGGAAAAAGATATTCCATGCAAATGGGAATCAAAAGAAAGCTGGAGTAGCTATACTCATATCAGATAAAATAGACTTTAAAATAAAGAATGTTACAAGAGACAAGGAAAGACACTACATAATGATCAAGGGATCAATCCAAGAAGAAGATATAACAATTATAATTATATATGCACCCAACATAGGAGCACCTCAATACATAAGGCAACTGCTAACAGCTATAAAAGAGGAAATTGACAGTAACACAATAATAGTGGGGGACTTTAACACCTCACTTACACCAATGGACAGATCATCCAAAATGAAAATAAATAAGGAAACAGAAGCTTTAAATGACACAATAGACCACATAGATTTAATTGATATTTATAGGACATTCCATCCAAAAACAGCAGATTACACGTTCTTCTCAAGTGCGCACGGAACATTCTCCAGGATAGATCACATCTTGGGTCACAAATCAAGCCTCAGTAAATTTAAGAAAATTGAAATCATATCAAGCATCTTTTCTGACCACAACGCTATGAGATTAGAAATGAAAAAAAAAAAAAAAAAAAAAAAGATATGCATCAACTAAATAGTTGACAGAGACAACCCTTCCATCTTTGGAAAAATCTGTTATCAGGTCTGTTTAAATAAAGTTCCATCTGCATAGTATAAAACATTCTGAGATGATACCAAGAATGTTGTTAATTTTATTCATATCTACTATAATTAGGTACTTTGATCAAAACTGGACAATTTTAAGACACATTTTCAAAGTAACCTACCTGCAACTGCATGACCACGTAGTTGAATCGATCATTCCTCCCACAGCCAATAAATCTACAAACATGGTCTTTCCCTGGATAAAAGAAAGAAAGAAAGAAGACAGTAGAAAAGGTTATACTACAGTTTCTCTTCTTAAAAATTAATAATTTGTTTTTCTGTATAGTATTTTATGATTGAATGTAAAGGACCTATCTTAAGAACCTTAAGGACAGGAGATTAGTATTATTCAAATTTTCTACCCATCTCCCTCCATATCCTACACTGCTCTTTGTGTAGTCAAATACATGTTTACTAAATGAATAAATAAACAAATAAATGAGGGAACAAATGAATGATAATTTATTTAGGAAGGAAAGAATTAAGAGGTCATTTCAAATCAACTTGCCCAGACATGATACATCTGAAAGCACAGAAGAGCAATAAATAAGAACTATGTTAGGAATATAAACCCTGAATTTTAGATATGGTCTGCCATTCACCATTATAGACTCAGTGAGTCACTTCATTTTTCTGGGCCTTATTGATTTGGATTTGCTCAGTGGTTTTCAACCTGAGTTCCACATGTGAAATCCAAGGAGCTGCTAGTGGCTAGAATGCAGAGGGAAGCAGAGATGGAGCAGACAGAGGCTAGGGTCCTGCCCCTGATTCAGCAAAAGCAAACAGAGGTGCTAAAAGAGGATCAGGACTGGTGGATTCCAGGGCCAGAAGAGGGAATCAGGCTGGAGAACAGTGAATGAAGGGAGGGAGAACAGAATGAGATGATGCTGGAGAAACAGGCAGGCACCAAATCCAGAAGGGTCTTGGACTCCACGATAAGGAATCTGAACCATATGTATAAGTCAGTATTTTCCAACCCTGGCTGCTTATCAAAATCATCTGGGAAACTTTTTGAAAACTCCTAAACTTTATACTGATTCAGAATCTGTGGCAGAAGACACAGGATATGAGCTTTCAAAAGTTCTCTAAATGACCCAAAAGCAGACAGGCCATGGATGATTTTGAAACATCCAGGTGTTTGGAAACTACTGCTGTGTAGTGAGAAGCATCTAAAAGATAAAGAAAAACACTTAAAACATTCCATTTTAGAACATCACTATGGTAGCAATGAGGAAGATCGACTATAGAGAGGTCAAATATGGAGGCAGAATGGTCACTCTGCTGACAGTTACAATATCTCGAGAGAGAATAAGGGTTTGAACCTTTTTTTTTGAATCTTATGTATTATAGATAGATTAAAAAATAGGATAAATCTGAGAGATACTAAAGATATAGTTTTTGACTAGAAATTGGCACAAGTAAAAGTTGTACCAAAATAAGAGAATATAGTAGGTTGCATAGATTTTAAGGGATATCAGAATGTTGAGTTTGAGGACAACCAGTTGAATTCAGTAGACAATTGTAATTTCAAGCCTGGTGCTGAGACAAAAAGCTGAACTCCAGAAATACATTGGGGAAGGATTGGTTCATGGAAGGCAGGTGGAACTACAAACATTAATGGAAGATTTCCAAGTTGAAAGAATAAATAATGAGAAGAAAAGAAACCGAAGAACAGAATTCTAGAAAATGAACCATTTAAAGCATGAGCAGAAATAAAAGAGCCCATGAAGGAAACAGAGTAACAGCCTCAGAGCAAACTATGAGAAATGGATATAGATCACAGAAACCAAAGAAGAGCATTTTAAGGTGGAAGTGGCCAGTGACAAATACTACTGAAAGGCTAAGAAGTGCTCATTAATATAAAAAATTAGGAAGTCGCTGGTGAGTGGAAAGGACAGAATCTAGTCTATAATGGGTTAAAGAGTAAATGGAACATGAGACAATGAGGGTAATCTTTGAATAAGCTTGCCTAGAAAGAGAGGAAGTCACAGACCAAGAGCTAGAATGACAAATTTTGATAGACTATTAAGAAATACATCCCAACAATCAAAAAGAATTAGTCCACTGCCTGATTTAAAATATAAATACAATGCAGATTTAATTTAGTTAATAATTCCACACTTCTCTTTTGCATCTAGGTTATCACATTGTTCTCTCATTCTCTGTGCTTTTGTTGAAAAGGGCCATAACTGGCAAGAACAGGTGCAATGGGAACAATAATTCACAATGTGTACAATGTATGTATATCACTTTACATATATTTTACATATGTTTACACAACTAAGTCATCTAATAAATTGTAGTAGGAATGAAAGGATTAAAATGACCACCTATTGGTAACTTACTCTTTTCCTCAGCTTCATAGAAACAATTAAAAAATCATTTTAAAGTATTTTCTTATTATCCATTCCTCAAGATTCCACCTTCCTATCATGTAACATTTAAACACAGCACCTCTATTACAAAGACGTTTAAATCATCTAATAACAAAAGGCCATACAAAAGTTAACTCCTCTAGGAATGCCCTTTTTAAAATATCTTTATGATAAGTCATGTCAGAATACTATTTATCTCTTGATACTAAAACCACCCTACTTTTAAAACGATAAAAATCAAATAAACTAGACCCTTTAAAGGGTAACCAAAACACAAAGTCAGTAGCAAATTTTCTAGGATTCCCTGGTACATCTTCACTGCTATAGGTAAGAGTTTAATGAGTTCTTATCTCATACATTATAACATAGTACACTACTGATCTTATACTTTAGATATATGCAATTAATGAAACTACTTAATAAAGTTAGTTCAATAAATACGTACAAATTTTTGGAAGTGCGGAGAAACTACAATTTAACTGAAACAGTAATTCTTCACCACCACTTAGAGCAATTCTTAAAATAACTTTTATAATAACTAGTACAAACTGAGGTATCACTCCATAAGTACAGGGACCATGTCTGTCTGTTCTGCTACCTACCCCACAGTACCTGGCAAAGAGTGAAACACCTGACTGATATTTGTGAATGAACAAATTAATAGAAATAACAATAACTAATAAAGCATGTATAATATGAAGCATACTATGCTAGGCATTATATTAATGCTTTATATGTATTTAATCCTCACAACTTAATAGCGTATTATTATTTTCCCTATTTTTCCAATGTGAAAATGCTGGCTTAGTGAGGTTAAGTACTTTGTTCAAGACCCCACAGCTGGAAAATGATGGAGCAGTTTGATTCTAGAGCCTTTGTTCTTATCCATTACGCCAGAAACAATTGAAACAGATTTTGAAGTCAAGGAACACCTTGTAAATAAATATTAAAACTAAAAGATAAATAAAGACTATGACAAAACACAGACAAGAGGACCTACTATGTTCCAAAAACTAAAGTAGGCACTAGGAATACAAGATAAATTAAGTAAGATCCATGCCCTCAAGGAATTCGCAGCCCAGATATATAAACAAAAAATTGTAATACAGTATGATGAGCTCTACATGATAGACAAATTGCTGTGGACACACAGAAGATGTGAAAATTTTGTTTATGAGGCTTTTCATGAGAGTTAAATCACTAAATTTTAAATATATGAAAAGAGTATTCTAAGAGGACACAAAGTGTGAAGGATCCAAGCATATATGGAAGATAATTAATAGAGTTAACAAGGCTAGAGGGCTGGATAATAGTTAAAACGTAGGCTCAGGTGGGGGACATGCTGAGACAAGAAAAGTACACTAAAGTCTTAAATGCCACATAAAGGAATTCAGATTTGACTCATTATTAGATAATGGGTGACATTTGGGGATGGGAGGAGGTAGTTCAAAGGTTTTCAAGCATGAAGCTACATGATTTGGCCTGTGTTTTGGAAAGGTAATGCTGTTCACCATTAGATGCTGATTTATGTAAGAGATTAAGGCAGGGAGATCAATTAGGAGGTTAAAACAACAGACGAGGTAAAAGATAAGGAAGGTTCAAATTAAAGCACTGGGAGTGAGAATTAAGCTTTCAAGTTAAGCTTTAAGAGACAGAATAGACAGATTATGGAAGAGAAGAAAGTGAAGGAAGACTTTTAGCTTAAGCTAAGTGGACAAGGTAAACTGCATTAATATGAACCAAGACAAAAGTATGAGAGAGGATAATGATTTCTGGTTTGGGGATTTTGCACTGATTTATCTACAGGACATGCAAGTTGTGTTAGAAATTTAGGGGTAGAGTTTAACAGAGGTCAACTATATAAAGTAATAGATCTGTGTATTGTCAACGGAGTTGACTGACCAAAGAAGATGGATAGTTTGAGAGAACCGGGTCAACGCCAGAACACCAACACGTCAGGGAAGGAAAAAGGAAATCGTGAAGGAGACTGAGAAGGAAATCTATTCATATTTTCTATTTCTTCATGAGTCAGTTTCAACAGTTTAGGTCTTTCTAGGAATGTGTCCATTTCATGTAAATTATTTAATTTTTTGTCATGTATTCCATAGCATTCCCTTACTATAATCCATTTTATATTTCTGTAAGGTCAGCAGAAACGCCCCCTCTTCCATTCCTGATTTTAGTAATTTATCTTCTTTTTTTTCTTGGTCTGTCTAGCTAAAGGTCTGTCAATTTTGTTCATTTTTTTAAAGAACCAATTTTTGGTTTTGTGAATTTTTCCCCATTGTTTTTCTGTTTTCTCTTTTATTAATTTCCACTGTAATCTTTATTATTTCCTTCCTTCTGCCTGCTTTAGGTTTAATTTGCTCTTCTTTTTCTAGTGTCATAAGGTGGTAGGTTAGGTTATTTACTGAAGATCTTTCTGGCCTCATAATATAGGTGTCTACTGCTATAAATTTCCTTCTAAGTACTGCTTAAGCTGTACCCCATAACTTTTGGTACCTTGTGATGATTAAGTTTTAAATAAGGAATCTGTAGAAAATCACTTTTGAATCTTAGAAGGTAGGGTCATTAATGCCATATATGATGCAGGACAACCTATTATTTTTCTTTGAAGGAGACACAATACTGCTGTAAAGAAAAAAAGTTGGCTTTGAGTTAGATTTCAACTCTGCCACTTAATAATTACGGGACCTTGAGCAAGTCTCGGTTTCTTCAGCAGAGCTATTGAAAAAAATTAAATGAGATAATATATTTATAAATCATTTTCTTGATTAACTATTCAGTGTTCATTCCTCCATACTAACAGCACCCAAATTTCCCTTGGGGAACGATCTTCCTCAATTGTATATCCACTGTCTCAATGAGTCTGATTCATTCTCAGGCAAGGCTGGGCATTAATTGCTCTAAGCCAATCAGAATAGTCTAGAAATTGAGATCACTTTGATGATGGAAAGAAAACTAGATATTCAAGACTTAAGATAATCAATGCATGATATTACTCTAACAAGTATAATTGTTTCAGGGATGTTCTAATCAGAGCAAAACTCAATACCTTCATATAATTATGAGAAGCGATGTTATATTTAAAGAGAAAGAATATAGCCCCCTTTCAGTTGCTATGGGCAATCGTCTCTCAACTGTGAAAGAAACCAACATGAAGATAAAGTTCACAATATGGAAAAGATAATCGCAGGAAAAAAGAGCATCGAATGGATAGCCACATACAAAAGAATGAAAAGTAGACCCTATCTTATACCATATACAAAAATCAACTATCAAACATCAACAATCAACAATCCATCAAAATGGATTAAGGACTTGACCATAAGACCTGAAACCATAAAACTCATGGAAGAAAACACAAGGGGTAAGTTCCTTGACATCAGCCTTGGCAATGATTTTCTTGGACTTGACAACAAGGTCAAAGATGACAAATGCAAAAATAAACAAGTGGGATTACACTAAATCAAAAAGTTTCTGCACAGCAAAGGAAACCATCAAAATATAACTAAAGCATATACCACCTCTGAATCTTTCAGCTTGGTGTGGAGGAAAAGTGCATGTGCTCAAGACTGCTTGAGTTAAATATCAGCTTTTTCACTTGCTAGTTTGTTACTTAACCTCTACAAGCCACATGAAGAGTAAGATAGCACTTACCTCAAAGAGTTACTGCACAAGTGAAATCAGAAGTGTGTCTAATCCTTAATATACTGCCTGGTACATAATAAATGCTCAATATATGCTCCCTATTACTATCATTAAAGCTTAGTGATTATGAGCACTAATTTTGGAAGGAGACAGATATAAGTTCAAATCTTGGCTCTACTGACCAGGCTCACCTAGCATGTGCCTCTCTTTGGCACCATCCATTCTGTCAAATCTGACTGTACTTCAGTGGACCAGGCCAAACATGTCCCATAATGTCACTGCCCACACCCTATTCATAGGATATCTCCCCCAAATAACTGTTTTTATCATTTGCCTGCTCAAGAGACCATAAACAATAATGCCTGAAGAAATAAGATTAAAATGGTGAGCCTGGAATTCAAGATTCATTCTACATTACTTATCAAACCTCATTTCCTTCAGTTTAACAAGAATTATACACTCTGAAGTCTGTTTCTTTTTTATTGTCCCTCACAAATGTTCTACCTTATTTTTTGCTCACATTTATTTCCCTCAACCTTGCCTCCTCAAATCAAATACAGCTCTTAAAACCTAAATATCCCTGTAGGAGGTAATATTAACGAATTAATACTCAGGATTAGATTTTCAGATATTTAGCAAGTTAGTCACCTAGCCAGGCACTGAGGGGGAAAAAATAAACAAGACAATTAAAATAAGAGTTTCCTAGAGACAAATAAGAGCAGCAGAATCTGGTGCACAGATGGAACTAGAGAAAGAAGAGAAGTCAGCAAGGCAGCACTGACCACTAGGAATCATAGGTTGTTGACCACAAGAAAACACAGGATGGAAATATATCAACAAACCAATTTTAACTTTCTGCTTATGTGTCTCCTCTTAGAAATCTGCTAAAAGACAAAAGGAATCCTGAACATACAAACCAGATCTTTACCAACCACTCAAAATATCACCACTAAGGCTTTTTCTTAAATCTTCTAGCTCTTGACCACTCTAACCCTACAGGGAATGCTTGTGGACTATCAGCAAGCTCTGTACAAAAGAGAAATAATCAGTGATATCTCCACCCAAAAAAGACAGTAAGAAGTAGACTTAATTTAGATAGACAGATAATATCTAAAGATATTATAGGCAAAGTAGGACCTTGCTAGTTAAACACAGGTTTTAACTGTGATATAAGAAAGGATTTCTATTCATCTAAGGCTCTTTTTTTCCTCAAAGGAAGAGGTATGCTATATGCTTAACTAAATACACATAACCTAAAGAATCTTTTTGTTCTTACAATTTCAGATGATCATCTACTACTCTTGCTTTCAATTCAAGAGCTTAAAACTATGGCAGGTAGTGGTTTGGTGGTCGACATCCCAGTGTTAAATATTAATAAGAGTAAAACGTCATGCAAAAGGCAAGTAATTTTACATAACTTGCTGCTAGAGGAAAGTAAATCAATCAAAATGGGCATCAATTAGTTTTCTTTTTAAATAAAAGAAGCCATTTAGTAATAAAGTGAAAACCTGAACTAAAAGTATCCCTAACCCACTAAATGGGGATGTTCTGGAATTCAAAGAACAAATTACAAGTCAATTACAAATTAGCAAATAAGGGGATTCTGCAAAGCTGGACAATTAGACTGCTAAAGATACAACAAAATTAGCTTCCTTATCCATCTATCATTTACTCCTCATATTTCCCCACTCCTCACCAAAAACAAACAAACCATATCTACCCTAATAATAACTCATGAAATATCCACACCAACGGGAGATAGAAAAGTATAAGGCTAGGTCCCTTCCTCAAAGAATTTACAATCTTGTTAGAAGCAATAAATGTATTACAAGACCA
Source organism: Balaenoptera ricei (assembly GCF_028023285.1). Taxonomy (NCBI): domain Eukaryota; kingdom Metazoa; phylum Chordata; class Mammalia; order Artiodactyla; family Balaenopteridae; genus Balaenoptera; species Balaenoptera ricei. The sequence continues at coordinate 102,118,797 of NC_082640.1, read as the reverse complement.
ATATAGGCATACAAGATCAAATTATAGCTTATAAAAATGAAGAATAAGCATTACAGAGAAAGCAAGAGATTAGATTAGAATACATCATAGAGCCTGGAGCTTGATTGAGTTAACTTGACAGTGATACCAAAAGAAGGAAGGGTGTCTTCTAAGCCAAGTCCCTAGGAAAAATAATTCAGCCAAGGAGTCTAAGGAATAAAGGCTCCTATCAGCATTCATAAGGATGCCCATCTAACAATCCTTTAGGTTCTAAGTAGCTCGCCAGGAGCTAAAGGCAGAAGAAAGTTTCCAAACTCTTCAGTCTAGATAACCATCACAGGGAATTTCATCATTTAAACAAGACTATCCTATCACAATGGCCAATTTAAAACTAGCAGGCTTTTATGATTAGAATGAAAAAAAAAGAGCATGATTTCCTCACCCTATCTATTTTTAAAATGTACTAAACTATTACAAAAATATGTTTAAAAAAAGAGAGAAAAGATAAAGAATTAGGAGACCACTACAAGAGGCCCAATATCTGCATAACAGGTAGGTGTTCCAGAAGAGAAGATAGATAAACGGGTGGAAACCACCAACAAAATAATTCAAGAAAATTTCCCAAGAAAAACTTTAAGATTGCAAGTTTCAATAAAGGACACAGCCTGGCTTACTAAATGAAAATACACAAATGGCACAACACTGGAGAAAAAGAAAAAAACAAGTTGCCAAAGTAACAAGAATCACAATGGGAATTACCTTTCTCAACCACTACAGTGAGTCTGAAGACAAATTTCTGAAGCAAAATTATTTTCAATCCAGAATTCTATATCCAGCCAGTGTTTTTTAACATCAGGGTAGATATGCAAGAGAGGTCTCAAAAATATATCTCCCATGCACCCTTTACTCAGGAAGTTAGTAGAGGGGTGCTTCACTAAAATAAGAATAAACGAAAAAGAGAAAGGGATTCAACAAGGCATACAATATAAGAGAGAAGCAAGGGGAGTCCCCAGGAAGACACTGCAGGGTGATCCAAGGACAATAGCTGTGAATATAGAAAATAACCAGGCCTAACTGGAGCAGACTAGGAGGTTCCTGAAGTGATTTCCCTAAGAAGAAGAAATTAAGAATTGTTGTGTTTATCAGTAATTCATTCTTTTTTTATTACAGAATAGTATTCCATTGTATGGATATATCACAGTTGATTTAGCCATTCACTCTTTGAAGGACATATTTTTGGTAATTAAGAATAAAGCTAATATAAATATTTATGTATATGTTTCTGTATGAATGTAAATTTTCATTTCTTTAGGTTAAATGCCTATGAGTGGGACTGCTGGGTCACAGAGTGAATCCATATTGAACATATGGTAAGTATATGTTTAATTGTTTTCCAGAGGAGCTGTATCGATTTGCATCCCCTCCAGCGAGGTATGAGGGTTCCAGTTGCTCTATGTCCTTGTCAGCACTTGGTATTGTCAAAAGTTTTATACTATTTTAATAGATGTGCAGCAGGAATTCACCATGACTTTAATTTGCATTCCCCTAATGGCTAGTTACGTTAAACATCTTTTGCTGAGCTGATTTTCCACTCTATATCCTCTCTGCCAAAGCCCATTAAAGATTTTTAATTAGATTGTTTTCTTACTGTTGAGTTTTCAGAGTTTTTACATATTCTGAATATAAGTCCTTTGCAGGTACGTGATTTGCAAATATTTTCTCCCAGTCTATAATCTGTCTTTTCATTCTCTTAACAGTGTGTTTCACAAGCAAAGCTTTTAATTTGATTCAGTCCAATTCATCAGTTCTTTCTTTTATCAATCATGATTTTGGTATCATGTGAAAGAACTTCTTGCTTACACCAGCTCACAAAGATTTTCTATGTTTGCTTCTGAAAGCTGTATAGCTTTATATTTCACATTTAGATGTGGTACATTTTATTTTTTTTATTTATTTATTTTTGAGATATAATAGCTGACATTTATTTAGTGCTCAGGACATGTAAACATCTCATTTAATCCTCATGGTGGTTCTGAGGTTGTTAAGACAATATCAAATTCCAGTTCAAAATTCCAGTTCAGAAGCAATAATCAGGACAAATATTGTATTATTATCAGAGACAATTTCAAATGAAAATATAACTTTCACAGATGAATATGCATCAAATAGTACTGAATCAAAATATAAAGTAAAAATTATAAGTACAAGAAGAAATGAGAGGGCTTCCCTGGTGGCACAGTGGTTAAGAATCTGCCTGCCAATGCAGGGGTGACGAGTTCGAGCCCTGGTCTGGGAAGATGATGTGAAGTACATTTTAAGTTTATTTTTGTATAATGTGTGTGGTTTAGGTCAAGGTTCACTATTTTTGTATTTGGATGTCCAATTGTTCCAACACCACTTATCAAAAGTGCTATTCTTTTTCCACTTGCAACTTTGGCCATATTTGTGTGAGTCTATTTCTAGAATCTATTCTATTTAATTGATCTATATGTCTATCCCTTTGCCAATATCACAGTCTTGATTGTGGTAGCTTTGTACTAAGTTTTAAAATCATGTAGTTTGATTTTTCCAACATTTTTCTTTTTCAAAATTGTTTTGGTTATTTTAGGTCCTTTGCCTTTCTATACAAATTCTAAAATTGGTTTCTCTATAACTACAAACAGTGCTGCTGGGATTCTTGCTGTTGTTGTTGTTGTTATTGCTTTAAATCTATAAATCAACTTGAGGAGAATCAACATCTTAACTATAGTGAATCTTCCAATTCATGAATACATGTCTCTCCATTTATTTAAATTTTCTTACTTTTTTTTAAAATCAGGGTTTTACAGTTTTCAGCATAGAGATCTCATACATATTTTGCTACATTTATACCTAATTCTTTCATTTTGGGGGAGCTACTATAAATGGATATTTTTAAAATTCAGTTTTCAATTGTTTATTGCTAGTATACAGAAATATGATTACTTTTTGTGGGCTGACCTTGAACCACTTGCTAAACTCATTTATTGTAGGAATTTTTTTGTGGATTCCTTGGGATTTTCTACATATACAATCATGCCATCTGCAGAGACAGTTTTATTTCTTCCTTTCCAATCAGTATGCCATTATTTCTTCAAATATTTTTGCCACACCACAACCATTCTCTTCACATTCTGGGTCTCTGATGACACAAATGTTAGATCTTATGATAGTCTCAAGGTTTCTGAAGCTGCTTATTTATTTATTTTTAACTTTTTTTCTCTATTCTTCAAATTGGATTTTTATTTATCTATTTTTAAGTTCACTGACCTATTCATCTGTTATATCCTCTCTGCTACCGAGCCCATCCAGTGAGGTTTTTTTTTTTAATTTAATTAATTTATTTATTTATTTTTGGCTGTGTTGGGTCTTTGTTTCTGTGCGAGGGCTTTCTCCAGTTGCAGCAAGCGGGGGCCACTCTTCATCGCGGTGCGCGGGCCTCTCACTATCGTGGACTCTCTTGTTGCGGAGCACAGGCTCCAGACGTGCAGGTTCAGTAATTGTGGCTCACGGGCCTAGTTGCTCTGCGGCATGTGGGATCTTCCCAGACCAGGGCTCAAACCCATGTCCCCTGCATGGGCAGGCAGATTCTCAACCACTGTGCCACCAGGGAAGCCCCATCCAGTGAGTTTTTCACTTCCATTATTGTACTTCTCTGTTCTAAAATTTCCATTTAGTTCTTCTTTATATCTTCTATTTCTTTGCTGAGACTTTCTATCTTCCCACTCATTCCTGGAATATGGTCATAATAGCTGATTTTAAAAGTCTTTTTGAGATAATTTTAACATCTGTGATCCTGGCACTGGCATCTGTTTTCTGTCTTTTCCCATGTGAGTTCAGATTTCACTGGTTCTTTTTAAGCTGAGTAATTCAAGATTGTATTCTGGACATTTTGAATATTATCTTATGAGAATCTGAGTCTTATTTAAGTTCCACCAAGAATGTTGGTGTTTTTGTTTTAGCCAGTAATTGACCCAGTTGGGTTCACACTTCAAGTCTGACCATCCTTCTGCAGGCTGCATTTCCAATTTCAGTTCAGTGTGCAAAGCCTTTGTAGTCATACTGAATGTGTTCCATAATCGTCCCACGCAGTGTCCAGTTTGGGGCTTGGGGGTGGTCTATCCCATAATTCAGTCCTCAATGTTTTTGTATGCTGTTTAGGATCACACCCATGCACGCACAGCTTGGAAGTCGGCTCAGAAGTCCATGAGCAACTTTAAGTGATCAGTTTCCCAAGCTCCTCATTCTCCTGCAATCTTTTGGTTTCCTGGGGCTTCCCTTTTTCAGCCTTCCAGCTGAAAGCTGGGGCTTCATTAACCCCATTCTGCCATGTACTTCCTGTAACTGTGCCCACATCAGGGCCAAGGAACAGAAGAGCAGAGGGAGAAGAAAAGCAATGGGATTTGGAAGGTTCCCTTCCCTCTGAGATTTAGGCTCCTGCCTGCCCCATTGACGCCACTGCAGCTACTGCCCAGGATTGCTTGAGGCCTTGGGGGCAAGAGAATGAAGAAAAGGGGGAAAAAAAAAAGAAAAAAGAGAAGATGTGGGATTGCCACATTTTCTCTGAATATTAGGAGACCCCTTTCCTGCTCCTTGAGTCAGAACTAGAGGGCTTCTCGTGGTGCTTTTTCTGTCCGTGTTAATAATGTTCACGTCCAAGTTTCAGGATACATTAAGTTCAGGCTGGGGCATACTGGAAGAAAAAAAAAATGGTAAACTCACCGCCGGTTCAGTAGTACTTTGAATTCTGGTCTTCTTCCCCAATCTGCCTCCTACTATTTATTTTTCAGAGTCCTCAAATAGCCACTCCAAGCATTCTGTCCAGGTTTTATAGCTGCATTCAGTGGGAGAGACAGGGTGAAGTGTGCTTACTCCATCTTATCTGGAACCAGAACCTGGACTACTGCTTTTCATAACAAATTTTGTAGAACTGATTGACTAAACTATTTGTTAAATTTGGTTATAAGAAATTAAAATTTAAAAATAAATAAATCCTGTAATAACCTTATTGAGGAAAAGGGAACAAGCAACCTAATAGGATCACATTTTTTTAAGCATATATATGTTTGGAAATTAAATGCTTAGGAAAAAAGTAAAGTTCTTAATTGTACTGTGCTTTACTTCTTTAAATCTTATTCTACCTGTGGATTTTTATAAATAACTGAGACTAAGTACTTATCCAAAGTATGAGACAGAGGAAGCCAATTGCAGATGAGAAGCTATAAACTGTTTAAGAAATTGAAAAAAAGTTCAGGATGACCAACACTCTGAGTGTAAGCACAACAGTTTCAAGAAATGAGGCTAGAGAAGCAGGCAGGTATCAGTTCAAGGTTTTGTATGCCATGTTAATCTAAGGTGAGTGGATTTACCTGAGTAAAGGAAGGCCCTGAAGTGTTTTAGCAATGGTCAGGGGGTGACATGATCCGATTGGTATTTTTGAAGGATCACTCCTCTGCAGAACATAAAGGGGCAAAGAAAATGAGTCTTACTGTCTGAATCTAAAGGGTCACATCAAGTTGCAGGACAGTATATACTAGTATGATTCCACACGTGGTTGGGGGTTATGGGTAGGGAGGGAGATTTTATACACACACATACACACAGGCACACACATAATATTATTATACACATCTTATATAATCACATGATTATATATCCAAATATGTCCATAAATCATAAGATTATATGAATTTATATCTGATTATGATTCTATATAATTATATATATATGTATGTATATATGTGGATAAATAGATTAAAATGTGTATTGAATGTTTCTGGAAAAAAACACAAGAAACCAGAGAGAGTGGTTAGAGAAGGAGAGTGAAGGGCTAAGAGAAAAAATCTTTTACTTTTCATATTATTCTTTTGTTTGATTTTTAAATTCTTTTACCATGAACATTTACACTCTTAAAAAGGGTTGTAAAAAAAATGGAAGATCTTATGCATAAATTAGATATGAGACAGATATAAGATATTAAAGCAGGATATGTATGAATGAGCCTAGCATTCAGTAACACTGTTTCTAGCATATAGTAAGCACTCAAACATTGTTATACATCTTCCCACAAATAAGATATTACCAACCATTTATAAAGTAATTTCACAACACAAAACAGCTTTCTAATTACATTACACTACACTATACTGCACTAATTTACCAGGTATTTTCAAGCATTCAGAAATTTGAGGAAAGATAAAGAGTAAGAATGGATTTTAAAGATATTTATTATTATCATTTAATTACATTTTTACTGTAAAAGAAATGCTTGCATATTTTTCTCAATTTCTTAAGCACTGAAGGGTATACAGGGAAACAGCAAAAGAGCCTTTCCTGCCCTGGCCCCTCTAATTCCAATAGCCAAATATAACCATTCCAAATGGCCTCTTGAGTTCTATACAATTCCAGACTTTCTTTGTGCATATAAAGCACATATAAATATATATACTTATATACATTATATTCTCTTTCAAGGAAATAAACCTCTGCTCCTTAAAATAATCTAGACCTATTCTATTATGTTGGCCAAAAAGTTCGTTCGGCTGCATGAGCTTATGGAAAAACAAACAAAATTTTTGGCCAACCCGATATTTCTTACATGTCATTTTTCTAAACCCAAATAGAGTAATGAATAGACAAATCCCTAAACTGGCAGATAAAGTTAAATCTTCCAAGTCGGGAAATGCTAAAATGGACATACTAACAGATAAAGTTCTCAATGATCGCCTAACACCCTTTGATAGAAAAGATCAACCTTAACCAGGGCAAGCAAAAGTTAGTTTAAGGGGAAAAAATGCACAGGCTGAAATGAACAAAAGGATAGATGATAGGTTTTTAAAAGGTTAAAATATATAATGAGGGGTAAGGGTTTATCCCAAACCTTTAGGTCCCAGAGTCTGACTATTATGCTCTTCCATAAAAGGAGTCATCAGAGATCTTCTAACACACCCTTTGATTAAACAGAAACTTAACGAGGGCAAGCAAATTTGGAATAACTTTCATGGACATTCTATACTGAACAGACCAGAGGTCTAATCCAGAATTTACATATATCTTATATTCTTATGACTGGGGAAAGAAAGTCGTAACATATTACAGCAGTAGCTGGAGACATCAAGCAGGGAAGGCAGAAGAGGTGCAGTTGATCTTCTGTAATAGTTATCCTTCATCTCAACTTTCGGCTTGTGCTCTGCAGTTTCTAAGGCAAAAATAAAATCCAGGACCAATATTTCAGGGTTTAAAAAAAAAAGTCTCCAGAAGTCAGAATAAAAATCACAATCTCTTTATGGGCTGTTAGGAAAAAGGTAGTTTTTCCCTGCATTTATATGGGACAAGAAAAATTAATTCCTAACTATATCAACTGAGAATAATAAAATTATTTGGTTATCAAACAGTGGCATTTACTCTCTTATTTCTTACTATTAATAGGATCTTCACTTGCTTTTAGAGGATGTACAGGAGAAAAGCTTTTAAATAATTCAACAAGCTTTTAATTACTTTTTCACCCAAGGTAATGAATAAAGAGAAAAACCTCAGTTTTACTCAAGTTGGTACTTTGAAAGAACACAAGAGATAAGATGATGTTGATCATTTACAACATGAAGTAAAGAGCTAAAATGGGACAGAAAGGCTGGGCAAGGTTCTAGTCACTCATTGATTTAAGTAGTGATTTTTAAGTACAAAAAACTTCATTAGATTGAACACATTATGGAGGGAAGACACATAAGAATTACTGAAAACCTGATCTACAGAATATTTTTAAAGAAAAACTATTTTTAAGCTTAGGTATATATTTATATTTCAATTGGAAGCAAGTAAACAAAATATAAACTTTTAAAGATCCTAGGAAGACTTCCTTTGATGAAAAGATATAAGGATAAATTTTAGTCATAATATTCTGAATTCCCAGAACATTACACCACCTATATGCAAAGGTTAAAAAAAACTTCCAAACCAAACAGAAATCATTTTCTGGAACACCCAAGTGACTGGCTTTTGTAACAATGAAGAATTGAACATCTATATAATATGGTTTTGAGAATCTAACCCATAGTCATCCAAAGGTGACTTTATCAACTAGTATTTATAACACTCTTTAACAAATTATTCCGGAATCTTAACAATTCTCTTTCTTACCAAAAAAATATTTTATTAACAAAACAGAAGAGGTAATGTTATCCTATTCTGCACATCTCCATTTACAAATGTATCAACAAATACAAAGCCACTGTCTACTATCATTTTGCCACTAAGCATAATATGTCAAGTTTAAAAGTACGTAATTCCAGGGCTTCCCTGGTGGTGCAGTGGTTAAGAATCCCCCTGCCAATGCAGGGGACACAGGTTCGAGCCCTGGCCTGGGAAGATCCCACATGCCACGGAGCAACTAAGCCCGTACGCCACAACTACTGAGCCTGCGCTCTAGAACCTGCAAGCCACAACCACTAAAGCCTGTGCACCTAGAGCCTGTGCTCCACAACAAGAGAAGGCACCGCAATGAGAAGCCTGCGCACCGCAATAAAGAGTAGCCCCCACTCACCACAACTAGAGAAAGCCCACACGCAGCAACGAAGACCCAACCCAGCCAAAAAATAAATAAATAAATTTTAAAAATTAAAAAATAAAAGTACCTAATTCCTGCCCTTTTAGAGCCTGAAATTTAAAAGAGAACACAAATATGTTTTTAAAAATAAAATAAACAATGTAAACAAATTGAAAAGTGCACATAGAATAAACCAGGCAAAATCTAGTATTTATGAAAACCTATTGAGAGAAATGTGTTGGTCTAATAGCGATTAGTGTCCTAGTCCCCACAACGTGATCTCAATTGTTTCCCAATACAAGGAAGTAGGGACCTTGGAGAAAAAGGGTTCCTGAATCCAACTCCGGTGAAGGGAAAGTTCAACAGAAGCCTGAAACATGTACTGAGCCAGAAAGCTAGAATGATATCAAAGAACACTGAAGTTACATCAGAAGGACAAGCAGCCAATTTAAAAGGGCTTCCACTCACGAAAAAAAGTGAAAATTTTAGTCTGAGAAGAATAATGAATTCAGTGGGTCGAAATAAAATATATAAAAATACATGATCTCATAGTGATATTCAAAACGAAAAACAGACCAGAGGGCAGACAGCAGAAGCAAGAAGAACTACAATCCTGCAGCCTGTGGAACAAAAACCACATTCACAGAAAGACAAACAAGATGAAAAGGCAGAGGGCTATGCACCAGATGAAGGAACAAGATAAAACCCCAGAAAAACAATTAAATGAAATGGAGACAGGCAATCTTCCAGAAAGAGAATTCAGAATAATGATGGTGAAGATGATCCAGGACCTTGGAAAAAGAATGGAGGCAAAGATCGAGAAGATGCAAGAAATGTTTAACAAAGACCTAGAAGAATTAAAGAACAAACACCTGAAGAATTAAAGAACAAACACCTAGAAGACTTAAAGAACAAAGAAACAGAGATGAACAATACAATAACTGAAATGAAAAATACACTAGACGGAATCAATAGCAGAATAACTGAGGCAGAAGGACAGATAAGTGACCTGGAAGACAGAATGGTGGAATTCACTGCCATGGAACACAATAAAGAAAAAAGAATGAAAAGAAATGAAGACAGCCTAAGAGGCTTCCGGGACAACATTAAATGCAACAACATTTGCATTAGAGGGGTGCCAGAAGGAGAAGAGAGAGAGAAAGGACCAGAGAAAATATTTGAAGAGATTATAGTCAAAAACTTCCCTAACATGGGAAAGGAAAGAGCCACCTAAGTCCAGGAAGCGCAGAGAGTCCCATACAGCATAAACCCAAGGAGACACACACCGAGACACATAGTAATCAAATTGGCAAAAATTAAAGACAAAGAAAAATTATTGAAAGCAGCAAGGGAAAAATGACAAATAACATACAAGGGAACTCCCATAAGGTTAACAGCTGATTTCTCAGCAGAAACTCTACAAGCCAGAAGGGAGTGGCATGATATACTTAAAGTGATGAAAGGGAAGAACCTACAACCAAGATTATTCTACCCAGCAAGGATCTCATTCAGATTCGATGGAGAAAACAAAAGCTTTACAGACAAGCAAAAGCTAAGAGCATTCAGCACCACCAAACCAGCTCTACAACAAATGCTAAAGGAACTTCTCTAAGTGGGAAACACAAGAGAAGAAAAGGACCTACAAAACAAACCCAAAACAATTAAGAAAATGGTCATAGGAACATACATATTGATAATTACCTTAAACGTGAATGGATTAAATGCTCCAACCAAAACACACAGGCTTGCTGAATGGATACAAAAACAAGACCCATATATATGCTGTCTACAAGAGACCCACTTCAGACCCAGGGACACATACAGACTGAAAGTGAGGGGATGGAAAAAGATATTCCATGCAAATGGAAATCAAAAGAAAGCTGCAGTAGCAATACTCATATCAGATAAAACAGACTTTAAAATAAAGAATGTTACAAGAGACAAGGAAGGACACTACATAATGATCAAGGGATCAATCCAAGAAGAAGATATAACAATTATAAATATATATGCACCCAACATAGGAGCACCTCAATACATAAGGCAACTGCTAACAGCTCTGAAAGAGGAAATCGACAGTAACACAATCATAGTGGGGGACTTTATCACCTCACTTACACCAATGGACAGATCATCCAAAATGAAAATAAATAAGGAAACAGAACCTTTAAATGACACAATAGACCAGATAGAGTTAATCGATATTTATAGGACATTCCATCCAAAAACAGCAGATTACACTTTCTTCTCAAGTGCGCATGGAACATTCTCCAGGATAGATCACATCTTGGGTCACAAATCAAGCCTCAGTAAATTTAAGAAAACTGAAATCATATCAAGCATCTTTTCTGACCACAACGCTATGAGATTAGAAATCAGTTACAGGGGAAAAAACGTAAAAAACACAAACACATAGAGGCTAAATAATACGTTACTAGATAACCAAGAGATCACTGAAGAAATCAAAAAGGAAATTAAAAAATACCTAGAGACAAATGACAATGAAAACATGACGATCCAAAACCTATGGGATGCAGCAAAAGCAGTTCTAACAGGGAAGTTTACAGCTATACAAGCCTACCTCAACAAACAAGAAATATCTCAAATAAAAAATCTAACCTTACACCTAAAGGAACTAGAGAAAGAAGAACAAACAAATCCCAAAGGTAGCAGAAGGAAAGAAATCATAAAGATCAGAGAAGAAATAAATGAAATAGAAACAAAGAAAACAACAGCAAAGATCAATAAAACTAAAAGCTGGTTCTTTGAGAAGATAAACAAAATTGATAAACCATTAGCCAGACTCATCAAGAAAAAGAGGGAGAGGACTCAAATCAATAAAATTAGAAATGAAAAAGGAGAAGTTACAACAGACATGGCAGAAATACAAAGCATCCTAAGAGACTACTACAAGCAACTCTATGCCAATAAAATGGACAACCTGGAAGAAATGGACATATTGTTAGAAAGGTATAACCTTCCAAGACTGAACCAGGAAGAAATAGAAAATATGAACAGACCAATCACAAGTAATGAAATTGAAACTGTGATTAAAAATCCTCCAACAAACAAAAGTCCAGGACCAGATGGCTTCACAGGTGAATTCTATCAAACATTCAGAGAAGAGCTAACACCCATCCTTCTCAAACTCTTCCAAAAAATTGCAGAGGAAGGAACACTCCCAAACTCATTCTGTGAGGCCACCATCACCCTGATACTGAAAGATATCAGACAAAGATACTCCAAAAAAAAAATTAGAGACCAATATCACTGATGAATATAGATGCAAAAATCCTCAACAAAATACTAGCAAACAGAATCCAACGACACATTAAAAGGATAATACACCACGATCAAGTGGGATTTATCCCAGGGATGCAAGAATTCTTCAATATATGCAAATCAATCAATGTGATACACCATATTAACAAATGGAAGAAGAAAAACCATATGATCAACTCAATAGATGCAGAAAAAGCTTTTGACAAAACTCAACACCCATTTATGATAAAAACTCTCCAGAAAGTGGGCATAGAGGGAAACTACCTCAACATAATAAAGGCCATATATGACAAACCCACAGCAAACATCATTCTCAATGGTGAGAAACTGAAAGCATTTCCTCTAAGATGAGGAATAAGACAAGGATGTCCACTCTCACCACTATTATTTAACATAGTTTTGGAAGTCCTAGCCATGGCAATCAGAGAAGAAAAAGAAATAAAAGGAATCCAAATTGGAAAAGAAGAAGTAAAACTGTCACTGTTTGCAGGTGACATGATACTATACATAGAGAATCCTAAAGATGCCACCAGAAAACTACTAGAGCTAATCAATGAATTTGGTAAAGTTGCAGGATACAAAATTAATGCACAGAAATCTCTTGCATTCCTATACACTAATGATGAAAAATCTGAAAGAGAAATTAAGAAAATACTCCCATTTACCAATGCAACAAAAAGAATAAAATACCTAGGAATAAACTTACCTAGGGAGACAAAAGACCTGTATGCAGAAAACTGTAAGACACTGATGAAAGAAATTAAAGATGATACCAACAGATGGAGAGATATACCATGTTCTTCGATTGGAAGAATCAATATTGTGAAAATGACTATACTACCCAAAGCAATCTACAGATTCAATGCAATCCCTATCAAATTACCAATGGCATTTTTTACAGAACTAGAACAAAAAATCTTAAAATTTGTATGGAGACACAAAAGAACCCGAATAGCCAAAGCAGTCTTGAGGGAAAAAAACGGAGCTGGAGGAATCAGACTCCCTGACTTCAGACTAGACTACAAAGCTATAGTAATCAAGACAATATGGTACTAGCACAAAAACAGAAATACAGATCAATGGAACAGGATAGAAACCCCAGAACTAAACCCACGCACCTATGGTCAACTAATCTATGACAAAGTATGCAAGGATATACAATGGAGAAAAGACAGTCTCTTCAATAAGTGGCGCTGGGAAAACTGGACAGCTACATGTAAAAGAATGAAATTAGAACACTCCCTAACACCATACACAAAAATAAACTCAAAATGGATTAGAGACCTAAATGTAAGACCAGACACTATAAAACTCTTAGAGGAAAACATAGGAAGAACACTCTTTAACATAAATCACAGCAAGATCTTTTTTGATCCATCTCCTAGAGTAATGGAAATAAAAACAAAAATAAACAAATAGGACCTAATTAAACTTAAAAGCTTTTGCACAGCAAAGGAAACCATAAACAAGACGAAAAGACAACCCTCAGAATGGGAGAAAATATTTGCAAACGAATCAACGGACAAAGGATTAATATTCAAAATATATAAACAGCTCATGCAGCTCAATATTAAGAAAACAAACAACCCAATCCAAAAATAGGCAGAACACCTAAATAGACATTTCTCTAAAGACATACAGATGGCCAAGAAGCACACGAAAAGCTGCTCAACATCACTAATGTTTAGAGAAATGCAAATCAAAACTACAATGAGGTATCTGTCACCTCATACCAGTTAGAATGGGCTTCATCAGAAAATCTACAAACAACAAATGCTGGAGAGGGTGAGGAGAAAACGGAATCGTCTTGCACTGTTGGTGGGAATGTAAATTGATACAGCCACTAAGGAGAACAGTATGGAAGTTCCTTAAAAAACTAAAAAGAGAATTACCATATGACCCGGCAATCCACTACTGGGCATATACCCAGAGAAAACCATAATTCAAAAAGACACATGCGGGGACTTCCCTGGTGGTGCAGTGCTTAAGAATCCACCTGCAAATGCAGGGGACACAGGTTCGAGTCCTGGTCCGGGAAGATCCCATATGCCGCAGAGCAACTAAGCCCGTGCGCCACAAGTACGGAGTCTGCGCTCTAGAGCCCGCGAGCCACAACTACTGAGCCCGTGTGCCACAACTATTGAAGCCCACCCGCCTAGAGCCCATGCTCTGCAACAAGAGAAGCCACCGCAGTGAGAAGACCACACACCGCAACGAAGAGTAGCCCCCACTCGGCCCAACTAGAGAAAGCCTGTGCACAGCAATGAAGACCCAATGCAGCCAAAAATAAAAAGAAATTAAAAAAAAAAAAAGACCCATGTACCCCAATGTTCATTTCAGCACTATTTACAATAGCCAGTTCATGGAAGCAACCTAAATGCCCATCTACAGATGAATAGATAAAGAAGATGTGGTACATATATACAATGGAATATTATTCAGCCATAAAAAGGAACGAAATTGGGTCATTTGTAGAGACATGGATGCATCTAGAGACTGTCATACAGAGTGAAGTAAGTTAGAATGAGAAAAACAAATATCGTATATTAACGCATATATGTGGAACCTAGAAAATGGTACAGATGAACCGGTTTGCAGAGCAGAAATTGAGACACAGAAGTAGAGAAAAAAACGTATGATAAGGGGGAAAGCGGCGGGGGGGTGGTGTGATGAATTGGGAGATTGGGATTGACATGTATACACTGATGTGTATAAAATGGATGACTAATAAGAACCTGCTGTATAAAAAAATAAATTAAATTAAATTTTAAAAAAAAGAAAAGCAGTTCACTATTCACAAAAGGGCACAACTTGTTATTCTAAAAATTGGTAAATAAAAAGGAAAAAATTCAAGCCTTTATCCTACCCTTCTTGTAGTAACTATTATTTCAGGGGAAACAAACAGCTAGTGAAATAAAGTTCTACTCTGTAGAATAATTCCAATTCAGAAATTTGGAAGGAATAAGAGAATTAGAAAAAATCACCATTTTGCAACCCCTGTAGAAACAATGGATCAAGACAATGTAGTCGGGACTTTCCTGGTGGCACAGTGGTTAAGAATCCACCTGCCAAAGCAGAGGACACAGGTTCGATCCCTGGTCCAGGAAGATCCCACATGCCACGGAGCAACTCAGCCCATGAGCCACAACTACTGAGCCTGAGCTCTAAAGCCTGCGAGCCGCAACCACTGAAGCCCGCACACCTAGAGCCCATGCTCCACAACAAGAGAAGCCACTGCAATGAGAAGCCCGCACACAGCAACAAAGAGTAGCCCCCGCTCTCCGCAACTAGAGAAAGCCCGCACGCAGCAATGAAGACCCAACGCAGCCAAAAATAAATAAATAAATAAATTTATTAAAAAAAAAAAAAAGACAATGTACTCTTGCCAAAAACAGCAACAACAACAACATGAATTTCATCAAGCCTCTGGGTCTAACTACAAGTTCACAGGAAATGTAGAGGATAGAGGAACACGTTAAACAACACTGCAAGGATGCGATTAATGAAATCCAGAATGTAGACTATTCTATCAAACTAAGAACTTCATTTCTCAAGAAATAAATGGCACGGCCAAAATTTAAAAGAAAAAAAAAGTAGGGGAGGGGGAACTCTTACATATTAAGAGAGACTTAAGAGAGATGTCAACCAAATGCAATGTCCCTACCATGTGACGTGAATCTTGATTTGAACAACTCAATGGTAAAAGGATATTTTTGAGATAGCGGGAGAAATTAAACACTGGCTGGTAGATTTTATATGGTACTGAGAAATAACTTAATTTTCTTAGGTGTTTTAGACTATAGTGTTTATGTTATTAATAAAGGAGTCCCCTAATGTAAATTATGGACTTTAGTTAATAATAATGTATCAATACTGGTTCACCAATTGTAACAAATATACTACACTAATGCAAGATGTTATTAATAGAGGAAACTGTAGATGGGGACTCTGCATTTTCTGCTCATTTTTTCTGTAAACCTAAACCAGTTCCAAAAAGTAAAGTCTTAATTAAAAAAAAGAAACACTGGAACATGGGCTTCCTCTCCAATGAGATTCTCCAATCCATTCTTAAAAGTGGTCACCTGAAGAGTTTCCATAGTGTTATTTTTTCACTTTCTCAATAATGCAGATTTTCCCAAATTTTCCTAATGTTTAACATAAGCTACTTCTCATATCATTCTTTTTTTTTTTTCTTGGTAGGGAATAAGTGACTAAGACTTTCTATGTTCCAATAGATATAATTTAATGGATTCACAAAATCATCAATCATCAACAAAGCTCTTACAGGCAAAGTAATGTCTGTCAATTTTTGATATATTTCCAAACACCCCTGCCCCAACCTCAACCCAAGAGATTTCTTAACTGGCCTGTAATTCATAACTCTGAAATAAAGAATATTTTCATTAAAAAATAAAAAGGGAGACCTTATCTATTAGATAAAGATACATACTGAAGTATTTACAGATGATATGATGCCTAGGATTTCTTTTGAAATACTTCAGCAAGCTGGGAAAAAATGTAGGACATAGAGGCAACAAGCCTGGCCAAACAATGATACTTACCGAAGCTGAGTAACGTGTACATGAATGTTCATTATACAATTCTATGTTTGTGTATATTTAAGATTTTTCATAATAAAAAATTAGGGGAAAAAAACAAATTTAAGATTTGCCTGTCTCACTGCAGTATTCTAGACATGTATCAAATTTTGTTAAGATTGGAAAGGAAATCTATCTTTTTAAAAAGTATTGATGGTAGGTACTGCAGAATTACTAGTGATCAGATTTGGAATCACAGGACAAAAGGGCTTTTTTTCCCTCTTATACCAGCACTGTAAATAAAACTTATTAAACTGAAAAAAAAAAAATAGAGTGGTGCGGTGAGATAAAGTTCAAGAGACCATAAAAATGGAGAAGTAAAGATAGGTAGAATGTCACTATAAAATATTTATTAAGATGGGAGAGAAGAGAGAAAAAAGAATCTAACAGAGTAGGGAGGCAATAACACTTTGCACAGTGTCAAAGCAAATAAATTGAAAACAAAGGTTTGAAGATAGTATAGTCATAAATTGAGAGAAGAAACACAAATAAATGGTTATATAGAGATGTAGCTCTGAACAATGATATTAATAAAAGGAAAAGCTTAATAAGTTTTACAGTTCTATTTAATAAGGAAACTTCAGAGAATAACTGAGTATAGAAGTACTACCTAAGAGGCCTATAGACAAGTGGTCTAGCTGAGCAGTGACTAAAACATTCAGACTCATTTGTAAAACCCAAGTACAATTCAGGAGTTTAGCTTGATTCAATAGAGAATTGTAGGATATACATCCAGAATATTTCAGAGAGCTTTGAAAAGATAGTTATCTGCTATAGTAGCGTGGGGAAGGTCATTCAGAAGGAAAGATGAGGTAAAATGCTAAGGCCTTTGCACTTTAGGGCCAATGAGAAAGGAACATACTACTATGAGAGTTATGCACGAGCCGAGGAAATCTAGGATTGTTAAGTACAGGAAAGACTGGGAGAAACCTGAGAACTGAAGGAATCCAGGAAAAGACATTATGAGAATTTTGAATAGGGGGATTGATTTTTAAAAGAAATAAAACTTAGGGTTCAGGCTAAATTCATCATAAAAAAACAAAGAAAAGAAACAAATCCTATACTAGTTATCAAAAACTGAACATCAACTTTAAACCAACCAATCCTATAAAGGGCTAGCCTCTGGTTATATACCTTTTCCTTGCACATGTAGCCTTTTTATTGGGGTCACTGAGTAAGAAAATGATTATGCCAACAGGCAGGCAGGAGCCAGCAGCTCAGCCCCATAAAAATGTTCTCAAAGGGTACAGATTCCAAAACACCTTCAACAAAAAGAAATTGTGAGGCGTAAGTATGCAGAAGGCATAGTCAGAAAGCCAAGAAAAGAAAGTCAAGGGCTGTCCATTGAAATACAGACCAAAAGATTAAAAATCTATTTATTTTGGAAAGTGAAGGGTCCTGAGGAATAGGATGTCACGTGGTTATAAGCAAGAAAGAAAAACATTTTAGGTAATAGTACGAAAGATAAAATAAGAAGGAAAGGAGACTCAACATCCAAGGATCTCTATTTCACCCATTTAAAGGTACTAAGCTGTTCTTCAAGCTTTATCACATACAATGCTAAGTAAACCATGGCCAAAATAGGCAGGAGAACTTACTGAAAGGGCTACAAAGCTGTATCCTGCCTCATCTGGAAGCATCTCCTCAGGACCAAGTAGGAGAAAGACAGGTGAAGCAGCACCGTCCAAGCCAAGCTGATGTTGACATACCCTTTATGGACTTGGCTGAAAGTAAAACAGATCTCTTGGGATCCGTGCAAACCACGAAGAGGTAGTTCCAGCTGCACCTGTTTGTGGCCGCTATGTCACTGAGCTGGAAACAGCTCGAAAGAAATAGGGAAAAAGCAGAAAAGGTGAGAAAAAGAGAACACCATCCTCTTCTCTATTCTTTCTTCTCCAGTCATCCATTTTTTCTAGTAGTGACAATGGGTGCTGATCTATCCACTGTCTTCCTGATTTCCCATGTTTTAGGAAAGCTAAGTTTAGGCTAAAAGTAACTATTAAACAGAGCTATAATTTTATTAGCATCATGCTCTAATGAAATGAGCCAACTAGTAGAGAAATTCGGACAATGAGAAAGCTTAAGGCAAAGAGCAATGATTAAAAGAATAGATGTTGCCAGAATACATAATACACATTTCATTAACTTAACAGAAACTAATTTACTAGAATTCCAAACATCATCACATCAGTGATTCACAAAGACAGCACAATCACCCTAGAGACTACACAGCCATGAATTTGAGAGTCCTAAGCTACACAGCATTTTTTTTTTTAGTAAAAGGCGAAAGATTTATTCAATCTGAAGAGAAACCAGAGTATACACAGCATTTTGTCCTTCCTATTTCTACCAACTACAGTTATTTCTACCAATTATAGCAACTTCCTTTGCCCTCTATGTTAGTACTAAGTTCCTTTAGATGTTAATGAATGTCCCATAGCAATATCAAACCTTCTAGAGCTTAACAAGATCATTTAATGTGTTAATCACCCCTATTTAATTTTGATTCAGATAAAACAGTTAAATATCAGTAATACCAGATTATGTCATAAACTGAAAATACAAAGATGAATCAAACTAGCCATGTATTCAGGGTTTTTAATCACTTGATTGATGTCAGAAAAAAAGTTATTTATGCTCGTGGTAAAACAATAGGGATCCAAGTCGTAAAATGGACCTCAAAAATGATGACAGGGCCAGAAAGAGTTATTCGATGAAACTGAAGCTAATGAAATCAACATATAACAAATACTATTATTTTTAATCCATTCTTCAGTGTGATTTGAAGGCAGCTTCCTTAATGAGATTAAAGCATGTTTAACGTCCAAAAACATAAGTAGAAACAACTCAGAGGTGTTCACGTTTGGCTATTTTTTTAAAAAAGGCAAGTTTTACCATAACAGACATTATGAAAACACTTTCTAAAGCAGAATGTTTCAGGTTATTCACTCTCTCTCATCCTTGCTCACCATGAAAAGGAATTCCCAAAGTCCAATTACTCTAAGCAATCAGTATTTCTACAACTACTAGTGATAAAATTTCCAAGAGAAAAACGTTCAGCATGTTTAAACCAAGCTGACACCAGAATATTCAATTGATAGTTAGAGAATGTAACTGAGGTTCACAAAGGTAACAATAAATTATAAACTGTCTGGTATATCATACAAGCAGCTTACCTTGTAGTTTTTTCAATACAGCAACCTCCATTTTCAGAACTTGTTTTGGTTGTTGAGCTGATTCCACCTTCAGTGCAACATTTTCCCTGGTAAGCATGTCCAAGGCATCGTAAATTTCTCCAAAGCCCCCACCCCCAATCTTCCTCAACTGCACGGGAAATAAAATAAGAACACACACACACAAAATTACTAGAAGATTCTAATTAGAAACTAATTCATCTCTTGTATTTAGAAAATAATATATAATTTGCCTATCCTTATTTTATGATAAAAGATCTCAATATTGTTAACTAGGCATATGCCAAGAACAAACACCTGGAAATAACATCAAAATCTTTTCTCACGGTTTTGTCCACAAAAAGTACTGAATTTATTTCAGCCACAAACAATTCTAAAATCTGGTCTACAGCCAGCATCAGAAATATCATAAAAGACACAATATCTGAAAGCTTCACTTCCCACAAATACCCCTCAACAACCCTATTTATTCTAATTCTAAGGCAATCATTTGAAGACTTTTTAAATCCATAAAATCTTTCTGCCAACTGAAATCTTATCTGGAACCTGACTGAGACATGTATGTGGGGAGGCTGGAGAAGGGACGGGGGCAGCCAGAGCCCAGCCCTCTCAGCACCATTTACCCTCCTTTCTGAGGCACTGACCAGGCTCCCTGGAACAGGCATAAAGCTCCTGTTCTAAACTATCCCCAGTGCTCGCTACATGTCCATACGCTCAAATGATAGTAAACTCTAACCAAATTAAGTATTTTCATCAGGGAATTCCCTGGCAGTCCAGTGGTTGGGAGCTGGTGCTTTCATTGCTGTGGCCCGGGGTTCAATCGCTGGTTGGGGAACTAAGATCCTGCAAGCCACGTGGGACAGCCAAACAAACAAACAAACAAACAAACAAATAAATACTTTCATCAAACACTTCATATTCTCCCTAATAAAATGTGTTAGCTTAACTGGGGAATATTGGGGTCTTTGAGTATTAAAAGCAAGTTCTATGTTAATCAACTATACTCCAATATAAAATAAAAAGTTTAAAAAAATAGTAAAGTAAAATAAAAGCAAGTTCTGAAGAGATAGTGACAACTGGAACTGTAGAGCTGTGAGAAACTGGGGTGGGAGGGGGGAGGTGACATACTTCAACCTAGATACAGCATGACATTAGCCATCTTCCATTTCCTGAAACTCAGTCTTCTCCTTAGCACGTTATCAAGCAGCTAGGATGTGATATAATGTAGGAAGTCATCACTGGAGGCACCAGGTCCTAAATCTTAACCACCCCAGAGGCCTCACCTCAAGTCCTACTTCTTTCTCCACACAGTCTGTACTGATTTCTGCATCTAGGCTGATTCCTTTATCTCTTCCAAATTTCTATAGGAATTATGTGCTTAATAATTTAATTAACCATTTTACTATAAATACCTCAGGTATCACCTGTATTAATACACCATACAGTGTTTCAACTCATACTGTTTAACTTTCCATTGTCAATGCCCTATCCCCCTACAATGAAACTAATCTTCTTCAAAGAGAGGGCCACTCCTTCTATTTTTTATTTCTCCCATAGCATTTGGCAAAGTGGTAACTATATAATTATTGCTAAATAACTATTTACTGCTTTGTATATATGAGCCACAATCCTTCCTTATTCTGGTTTGGTGATGGGAAGAGATAACACAAGAAACTCTGATACGAGTTTGGGACTAAAAAAAGTTCCAGAACTTAATTTCAGTTAAATAAATTCTCTTTTTTGGGCCCTGACTGGGGCCCAATCATAATAATCTTATGATTATTTATATTTTGTCCATTAAACAAAGACTGTGAAACTCTAAAAACTCATAAACAGTACCAAAGAGACATCTTTCTAATTATGGACTCTGATGCGAGGTGGCTTCATGTTTTTACCTCACAAAGAACTTTACCAAACAACAGAACAAAAATTCTAAGCTGAAATAAATGATTTTGCTCCTTGGTCTATTCCTATAAAATCATTTGAACAATAATAGAGCATGAATTTTTTTTTTAATTGAGCTTAACAAAGCCCTAAGACATTGCCAATGTTTATATGGCAGAGAGACAGAGGTAATTTAGTACAATGATGATATGCAGACTAGGGAAAGAATAGAGGTAAGATTGTGGCAGACTGTATTTTCTAAATATGGCCACAAAATAGTGCCCATCCTTTTTGCTCTTCTGTGACCTCGCCACTCCCCCATCAAGAGGCACAGTCCATTTCCCCACCCTCTTAACCCTGGGTGGATCTTGTGACTACTTTAACCAACCGAACACTCTTAAGAGCCAGCCACCATGTAAAAAGTGTGTCCATCCTGAGAAGCCATAGCCCTGTAGAGAGGTCCTAGAATATGGGCCACCAGTTTGGGGGTAAGGGAACTAAGGACCCCAAGGCACCAAAGAAGCCATCTGGAAGTGGACCTTCCAATCCCCAAACCTGCTAGTGCCACATGGCTACGAGACAAACCACCCAGGCAAATTCTTCTTAAATTCCTAATCCACAAGACTGTGAGCAAAATAAATGACTGTTTTAAGCCTCTAAGTTTTGATGCAGTTTGTTATATAACAGTAGATAACCAAAACACCATCCTTAACAATGAGCCTGTAATTTTTTACTAAAAATGCCACTATGACTCTCAGATTTGGGGGACATGCTCCATACATTTATTAGCTCTCATTACCAGGACAGAGCAACTATGCCAGGCGTAGCTTCATTTGTCACCTTTTGATATGTCTACTGAAGAAAGCCAACCTTTACCACAGCTCTTAACACAAAGCTCCCACCAAAGCAACACTCATGCCTGACTTACATTAAAGATTACCAATTGCTGGAATCTCCCTGCACCAGTCCATGATGATGAAAAGGTTCTTTTCTTATATTTACTCAAGTAAACTTTCAAAGCCTACTGATTTGCCTTATCAGTAAAACACTGTACCATAGAAACAAAATTTTTATTTCTAAAAGAAGAATCTCCTTTTTCCAATCTGTTGATAGACTAAGGAAACTATTAAATAGCTTTGCTAAACTTGCTAATGGAACAAAACTTTGGTTACCAAAGACTGGGTAGCCATAAAATATATTTAAATATATCCAAAACAAAAATAGCTTCTTTCATAGGAGGAAAGATGGCAGATTCCAAGTCTAGGGCAAGGAAGCCATCAAAAGACTATTAGGATCATGTTAAAAGCACTCAGGAGACAACCTGAAGGAGGTCCCCTTAGTCAAATGAGACAATTTGTGCATCAATAAGAATGATAACTAGAATCAATAAGAATGATAACTAATGTGGACTGAAATACATTAAATATGCTTAAATCCATGAATTCTTAATTATATTTTTAAAAATTTCATTGGTCACTTTTAGAAGATGCTAGGGAACCAGTTCATTATTTTCAAAACTGGTGAATTAAGAAAAGAATCAAGCATTTATCCTGTATTCCTAGTCAAATTGTATCTCGGGGTAGTCAGATAGTTAAATGATGGGAAAATTTCTCTTCATAGATGTACTTCAACTAATAAATGAAGGAATGATAGACTATCACCAGTCTGCAATCCCTAATGAATTAACAGACCTAGACAATGATGATCAATAGTGCTAACATCACAAAAAATGATGGGCAATAAGACATTATATGCCTCCCATCCAAAGTTCACAATACCCTTTATGAAAAAAGAAATGCCCCTACTTCAATAAACAAACCTGAAGTCAGATCTGATCAAGCCTCTCTAAATAACTAACAGTTTACATAAAATACATGAGACAGAGAAACATGTTAACACCACATGGAAGCAACAGAAAAAATCCAAACTGTGGAAAATTCTACAGGCAAATAACCTAGTTTCTTTAAGAAATAAACTGTAAGGAAAAAAAGAGAGATGAAAAGGAACCTAGAAATTAAACGAAACTTAAGTGATGTAAACCAACTGCAATATCCAGACTTTACTTGGATTTGGTTGATTCAACTGTTAAAAATAAATTACAGAACAATTAGGAAAATGTGAAAGTTGGAAGGATACCTAATGATATTAAGAAATGATTGCTTTTCTAGATGTGATAATGATATTATGATTATATTTTAAGAAGAAGTCTATATTTTAGAGATATATACTGAAGTGCGTAAAGAGAAATGCTAAGGTAAAATATTGGCTTCAAAATATTCTGGGAGAGAGGTTAAAGAGATGAAACAAGATTGACCATCAGTCTATAACTGTTTAAGCTGGGGCATGAGTACCTGGAGGTTCTTTATAACAGTCTCACTATTTTAATGTATACTTACAATTTTCCTTAATAAAATGTTAAAAAATAAAAAAGGGCAGTTCACTGTACTGTATTTTTTTTTCAACTGTTCTTTCCCTAAGTATACTTTTATTTACCTTACTCAGTAGTAGCTATCAGAGGACTTTGCTGGTGGTGCAGTGGTTAAGAATCCACCTGCCAGTGCAGGGGACACGGCCTTGACCCCTGGTCGGGGAAGATCCCACATGCTGCGGAGCAACTAAGCCCGTGCGCCACAACTACTGAGCCGGCGCTCTAGAACCCACGAGCCATGTCTACTGAGCCTGTGTGCCACAACTACTGAAGCCCGCGCACCTAGAGCCTGTGCTCTGCAACAAGACAAGCCACCGCAATGAGAAGCCTGCACAGCGCAACGAAGAGTAGCTCCCACTCGCCGCAACTAGAGAAAGCCCTCCTGCGGTGACAAAGACCCAACACAGCCAAAAATAAATAAATGAATAAATAAATTTAAAAAAAAATAGTAGCTATCAGAGTTTAGGAAAATTTATTCCTATAAGAAGAATAAGAATTAGGGCATAAACAGAAGCTAATCATAGGAAAAGAACCAAATATAACTGCTTTAGGCATATAAACAATATATGTATTATTTCCTAATGAAATGCTTTTATCAAGATACCAAAAGTTACCCCCTCATATGTACGCAGCCCCTCGCCCCACCCCGCCCCTCTCTCTCCCTGATGTATACTCACTACTTTCCATCTTTCTTTGACCAGGATTCCAACACTGAGGATATCTGGCTGCTCTCCTCCTCCACTCATTGCAATTCACTGATGTGGTAGAATGGCTACACAGGCATCCAGCTCCCAAGGGTGGTTTCCATTTAAACTGAAATAAAAGAAACACAGCAGCATATCAGGACTAACTAATTAACACAAACATTCCAGCACCAAGTAACACTATTAATCCTATACATTAATTAGGTTGCTTCACTGGAAAGAGGGGAAAAACCCCACAAACTCAGTTCTAAAATCTGTTTAGTACATGTGAAAAAAAAAGTACTTATCTTTTCATTACAGATGCCCAGTGAAATAGTCAGACATTAAAGAAGCATTATAACACAAATATAATTTACAATTACTGAGATTGCTAGACCTCAGGATAAGCATGGTGTCAATGGCAGTTGACCCAGACTACTATCCTTAGTCCAACACATTGCTAAGGAAAAAAAAATCGTACCTAATTTACAACAGCTTACAATTTAATAGGTTGTAACTTAGAGCTTAACATCACCAGAGCTAATATAATTTTAATGTTACAAAATGCATTTAAAATGCATAGGAAATAAACATGGGCCACAGAAAAGGTCTGTTGATCAAACCCAATACAATGATATTGTAAGAAAAAAGGATAACAACATACCTGTAGAAAATGAAGACACTGCAGAAAAATATGGCCTAAAGGAGATAAAACTGTGACCTAATATTACAGAACAAACTAAAAGAAAGTAAGAAAAAGAAGCTTTAAAAGAACATAAATCATAATTAGAAAAGCTCTTAAATGAGAGAGCTAGGCAACAGAAAGACATAAAAAGAAATCTGAGCAAATTCAGACAAGGAACAGAAATTAAAGAAAAAGAAATGAAGATTCAAGTAGAAGAGACAAGAGAGAAAACAACATAAAATTAAGGGAGAAAAAATAAAGGGAAAAATGAAAAAAATTAAAAAGAAATTTAGAAATTAAAAGTGATAAAAGACAAAGTAAATATAAAATACATATTATAAAAGGCCACCAAAGGGCTTCCCTGGTGGCGCAGTGGTTAAGAATCTGCCTGCCAATGCAGGTGACATGGGTTCAAGCCCCAGTCCAGGAAGATCCCACATGCCGTGGGGCAACTAAGCCCGTGCGCCACAACTACTGAGCCTGCGCTCTAGAGCCCGCGAGCCACAACTACTGAAGCCCACGTGCCTAGAGCCCGAGCTCCGCAACTGAGAAGTCCGTGCACTGCAAGGAAGAGTAGCCCCCGCTTGACACAACTAAAGAAAGCCCGTGTGCAGCAACGAAGACCTAATGCAGCCAAAAATAAATTTAAAAAAAAAAATTAAAAGAAAAAAAGGCCGCCAAAAAAACCCCAAAGCCATGAGATGGGACAAATATTAGCCACTCTAATTCAAGAAAATAATTTCTGGAAATTAAAAAAGGACTAAATCTGCAGGTTGAAATGGTATACTACATATCTGGGAAAACAACTCAGAAGAAGGTCAATGCCAAAACACAGTCTAGTAAAGCTACTGAATTTTAAAGGGAAAAAAATTTCACTGGACGTATGTGCAGAAAGTCCAAATTATACATAAGGGGAAAAAAAATCAGACTGGGAACAGACATTGGCACAAACAGCTTATTGCATATTTAAGTATCCAGGGAAATGTGAGCCAAGTGTGTTCTATCCAGCCAAAGTAACCTTCAAGGCTAAAGCAAACAGTTATGAACACACAGAACTCAAATAATATTGTTCCCAAGAAATGCCCCTAGGAATCAACTACGTAACAAGTATCAGACAATCAAATTATGATAGAAAATTTGGCATGAGGATCGGCCTGAAAAGGCTTAAAAGCAATGATAACCCAGTAGCGATGAGAACCCCTGCCTCCATATTGTGAAGTCTAAACATCATAGGCACTAAAAGAAATAAGAGCTCCTTGAAGAAATGGCTTATTCCAGGCCTGGCACAGGAAATTATGCACAATGAACTTGGGGCATCTTGTCAAATCAGAAAGCAAAAATGTTACCAGTACTACTACTAACAAGCCAAAAGGAATTCAGACACAAGTCAAAGAATTCTCATTTGCCAAAGATGAAACAATTTGAGCAGATACAAGAATGGTGACTGCAGTGATTGAAAAACATCAAAAACATAAACGGACTTCCCTGGTGGTGCAGTGGTTAAGAATCCACCTGCCAATTAGGGGACACAGGTTCAAGCCCTGGCCTGGGAAGATCCCACATGCCACGGAGCAACTAAGCCCATGCGTCACAACTACTGAGCCTGCGCTCTAGAGCCCACAAGCCACAACTACTGAAGCCCATGCACCTAGAGCCTGTGCTCCGCAACAGGAGAGCCCATGCTCCACAACAAGAGAGCCCACCGCACTGAGAAGCCCACGCACTGCAATGAAGAGTAGCCCCCGCTCGCCGCAACTAGAGAAAGCCCACGCGCAGCAACGAAGACCCAACGCAGCCAAAAATAAATAAATAAAAATAAATTTATAAAAAATAAATAAATTTAAAAAATAAACACTCATGAGTTCATAATGACACTCAAAAAAGAAAAAAGAATTTTGGAGGTCAATTTTGGAGGTTGCTAGGGCACAACTCATTATTCTGAAAATTATCAAATAAATAGAAAGAATCAAGCATTTATCCTGCCTTTCTGATATGAACAGTATTTTGGGGAAACCAAAGAGATGATAAAGGCAACTTTTTCCTTAGAGAATAGTCACAGGTAATAAGTGCAGAAGAAATTATAGAATTAGAAAATCACCATTTTCTAATCCCTGGTTAAATAATGAATCTAGGCAATGACCATCAATGGCTGCTAAAACCATAAAGTAAAAAGTGGATGGAGAACTTTAATATGGAAGGATCAAGTTGAACTCAATGATCAACATTAACATCACTAAAAGGTAAACAATGAAACATGAAGTGCTTCCTGACAGATGCAACAAAATTTTCTCAGTACCACCTATGAAGTTTCTTGCCTTAAAACAAACAAAAAACCTCTAAATCTAATCAAGCTTCTAGATTTAATTATAAGTTTACAAAAATAAGGGGGATCAAGGTACATGTTAAATGACAACATGAAGATACAATGAGCTAAATCCATGATTATGGAGATCCTAAAGAACAAAATGACCCACATAAATGACAAAATGACCCAAGACAAATGGCATGTAAAATAAAAAAGCTTTACACTGCACATTATAAGAAACAAGATATGTATCAACCTAAGGCAGCAACTAGCAATCAGATAAAATTAAGCAAGTACTGGGTAAGGAATAATTGGTAATTTTGTAGGCTGTAAAAATAGTAGTGTAGTTATGTTTATAAAGTCTTTCTCTGTAAGAAATACATAAACTACCAATGTACAAAGTGATAAAAGGTCTTATATTTGCTTTAAAGCACTCTACGGGGAAAAGGAGTTATTGTTTTGGGGGTAGAAGATCAAATGAGGTAAGAATGAGAGAATTTTTATAATTTTTGTATGATGGGTATATGTAAATCCATTATACTGTTTCTGGGCATAACTGCAATATTCTATACTAAAAGTAAAAAACAAGAGATGCATAGATTAAAAAGATCTAGAGTTTGTTTTAACAAATGGGGCTGGGACAAGTAAATATCCACATGCAAAAGAACGAATTTGTACCCCTACCTAACATCATACACAAAAATTAACTAAAAATGGATCAAAGACTTAAATGTAAAAGCTAAAACTATAAAACTCTTAAAAGAAATCACAGGCATAAATCTTCACTGACCTTGGATTAAGCAATGATTTCTTAGGTATGACACCTAGAGCACAGCAAACCAAAGAAAATAGATAAATTGGACTCTGTCAAAATTTTTTAAATTTTATATGCTAAAAGACAACCTATGAAATTGGGGGAAATAATTGCAAACTATTTATCTGATACGTGGTTAATACCCAGAATAGATAAAGAATAAGTCAACAAAACAAAAATCAAATAATTCAATTAAAAAATGGGCAAATGGCCTGAATAAACAGTCCTGCAAAGAAGATATACAAATAGCCAAAAAGCACATGAAAAAAATGCTCAAAATCTAGAGAACGGCAAATCAAAACCATACAAAAAATCGCCTCATACCCACTAGGATGGCTACAATTAAAAGAAGAAAATAATGAGTGCTGACAAGGATGTGGAGAAACTGGAACTATTGTACACTGTGCATGGGGATATAAAATGATGCAGTCACTATGAAAAACAGTATGGCAGTTGCTAAAAAAATTAAACAATCAATTCCCATATGATTCAGCAATTCCACTTCTGGGTACATACCCCCAAAAATTGAAAGCAAGAACTCAGACAAATATATTTGTACATTCAAGCCCACAGCAGCATTCTTCACAATTGCCAAAAGGTGGAAGCAGCCCACACGGCCATCTACAGTTGAATGGATAAAGAAAATGTGGAATATACACACAATGGAATATTATTCAGTCTTTAAAAAGGAAATCCCGTCACATGCTACAACATGAATGAACCTGGCTGAGTGATAAAGCCAGTCACAAAAGGACAAATACTCTTTATGATTCTATTTATATGAGATATCCAGAGCAGTCAAAATCATGGGAACAGAAAGAAGAATGGTGGTTACTTGAGGCAGGAGGCGGGAGGGGGAAGGGGGCATTGTTTTTCAATTGGTATAGAATTTTAGTTTTGCAAGATGAAAAACTTCTAGAAATCTGTTTTGAAACAATGTGAATATACTTAACACTACTGACTGTATACTTAAAAACGATTAAGATGGTAAATTTTATGTTATGTGTTCTTTATCACAGTAAAAAAAAAAAAAAAAAAAGTATGGGCCCCATGGAGGAGAATATGGTAATATTCAGCATAATAAAATAATTTATATTTAAAGTCTAATCCAGCAATTCCACTTCAAGGAACCTATTCCAAAGGTACAATGGCAAAAACATGTGAAATGACTTCTTCACAAGCCTTTTCACTATAACATTATTTATAAGTACAAAAGGCTACAGAAAAAACTAACAGTCACTCAATAGGGGATTGGTTGAACGTAAAATGATTCACTTAGGTCACGGAGTACTAGTCCAGGAATTAGAAATATATTGACACAGAGTGATTTTCAGGATATATTGTTAAGTGAAAAAAAAAAATAAGATGCAGTGAAGTGTTTACAGTATACTACTTTTCTGTAAAAGGAAGGTAAATGTTAAGTATATTAACATATTTGCTTTTATTATTTTAAAAAGTAAGGAAAAGCCAAAAAGTGCTGAAAATGATAGCAGAGATCAATACATTTTTTTCAGTAAAGGGCCAAATAATAAATATTTCAGTCTTTATAAGCTATATAATCTCTGTCATGGCTACTCAGCTCTGCCATTTTAAAATAAAAGAAGACATAGACAATACATAAACAAACGAATGTGTTCCAACAAAAATTTACTTACAAAAAGAGATGGGTGGCCAAATTTGGCCTGCAGACTATTGCTTGCCAACCTTTGCCCAAAAGAAAGGAGAAAACAGGATGGAGGGGATAAGGATAAAAGTCAGACTTCTAAGAATATATCTTGTGATATAGTTTTCATTTTGGAAAAAAAATCATTGTTTTACGTACAAGAAAAAAAAAAACTCCTATACTCCAAATTCAAAAAAGGACCATAGCAACAAAGTAATCATCAGAACTAGCTTCAAACTCACCCCAGGCTATCAATGACAGCTTCAAATTAGTGACCACACTTCAGAAAGTCAACCAATCAGTAACAGCCCCAGTCCATAACCACATCTGTTTATCAAAAGTTCAACCACTTCCTAAACACTCCCATTTCACCAATCCCTGAACTCTAAGCTTCACAACTCTCCCCTGAATGGAGACAAATAAATTTAGCATCTTGTTGACACTGAGTGGTGACCTCTTACTTCAGGACAATTAAAAGACAAAATAAATTTTTAAAAAAACAAAAAAACAAATACTAAAAATGAAAGGAGTACAATCTCTAAAAATCTAAAACAAACTGAAACCAAGAACCGACTGCATACCAAGTATGTGACATTATCACACAGAAAATAATTCAAGTGGCTTTAAAATACAATATTTTGATTGTATACCCCTAGTGGGATATCGCTTAAGGAATAAAAGAACTATAAAGAAATCTTAGGCATACTGTGCATGTGCCAGTTTATTGTCCTAGGAGGTACAAACCTTAAATCTATAAATTCCTAAAAGGGGAGAGAGGAGAAGATGGCGGAAGAGTAAGACGCAGAGATCACCTTCCTCCCCACAGATACATCAGAAATAGATCTACACGTGGAACTGCTCCTATAGAACACCCACTGAACACTGGTAGAAGACCTCAGACCTCCCAAAAGGCAAGAAACTCCCCACGTACCTGGCCGTGTGGATGAAAGGCTCTTGGTGCTCCAGCCAGGCATCAGGGCTGTGCCTCTGAGGTGGGAGAGCCAACTTCAGGACACTGGTCCACAAGAGACCTCCCAGCTCCACGTAATACCAAATGGCGAAAATCTCCCAGAGATCTCCATCTCAACACCAAGACCCAGCTTCACTCAACGACCAGCAAGCTACAGTGCTGGACACCCTATGCCAAACAACTAGCAAGACAGGAACACAGCCCCATCCATTAGCAGAGAGGCTGCCTAAAATAATAAGGCCATAGACACCCCAAAACACACCACCAGACGTGGACCTGCCCACCAGAAAGACAAGATCCAGCCTCATCCACCAGAACACAGGCACTAGTCCCCTCCACCAGGAAGCCTACACAACCCACTGAACCAACCTTAGCCACTAGGGACAGACACCACGAACCTGCAGCCTGCGAAAAGGAGATCCCAAACACAGTAAGATGAGCAAAATGAGAAGACAGAAAAACACAGAGCAGATGAAGGAGCAAGGTAAAAACACACCAGACCTAACAAATGAAGAGGAAATAGGCAGTCTACCTGAAAAAGAATTCAGAATAATGATAGTGAAGATGATCCAAAATCTTGGAAATAGAATAGACAAAATGCAAAAAACATTTAACAAGGACCTAGAAGAACTAAAAAGGAAACAAGCAATGATGAACAACACAATAAATGAAATTAAAAATACTCTAGAAGGGATCAATAGCAGAATAACTGAGGCAGAAGAACAGATAAGTGACCCGGAAGATAAAATAGTAGAAATAACTACTGCAGAGCAGAATAAAGAAAAAAGAATGAAAAGAACTGAGGACAGTCTCAGAGACCTCTGGGACATTAAATGCACCAACATTCGAATTATAGGGGTCCCAGAAGAAGAAGAGAAAAAGAAAGGGACTGAGAAAATATCTGAAGAGATTATAGTTGAAAACTTCCCTAATATGGAAAAGGAAATAGTTAATCAAGTCCTGGAAGCACAGAGAGTCCCATACAGGATAAATCCAAGGAGAAACACGCCAAGACACATATTAATCAAACTATCAAAAATTAAATATAAACAAAACATATTAAAAGCAGCAAGGGAAAAACAACAAATAACACACAAGGGAATCCCCATAAGGTTAACAGCTGATCTTTCAGCAGAAACTCTCCAAGCCAGAAGGGAGTGGCAGGACATATTTAAAGTGATGAAGGAGAAAAACTTACAACCAAGATTACTCTACCCAGCAAGGATCTCATTCAGATTTGTGATTGGTCCGTTCAAATTAAAACCTTTACAGACAAGCAAAAGCTGAGAGAGTTCAGCACCACCAAACCAGCTTTACAACAAATGCTAAAGGAACTTCTCTAGGCAAGAAACACAACAGAAGGAAAACACCTACAATAACAAACCCAAAACATTTAAGAAAATGGTAATAGGAACATACATATCGATAATCACCTTAAATGTAAATGGATTAAATGCTCCCAACAAAAGACAAAGACTGGCTGAATGGATACAAAAACAAGACCCGTATATATGCTGTCTACAAGAGACCCACTTCAGACCTAGGGACACATACAGACTGAAAGTGAGGGGATGGAAAAAGATATTCCATGCAAATGGAAATCAAAAGAAAGCTGGAGTAGCAATTCTCATATCAGACAAAATAGACTTTAAAATAAAGACTATTACAACAGACAAAGAAGGACACTACATTAATGATCAAGGGATCGATCCAAGAAGAAGACATAACAATTGTAAATATTTATGCACCCAACATAGGAGCACCTCAATACATAAGGCAAATACTAACAGCCATAAAAGGGGAAATCGACAGTAACACAATCATGGTAGGGGACTTTAACACCCCACTTTCACCAATGGACAGATCATCCAAAGTGAAAATAAATAAAGAAACACAAGCTTTAAATGATATATTAAACAAGATGGACTTAATTGATATTTGTAGGACATTCCACCCAAAAACAACAGAATACACATTTTTCTCAAGTGCTCATGGAACATTCTCCAGGATAGATCATATCTTGGGTCACAAATCAAGCCTTGGTAAATTTAAGAAAATTGAAATCGTATCAAGTATCTTTTCCGACCACGCTATAAGACTAGATATCAATTACAGGAAAAGATCTGTAAAAAATACAAACACATGGAGGCTACACAATACACTACTTAATAACGAAGTGATCACTGAAGAAATCAAAGGGGAAATCAAAAAATACCTAGAAACAAATGACAATGGAGACACGACGACCCAAAACCTATGGGATGCAGCAAAAGCAGTGCTAAGAGGGAAGTTTATAGCAATACAAGCCTACATCAAGAAACAGGAAACATCTCGAATAAACAACCTAACCTTGCACCTAAAGCAATTAGAGAAAGAAGAGCAAAAAAACCCCAAAGCTAGCAGAAGGAAAGAAATCATAAAGATCAGATCAGAAATGAAAAAGAAATGAAGGAAACAATAGCAAAAATCAATGAAACTAAAAGCTGGTTCTTCGAGAAGATAAACAAAATTGATAAACCATTAGCCAGACTCATCAAGAGAAAAAGGGAGAAGACTCAAATCAATAGAATTAGAAATGAAAAAGGAGAAGTAACCACTGACACTGCAGAAATACAAACGATCATGAGAGATTACTACAAGCAACTCTATGCCAATAAAATGGACAACCTGGAAGAAATGGACAGATTCTTAGAAATGCACAACCTACAGAGACTGAACCAGGAAGAAATAGAAAATATGAACGGACCAATCACAAGCACTGAAATTGAAAATGTGATTAAAAATCTTCCAACAAACAAAAGCCCAGGACCAGATGGCTTCACAGGTGAATGCTATCAAACATTTAGAGAAGAGCTAACACCTATCCTTCTCAAACTCTTCCAAAATATTGCAGAGGGAGGAACACTCCCCAACTCATTCTACGAGGCCACCATCACCCTGATACCAAAACCAGACAAAGATGTCACAAAGAAAGAAAACTACAGGCCAATATCACTGATGAACATAGATGCAAAAATCCTCAACAAAATACTAGCAAACAGAATCCAACAGCACATTAAAAGGATCATACACCATGATCAAGTGGGGTTTATCCCAGGAATGCAAGGATTCTTCAATATACGCAAATCAATCAACGTGATACATCATATTAACAAATTGAAGGAGAAAAACCATATGATCATCTCAATAGATGCAGAGAAAGCTTTCGACAAAATTCAACACCCATTTATGATAAAAGCCCTGCAGAAAGTAGGCATAGAGGGAACTTTCCTCAACATAATAAAGGCCATATATGACAAACCCACAGCCAACATTGTCCTCAATGGTGAAAAACTGAAACCATTTCCACTAAGATCAGGAACAAGACAAGGTTGCCCACTCTCAGCACTATTATTCAACATAGTTTTGGAAGTTTTAGCCACAGCAATCAGAGAAGAAAAAGAAATAAAAGGAATCCAAATCGGAAAAGAAGAAGTAAAGCTGTCACTGTTTGCAGATGACATGATACTATACATAGAGAATCCTAAAACTGCTACCAGAAAACTACTAGAGCTAATCAATGAATTTGGTAAAGTAGCAGGATACAAAATTAATGCACAGAAATCTCTTGCATTTCTATACACTAATGACGAAAAATCTGAAAGTGAAATTAAGAAAACACTCCCATTTACCATTGCAACAAAAAGAATAAAATATCTAGGAATAAACCTACCTAAGGAGACAAAAGACCTGTATGCAGAAAATTATAGGACACTGATGAAAGAAATTAAAGATGATACAAATAGATGGAGAGATATACCATGTTCTTGGATTGGAAGAATCAACATTGTGAAAATGACTCTACTACCCAAAGCAATCTACAGATTCAATGCAATCCCTATCAAACTACCACTGGCATTTTTCACAGAACTAGAACAAAAAATTTCACAATTTGTATGGAGACACAAAAGACCCCGAATAGCCAAAGCAATATTGAGAACGAAAAATGGAGCTGGAGGAATCAGGCTCCCTGACTTCAGACTATATTACAAAGCTACAGTAATCAAGACAGTTTGGTACTGGCACAAAAACAGAAATATAGATCAATGGAACAGGATAGAAAGCCCAGAGATAAACCCACGCACATATGGTCACCTTATCTTTGATAAAGGAGGCAAGCATATACAGTGGAGAAAAGACAGCCTCTTCAATAAGTGGTGCTGGGAAAATTGGACAGGTACGTGTAAAAGTATGAAATTAGAACACTCCCTGAAACCATACACAAAAATAAACTCAAAATGGATTAACGACCTAAGTGTAAAGCCAGACACTATCAAACTCTTAGAGGAAAACATAGGCAGAACACTCTATGACATACATCACAGTAAGATCCTTTTTGACCCACCTCCTAGAGAAATGGAAATAAAAACAAAAATAAACAAATGGGACCTAATGAAACTTAAAAGCTTTTGCACAGCAAAGGAAACCATAAACAAGACAAAAAGACAACCCTCAGAATGGGAGAAAATATTTGCAAATGAAGCAACTGACAAAGGATTAATCTCCAAGATTTACAAGCAGCTAATGCAGCTCAATAACAAAAAAAACAAACAACCCAATCCAAAAATGGGCAGAAGACCTAAATAGACATTTCTCCAAAGAAGATATACATATGGCCAACAGACACATGAAAGAATGCTCAACATCATTAATCATTAGAGAAATGCAAATCAAAACTACAATGAGGTATCACTTCACACCGGTCAGAATGGCCATCATCAAAAAATCTAGAAACAATAAATGCTGGAGAGGGTGTGGAGAAAAGGGAACACTCTTGCACTGTTGGTGGGAATGTAAATTGATACAGCCACTATGGAGAACAGTATGGAGGTTCCTTAAAAAACTACAAATAGAACTGCCATACGACCCAGCAATCCCACTACTGGGCATATACCCTGAGAAAACCATAATTCAAAAAGAGTCATGTACCAAAATGTTCATTGCAGCTCTATTTACAATAGCCAGGACATGGAAGCAACCTAAGTGTCCATCATCGGATGAATGGATAAAGAAGATGTGGCACATATATACAATGGAATATTACTCAGCCATAAAAAGAAGTGAAATGGAGGTATTTGTAATGAGGTGGATGGAGTTAGAGTCTGTCATACAGAGTGAAGTAAGTCAGAAAGAGAAAAACAAATACAGTATGCTAACACATATATATGGAATCTAAGGGAAAAAAAAAAGGTCATGAAGAACCTAGTGGCAAGATGGGAATAAAGACACAGACCTACTAAAGAATGGACTTGAGGATATGGGGAGGGGGAGAGGTGAGATGTGACAGGGTGAGAGAGTGTCATGGACATATATACACTACCAAATGTAAAATAGATAGCTAGTGGGAAGCAGCCACATAGCACAGGGAGATCAGCTCGGTGCTTTGTGACCGCCTGGGGGGGTGGGATGGGGAGGGTGGGAGGGAGGGAGATGCGGGAGGGAGGAGATATGGGAACGTGTGTATATGTGTAGCTGATTCACTTTGTTATAAAGCAGAAACTAACACACCATTGTGAAGCAATTATACTTCAATACAGATGTTTAAAAAAAAAAAAGAATCCGCCTGCCAATGCAGGGGACACAGATTCGAGCCCTGGTCTGGGAAGATCCCACACGCCGCGGAGCAACTAAGCCCGTGCGCCACAACTACTGAGCCAGAGCTATAGAGCCTGCAAGCCACAACTACTGAGCCCACGTGCCACAACTACTGAAGCCTGAGCGCCTACAGCCCGTGCTCCGCAACAAGAGAAGCCACCGCAATGAGAAGCCCACACACCGCAACGAGGAGTAGCCCCTGTTCACCGCAACTAGAGAAAGCCCGTGCACAGCAACGAAGACCCAACACAGCCAAAAATAAATTAATGAATTAATTTTTTTTAAAAAAGCCTGAACTCATATTTACCAACTATGAACTATGGTTATTCCTATAGAGTATGATTATTTTCTTGGGATAGATTCCTCTTCTGTAAATTTACTATAGCAAACACGTATTTTTACAGTAAGTAGAAAAACTATTTTTAAAAGTTGTAATTTTTAAGCCTCACATATATGGTCAAAAAATTTTTAGAGAAGGGTGCCAAAACCATTCAATGGGGAAAGAACAATCTTTTCAACAAATG
Organism: Balaenoptera ricei; assembly: GCF_028023285.1. Taxonomy (NCBI): domain Eukaryota; kingdom Metazoa; phylum Chordata; class Mammalia; order Artiodactyla; family Balaenopteridae; genus Balaenoptera; species Balaenoptera ricei. The sequence continues at coordinate 102,081,594 of NC_082640.1, read as the reverse complement.
GCACTGGATAAACTGGATATCCACATGCTAAAGAATTAAGCTGGACCCTTACTTTATACCGTATACAAAGATTTACTGAAAATGGATCAAAGAACTAAATGTAAGATCCATTTAGTTCCATTGTAAGATCCATTTAGAACAATGGATTGTTCTAAATGGACAATCCCTATGTATTGTTCTAAGAGTTTAGAAAACTCTTAGAACAATACATAGGGAAAAAGCTTCATGACATTGGATTTGGCAATGATTTCTTGGATATGACACCAAAAGAAAAGAAAAAAACAAACTGACTTCATCAAAATTAAAAACAAATAATTTTGATGAAGTGTCCATCAAAAGAGTAAAAAGGCAACCTATGGAATGGGAGAAAATATCTGCAAATAATATATCTGATAAGGGGTTAACATTTAGAATATATAAAGAAATCCTACAACTCAACAACAAAATAACAAACAACCCAATTTTAAAAATGGGCAAAAGACCTGAATAGACATTTCTCCAAAGAAAATATACAAAGGATCATAAGCATGGAAAGATGCTCAACATCATTAATTAACTAGGAAAATGCAAATCAAACCACTTTACAACCCATTTAGAATAACTATCAAAAAACATGAAAATAAGTGTTGGCAAAAATGTGGAGAAAGTGGAACCCCTGTGCATTGCTGATGGAAATGAGGAATGAGGAAATGTGAAATGGTGCAGCCACTGCAGAAAACAGTACTGGAGGTTCCTCAAAAAAATTAAACATAGAACTATGATATAATCATGCAATTCCACCTTTGAGTACATACTCCAAAAAATTCAAAGGAGGGACTCAAAAAGATATTTGTACACCAGCGTTCATGGCTGAATTATTCATAAGAGCCAAGAGGCAGAAGCACTCAAGTGTCCATCTCAAATGACAGAAGAATGGATAAACAAAAATGTAGCACATATATACAATGGAATATTATTCAATTTTAAAGAGGAAGGAAATTCTCACACATGCTACAACATGAATGAACCTTGAAGACATTATGTTAAGTGAAAAAAGCCAATCACAAAAGGTCAAATATATGATTCCATTTTATAATAGGTAGCTAGATTAGTCAAATTCATAGAGACAGAAGGTAGTTTCTGTCTAGTGGTTGCCAGGGGCTGCAAGGAGGAGGTAATGGGGATTTAGTGTGGGTACAGAGTTTCATTTTGGGGAAGATGAAAAAGTTCTGGAGATGAATTGTGGTGATGGTTGCAGAACAATGTTAATATACTTAATGCCACTGAATTGTACACTTAAAAATAGTTAATGTGGAAAATCTAATGTATATTTTACCACGAAAAAAGTTTCTATTTTAAATAACACTACTAGGTACCCCTCAGAGATATAATTACCAAATAATTTTCAACATATCTCACTTTAAATTACCAGTAGAAAGATCATGGAACAAAGTAGTATCCTGGATAGAGTCCTTCAAGATACTGATATAAAGCTAAAAATACACCTGTTCCAATTAGAAATTGAACCCTGTAAGAATCCGCCTGCCAATGCAGGGGACACGGGTTCGAGCCCTGGTCCGGGAAGATCCCACATGCCGTGGAGCAACTAAGCCCGTGCACCACAACTACTGAGCCTCTGCTCTGGAGCCCACGAGCCACAACTACTGAGCCCAAGTGCCACAACTACTGAAGCCCATGCACCTAGAGCCCATACTCCACAACAAGAGAAGCCACCGCAATGAGAAGCCCGCGCACCGCAATGAAGAGTAGCCCCCGCTCACCACAACTAGAGAAAGCCTGCATGCAGCAACAAAGACCCAATGCAGCCAAAAATAAATAAATAAAATTAAAAAAAAAAAAAAAAAAAAGAAATTGAACCCTAAGGGAAAAGCCCAGAATCCTGTAAGCTACCAAGGTGTACTAGATTGCTTCTAAAATGGCTCCCAATAATCCCTATCTCATGTTATTGATCCCTTCCCCTTTAGTGTGGGTGGATCCAGTGACTTGACTCTAATGAATAGAATACAGCAAAAGTGACAGGATATCACTTCCCAGATATAAAAGACTGTGACATCTACCTTGCTCATTGTCTCTCTCTGGCTCTTCCTACTTGCTTGCTCTGATGAGGAAAGCTGCTATGTTGCCCCAAGGAAAGACCCATGTGCTAGGACAACCTCTGCTAGCATATGATTCCACTTGCAAAAGGTGCCAACAGCCCTCAGTCCAACCACCCACAAGGAATGGAATCATGCCAACAACCACTGGAGTAAGCTTGGAAACAGATCCTTCCTCAGTGTATCTTTTGATGACTACAGCCTACCTTAATTGCAGTCTCCGACTGATCTTGAAACAGAGTACCCAGCTGAGTCACACACAAAATCCTGACCCACAGACTCTGTGAAATAATGTTGTTGTTTTAAAACAGTAAGTTAGGGGTAATTTGTTATGCGGCCATAGATAACTAACACACCAGGCTTCACTGGTGTAAGACAATAGTTTCTCAAAGTTGTACACGAACCACAGGTTCTTTTTGATTCCACATCACAAATTATATCTGAAAAAATTAATGTAATTTGGCTGTAGTATCAATGCTGTCAAATAACTGTTTGGGATTCATTTTTTCAGTAAACTAATAGCTTTTAAATAATCTTGGTGCAAGAAAATGAGATACTGCAAGACAGAACTTAAATAATTCCTCCTTGGCAATATCCTCAATGACCTAAAATATAAAGTAAACAGCATGATAATGAATTCAGACAGTGATGCTAAATCTGGAGGTGTTGCCAAAACAGACCCAAAGATGATCAAAATACAGACAGAACATACTAAATGGAGATTCAACTTGTAAAACACCATGTGGTGAAAAATCATTTGAAACATTTGCTTGGTAGAAAAAGTTTGAGAAGAAAAATAGCCAACAAATTAATAAGTAAATATTGACAATCCCCTAGGTTACAAACTAGGGGATGATGAAGACCATATCATAGTCACTATATTCTCCGCCATAATCAAAAAGTATGAACTTTGCAGTTAATCAATAGATATTTGGTGAAGTAATTTAATTAACCAGATGAAAATGAGACATCAAACTGTATGTAATTTATAAGTCATACAGGTTCACATATACGAGTATAACAGAAAGATGAGAGGAAAAATGAGAACTAAAAGGAGAATGAAAATAAAAATGATAAGACAGAAAGGCAAATGTATAAAAACTGTACTAATATAAGAATTCCAAAAACATAAACCAGACCAAACCACACTTAATGAAGGTAACTCCCTACAAGAGTATTATCTGAGAAATTAATAACACTGCAGTGTGTTTATTGTCTTTTAGCTCCAGGGACCTCACAGAATAGAGATTAAGACCAGACTATCTGGGGAATTCCCTGGCGGTCCAGTGGTTAGGACTCCGCGCTCTCACTGCCAAGGGGCCGGGTTCAATCCCTGGTCAGAGAACAAAGATCCCACAAGCTGTGCAGGGAGGGAGAGGCCAGACTACCTAGATTCAAATCCTGGCTGTATAACCTAGGACCCACTACTTAACTTCTCTATGACTCAATTTCCTCAACTATAAAAAAGAGATAACAACTGTGGCTATTTAAGGATTAAAAGTGATAATACATGATATATGTAAAGTGCTTACTCATCACAGTGCCTGCTACACTGACTGTGCCCAATAAATGGTAATCATTACTTACTACATCATTTTGCACACTTCTTAACCAACAGAAGAAGAAATAGTCACATTCACAAACATAATGCTATCCAAAACAGTCCTTGAACTGCTTGAACGTTGCTGAAAGAAAATAATCATGTTTGCATGGAAGACTAGAATTTAAACCTAGTATGCAACTCTATTACTTATCAAATTCATATAAAAATGTTTTTGTCAGCAAGAGAAATTATTACTCTACAACTATGATTACAAATTAAATTATAGCATTTGCATTGTTATAATTTTGCTCTTAAAGTTAACAGAAAAATTAGTTGACCAAAAAGGGAATAAAAATAAACCTACTATTTCTAGGTTGGAAAAAGTATAAATTAGTTCCCAAATGTGCTTTCACTTGAAGCAAATTTTGAGTACCCACCTACATAAAAAAAGGAAGCACTGTCATAGTGAATATAAAAAAAGAAATTATTTAAATATAAAAAGTAAAGACTCTCACACACTGCTAGTAGGAATGTACTTTGGAAAATAGTTCTGTATTATAAAGTAAAGCTGAAAATATGCACGTACTGTGACCCAGCAACCCTTTTCCTAGGTATATCCTAAAGACACTCTTCTCTCACGTGCACCAGGAAATATGTACAAGAATTTTCAGTCACACTGTCCATAAATGCCAAAAACTGGAAACAACCCAAATGTCCAGCAAGAGAAGAATGGATAAATTATAATATATCCATACAGTGAAAAAATGTACTAGCTTCCTATTGCTGACGTAACAAATTACCACAAATTTAGCAGCAAAACAACATAAATTTGTAGTCTTACAGTTCTGGAGATCAGAAGTCCAGGCTTCCACTGGGGCTAAAATCAAGGTATCAGCAAAGCTATGTTCCTTCTGGAGGCTCTAGAGGAGAATCCTCTTCCTTGCCTTTTCCAACTTCTAGAAGTTACCTTCATTCTTTGGCTCATGGCCCCATCCTCCACCTTCAAAGCTGGAGTAGCGCAGTTAGCATCTTCAAATCTCTCTGACCTCTGCTTCCGTCATCACATCTCCTTATTTCTCTCTGACAAAATATATATGCCTCCCTCTTACAGAACCCTTGTGAGTACACTAAACCCACCTGGAAAATCGAGGATAATCTTCCCAGCTCAGAGCTTTAAGTTAATCACACCTGCCAAGTCCATTCTGCCTATAAGGTAACATATTCAGAAGATTAAGGGATTAGGAAGTGAGTATCTTTGGGGGGACCATTATTCTACCTGCCACAAAAAATATGCTAAAAAGAAAATGAAGAAACTACTGCTACTCTGAACTACATGACTAAATCTCACGATAGACATTGAAAAAAATCAAGCAAGACAAAAGTATACTTACAACATAAGTCCTTCTATATAAAGTTCAAAATTAAGCAAAACTAAACTATGTTAAATAGGGATGCAAGTATAGGTAGTAAGTCTATAAAGAAAAAACAAGGACATGATTTTTCATAAAAAGCACAAGAATGAATTCCTTTGGGGTAAGAAAAGGAGATAAGGAAAGGGCTTCTGAGATGCTGGCAATGTTCTATTTCTTGACCACTTGGCCTTATAATTATTCTTTAAACTGTACAGGGGGCTTTCCTGGTGGCACAGTGGGTAAGAATCCACCTACCAATGCAGGGGACACGGATTCGATCCTTGGTCCGGGAAGATCCCACACGCCACAGAGCAACTAAGCCCGTGCGCCACAACTACTGAGCCTGTGCTCTAGAGCCCACGAGCCACGTCAACTGAGCCCGTGTGCTACAACTACTGAGCCTGTGCTCTAGAGCCCGCGAGCCACGTCTACTGAGCCCGTGCACCGCAACTACTGAGCCTGCGCTCTGCAACTACTGAAGCCTGAGCGCCTAGAGCACGTGCTCCACAACAAGAGAAGCCACCACAATCAGAAGCCTGTACACCTCAACGAAGAGTAGCCCCCACTTGCCACAACTAGAGAAGGCCCACATGCAACAACGAAGACCCAACACAGCCAAAAATAAAGTAAATAAAATACATAAATTTAAACTGTACCTATGATTAATGTCTCTTATAAAAAGAACAGTAACAGATAATGGCCATATAAACCAGAGCAGGGAAAGCCAGACACAAACTAGATAGGCAACAACCATCTAGCAGTACAACACATAGCAGAAGACTGTCCCATCTATACAATGGTGAAAAGCCAGGTAACCTGTGAGTTGAGCATGAGGCAGAAATCCAGGTTCAGAGTAAAGAAAGAGGCTTAGAAGCACATGCACAATTACATGTCTTCTAAGACATATCTTCTAAGACAATTTACAATGTCTTCCTAAAAGACTATAAATTTCTTGAGGTCAGGAGCAGAATTCTACTCATCTTTGTATTCTCAGTACCTAGCATAATACCTACCACAGAACAATCGTTCAGTAAATGTTTAATGAATGGAAGAATGAATGAAACATCTTTAACCTCCTAGACAGCTGAATGAAAAGAAGTAGTCCTCAAGTAAATAACTGAGAGTTGACTTTTAAATTTAACATATAGTCATTCAATAAATTGTTACAAATACATAGAAGAGTAGGAAGAAGTATAATGCATAGTTTTGCCCTCAATGAGTTTACAATCAAGGGAAGAAGTTAAACAATTATTTCCAAATTATTCTTTGAAGTAGAACACATAACACAAAAACAGAAATTCATAGTAATTCTCTGGATTTAAAAGGCAAAATAAACTAATAAGAACCTGCTGTATAAAAAAATAAATAAAATTCAAAATAAAAGGTAAAATATATAAGTTAATCAACATCAAATTGCAAGGGCTAGTGCATATGACAAATCAGAACTGGGAGAGATTAACATGGGCTAGGATGATCATATGATGTTTCTTAGAGGAGCTGGATAACATCTACAGCAGTTTGGCGACTGCAAAATAGCCAAAAGTTCCTCCCATTCCTGTATACACATCCCTTTACAATGTGACCTTGCTACATCTGCCGTTGAAAGGTAGATTTTCTTTCTCCATTCTGGAAACTGAGGTTGGCCCTATGACTTGCTTTGACCAATGGGACATCAGCAAACATGACCCAGAAGGTTGAAAAGCACTTATGCACTGGACTTGCCCTCTTTTGCTGGTTTTGGAACCCAGATAGTGAAGAAACCCAAGCTAGGTGACTGCTTCACATAAGTGAGCCCAAACAAGACCAAAAGAACCATTCAGCTGAGCCTAGCCAAACTGCCAACCCACATAATAGTTAATAAATTATTGTTTTAGCTCCTGAACTTCGGGGTGGTTTGTTTAATGACAAGAACTAACTGAAGATGCAAGCAAAGGCACAGAAGAGGAAAGGAGCAAAACATACAAGTACATGAGAAAATGAATGCATACATCAGTCTAAATGGAAAAGAGTTCTGATTGCGGAGAAAGAATACATAAACCTGAAAGGTAAACTGAGTTCAGATTGTAAAAATCAGGCTAGGGGGCTTCCCTCGTGGTGCAGTGGTTAAGAATCCACCTGCCAATGCAGGGGACACGGGTTCGAGCCCTCGTCGGGGAAGATCCCACATGCCGCGGAGCAACTAAGCCCATGCGCCACAACTACTGAGCCTGCGCTCTAGAGCCCGTGAGCCACAACTACTTAGCCCACGTGCCACAACTACTGAAGCCCACGTGCCTAGAGCCCATGCTCCACAACAAGAGAAGCCACCGCAATGAGAAGCCCGTGCACTGCAACGAAGAGTAGCCCAGAGTAGCCCCCACTCGCCACAGCTAGAGAAAGCCCAGGCAGAGCAACGAAGACCCAATGCAGCCATAAATAAATAAATAAATAAATTTAAAAATCAGGCTAGGAAGAGGATGGACTTCATTCAATTTCAATAGACAAGGAAGAGCCACTGAAGGACTTCAGAGCAGGGGAGGATATAATGCAAGAGGAAAGGAAGTCCAGTTACAACTACTATTATCTAGACAGGCTGAAGCAAAAAAATTCTATTACATTTGGGGGAAGCTAGATAATTCACTAAACAGATAACAGCAGGGTTCTATAAGTGTCATATATAGCTTATGTAAGATTCTGCTCTTTAACAGAAAAATAGGAAAATTATTTTTACCTACAATTTTAATTTCAATGGGAACAGTGCTAGAATTAATCATCAGAAGAGCTTATGACGTGTCTAAAGAGTAAGGAAAATATTTTTGAAGCTATTATTTGGGCATAAAGATAATACACAGATTTCTAATGACAGCATAACTTTGAAATATGACTCCTCTTTGTTTGACATTTCAATATACCCACCAGACCACTTCGGCTTCTGACCACCAAAGTAACAGGGACCAGATTTAGCCTCCCACCTTAAATGGGAAAAATAGACAAAATATATGAAACAATGGACTTTAGACACTAGAACTAGACAATAGGCAGCACAGAACATGGATCCACGAGAGAAGGGAAATAAATGAGGTAAGCCTTAAGACTGCCCCCAGCTCACTGACTGGAGAGTTTCCAGGCTGCAGCACAGGAATGAGGAACCCAAACAGAGCCCAGCAGTCTCGCTGAGTTGAAGAGACAGAATTCAGAGTTTTGAGGAGGCCAAGGCAGGGCAGAACACTGAAGAGTTGTACAAAGATAGAACTCTGGATATCTAGAGAGGGTTTCTCTTGAAACTTTGGCAGAATACTTATGAGTGCATGTGTGTACAGAAGCAATCAAGGCCAGGGTAAAGAACCACTGGAAAGAGGCAGGCAGGAACAATCCTTAATGTTCACACAGGGCTGTGAATAGTTTGTATAATCACCAAACAGAGTGAAAAAAAAAAAAAGAAACTTTAAAAACATCCAGGGCCATGAATACATCTAACTATTTTCAAATAACTTAACTGTATCTCAGAACAAATCCCCATAATATTTACAGGAATTATAAAAAAAAAAAAAAAAATCCAGCACATGACAGTGTAAAATCACAATGTCGAGCATCCAAACAGAAATTAGCAGGGACACAAACAAGGAGAAATATCAATCAATAAAAACAGACTTAGAAATGGTGCAGATGACAGAATGGTAGACAAGGACTTTAAAACAGCTATTATAAATATATTCAAGGAAACAGAGAAAACCATTAAGCATGAGGAAAGAAATGGGAAATATTTTTTAAATGAACTTTTAGACATGAGAAGTATATATCTGAGATTTTAAAAATACACTGGATAGGATTAACACCAGATTAACCACTGTGAAATAAAGGATTAGTGAAGTTGAAGATACAGAAAAAGGAATCATCCAGGACTTCCCTGGTGGTCCAGTGGTTAAGAATCCGCCTTCCGGGGGCTTCCCTGGTGGCGCAGTGGTTGAGAGTCTGCCTGCCAATGCAGGGGACGCGGGTTCGAGCCCCGGTCTGGGAAGATCCCACATGCCGCGGAGCAACTGGGCCCGTGAGCCACAATTACTGAGCCTGCGCGTCTGGAGCTTGTGCTCCGCAACAAGAGAGGCCACGATAGTGAGAGGCCCATGCACCGCGATGAAGAGTGGCCCCCACTTGCCGCAACTAGAGAAAGCCCTCGCACAGAAACGAAGACCCAACACAGCCATAAATAAATAAATAAATAAATAAATAAATAAATAAATAAAAGAATCCGCCTTCCAATGCAGGGGATGCAGGTTTTATCCCTGTCGGGGAAATAAAATCCTGCATGCCACAAGGCAACTAAGCCTGAGCGCTCTAGAGCCCGCGTGCCACAACTAGAGAACCCCGTGCACCACAACTACCGAGCCTGCACACTCTAGAGCCTGCACGCCACAAGGAAGAGCCCACGTGCTGCAACCAAGACCCAATGCAGCCAAATAAATAAATATATAAAAATAAGTATTTTTTAAAAAAGAAAGAAAGAAAAAGGAATCATCCAAAATGAAACATACATAGAAAAAGACAGAAACCACACAGAGAATCAGTGAGCAATGGGATAACAACAAAAAGCCTAACATGGACTTCCCTCGTGGTGCAGTGGTTAAGAATCAGCCTGCCAATGCAGGGGACACGGGTTCGAGCCCTGGTCCGGGAAGATCCCACATGCCACGGAGCAACTAAGCTCATGCGCCACAACTACTGAGCCTGCACTCTAGAGCCCACAAGCCACAACTACTGAAGCCCACACGCCTAGAGCCCGTGCTCCGTAACAAGGGAAGCCACCGCAATGAGAAGCCCAGGCACCGCAACAGAGAGTAGACCCCGCTCGCTGCAACTATAGAAAGCCCGCGCGCAGCAATGAAGACCCAACACAGCCAAAAATAAATAAATAAATAAAATTTTTTAAAAAGCCTAACATACATATAACTGGAGTCCCAGAAGGAGAGAATAGAGAGGTTGTTTATACTTTTATTTTGTTGTCGGTTATTGTAACCATACTATCTTATATAAAGTTTCTCTCCACTTTTAGTACATATTTTAATTTCTGGATACATTTATTGGGCCCAAAGAGACTGCATGCTTAAAAAAAAAAAAAACCTGAAGAAAAAATGTCTGAAATTTTTCCAAATTTGATGAAAACTATCAATACACTGAACATCCCCTATTAAAACAAAAAATCAGATGCTTTCAAAGTCATCATGATCTGTTAAGTAGGTAATATTTAGGATACCTGATTATTATTCCAAAAATAGATTAAAATATAGTTAGATGCAGAGTGGCTATCTCTGCATCAAATATTTCAAAAGTCAAAATAATACATTTTTCACATTACAAGAAACTAAATTATGTCTCAAGATAAAACAAGCTGAGGTGCAGACACAAGTTTACAAAGACTACAAACCAGTTACGCTTTTCAAAATATCTAATAACACTAATGTAAACAACAGAAGTAAGGGTCAAGAATAGGATAAACCCCATGAGATTTTTTTTTTAAACCCTGCAGGTTTTAGCAAGAGCCTCTCTAAAGGGTTAGTAAAAAGAGATGAAGATGTACAAATTACCCTATTTGTTGATAGCAAAAGAGAAAGAAAATTTAGTCACCACTCACACTTCAACTGTTCCTTCTAAACTTTGACAGGAGATAAATTATACTTCCAGCAGCATGGAATCCCTCTGAGCTCATAAATATATTCAAGGAAGTAAAATATCTATTAAAAGTGAAGAGAAATTTTACAAGTCAGTTATGGTTACAATTACCTACAACAGAATAAAAGTGTAAACAACCTAGTTCACCTCTCCCTGGCTACTGATACTAACAACACATAAACAAATTCTTCCCTTACAGAAAGTACAGTGTAACTTACATGGCAAGATTGTAAGGAAAGGGCTTCCCTGGTGGCACAGTGGTTAAGAATTCGCCTGCCAATGCAGGGGACAACGGTTTGAGCCCTGGTCCGGGAAGACCCCACATGCCACAGAGCAACTAAGCCCATGCGCCATAAATACCGAGCCTGTGCTCTAGAGCCCACAAGCCAAAACTACTAAGCCCGTGTGCCACAACTACTGAAGCCCGCATGCCTAGAGCGCGTGCTCTGCAACAAGAAGCCCGCACACCGCAATGAAGAGTAGCCCTTGCTCGCCGCAACTAGAGAAAGTCCATGTGCAGCAACAAAGACCTAACATAGCCAAAAATAAATTAGTTAATTAAAATTAAAGAAAAAAAAAGATTGTAAGGAAAACATTAAACAAGACAATTCCTTGGGTAAAATCTACTGTAGCCACATCAACCAAACAAAGCATTGCCTATGATCCTCCAACTAAGAAAAAAAAAAAAAAATCAATGAAGAAACTTCCCTGTAGTGATCTTCATTGTAATTGGATTTTAAGTATATTAACTTCCCTTTTTAAAAACAGAAAAACTAAAAAAAAAAAAAAAAAAAAAAAAAAAAAAAAAAAAAAAATCAAAACCGAAGCAAAGAGAGGTTAATTAATCTAAGGGCCCATGATATATTATCATAGAGACGAGAAAAGATTCAGATCTCACCTTGATGCACAATTAACAGTTTTATTCATTTGTCTAGTAAGCAGTTATTAATTTATGAGGTTTGTGGCTATACTAACCTTATTTTATAAACCAAAAATTAGGAGCCAGCATATGATAAGGGATATTTTTTTCTGATTTACAAATGAATTTATATATTTTTAAACTTACAAAGATGTTCAAACTATATCCTAGTTACTTGTACATTTAATAAGTCACCTATAAGCTGCTGGACTCTGCCTACAAAGAGACTCTAACTATTTACCTGAAAGACCTCTTTCTTGTAACCATACATAACCTCCTACTGGAAATGCCTAGTCCTAACTTCTGAGGTTCAAAGAGTATGAAATATAACATAGGAATTCTGTCAGTACTTAAGCAACTGAAGCCTGGGAGAACCCAAAGTCGAAACCCATATTGGAGGGAGAGGGTAGACTCTTTAGAGCAAAAGTTTTCAAAGTGTTCTGGTGTTCGGAAAGGATTTGTCTAAAGCTGTTTCAGGAGTTGTATGAACATTTAATTTTTATTAAATATCTTTATTTTAAAACATTTTTTAAAAATTTTTTAACTACTTACAGCTATAACATATCCACTAACCTCCAAAACTGGTAGAGTATGTAGAATAAACTGTGGTTGATAAAACAAAGACTACTTCCCTGAACCCATCCCCCGGACTGTTAGGTCTGTCAGTTAATACGTTTATGTGGTCGTCTGCATTTTCCCTTCATGATACTTGGAACACTTGTAATTCCTTGTTCTACAATTGTCTATTCCCACTGTATTGCAAGTTCCAAAAGTGAGATCATTTCTGTCTTGTTCCCTGCTGAATCTCTAACCCCTACCACAGTAACATGGTAGATACTTAAATATTTAATGAGACTACTGCAGTAGTTCTAAGGAGAGATAATGAGGATCAGAGACTCTAAGTTAAGATGGTAGCAGTAGAAATGAAAAGGACAGGTTTTGTGCATGTAGTACCAGGGAAAAGAAGCCAAAAAAATTAAATTAATGGGATTTTTGAATTTGGGTGACTGATTAAATAGTGACACCTTCATTTATATAATTACAGAAGTTAAAAGTGGACTGACTTTGGCCTTGGACATGTTGAATTTTTTAAGTGCTACACAAGTCCCTCAGAAATGAAGTCCTAATCTAGCTTACTATCTACCATACTATTTAGCTTCCAGATGATTTTTTCAAATCGAATTTCATGAGAAGCAAGGCTCACATTTTTCTCTTTAGTTATTCATTTTTTTCTCCTATTTTCCTCCCCTCATCTCTGCATTACTGGTCATTGAAAAATGTTGATAAAACCTTTTCTGAGAAATTTTAGAAACCGAGGCACTTAGTAGATCAAGGAAAAAGCAGGCGGGGTGTTTCCAAACTTAATCCATAACACACAGCACACATGGAAAACTAAATGTTAGACCAATATTAGCAAAATACAGTATTGAGATGATCACATGGCTAGAACAAGATCAGGGAAACAATGCAAAATCATTTTTTTTAAAAAGGTAATTACCTTGGAACTTCAGAAAGACCAAAAAAAAAAAAAATCCAAGTATAAAAATAATGATAAAAGCATTTTAGTAAAAACAGACATAATGGCAAATAACTTTTCTAATGCAAACATTAAAAAATACTGATTTTTATTTTCAATAAAGACGTAAAATTTCTAAAATAGATATATAATATATAATATTGATTCTTAAACATGGTTAGGTTAAATCTTGACATTACCAAAGGGAGCTAAGAAGCTATTACCTCCCATTCTTCAGAAGACATTACAACAAGCCGGGTTTTTTTGGTTTTGTTTTTTGTTTTTAAATTTTTATTGGAGTATAGTTGATTTACAATGTTGTGTTAGTTTCAGGTGTTCAGCAAAGTGAATCAGTTATATATATGTCCACTCTTTTTTAGATTCTTTTCCCATACAGGCCATTTACAGAGTATTGAGGTCCTTTTCAAAGAACACTTAACTTTTTTACCTTGGGAAGCTCTACTCTAATTGAAGTGAAAGTAAATTGCTTAACACAATAAAAAGCAGCTATCAACATCGCAAAATATCAAGGACCTTATATACAAATGTCAAAAAAAAAAAATCACATAAAAAATCCAAAATGTTGACAAAAGTTGATAAGTATTATAGACTCAATTAAGTATTAAGAACACATAAAATAATAACCACAAAGAATCATTATGCTTAACTTAAAGTCATATAACATAAATGAAAATATACGAATAAGTCTGCTTAAAAATCACCTGTTTAAAAGATGAAACTTTCTGGCAAAATTGACATTGATGTTAGGTAAATAATATAATTTCAATCTATATTTTAAACTTACAACCAAGGATTACAAGATATTGAAGACAGAAACTTGTGAGCAGTAATATGTGTTGGAATTATGTTCAAAATTCAGCTCTAAAAACCCAACTTTTTTCATATAGACTTAAGGGGTCTTTTACCAAATATGGAAGTATGATATTTAACCTGAAAGCACTGAGTATTTACAGCACAAAAACTGTTAAAAAAAAAAAAAAAGTATTTTCAACCCAAGGATTCTATCCACTGAAGCCTGGGGGAAAAAATCTACCACCATCATCATTATTGTTTACAATATACTGAGTAACAAAAAAAATGACAACGAAGTAAAACAGTATAAATGTTTAATTTCATATTTCAAAACCTATAAATATTGAAGATGTCCTGCCATATTACTAATCAAATAAACTGACATAGATCTAGCTATACTTTGAGTTTTTCTTAAGAGCCCCCAAAATAGCAAAGGAATACATGGCTAGAGTAATTTTGTGTAATATGCACTCAAACTGTAAAGAATGCCACATATCTATAAAAGAATTTTTCTATCGGAGATTTTTTCTTTTAAGTTTTAGTAATTGTTCTTTTTTTCCCCCCCTTTTAATTAATTAATTTATTTATTTTTGGCTGTGTTGGGTCTTCGTTTCTGTGCGAGGGCTTTCTCTAGTTGCGGCAAGTGGGGGCCACTCTTCATCGCGGTGCGCGGGCCTCTCACTACCGTGGCCTCTCGTTGCGGAGCACAGGCTCCAGTCGCGCAGGCTCAGTAGTTGTGGCTCACGGGCCTAGTTGCTCCGTGGCATGTGGGATCTTCCCAGACCAGGGCTCGAACCCGTGTCCCCTGACTTAGCAGGCAGATTCTCAACGACTGCGCCACCAGGGAAGCCCGGAGATTTTTTTTTAAGTGGGAAAGGAAGCAAGCTATATTCTCCATTAGTTCTTAAAGGCTATTTTATTTTGCTAATCAATTCAGCCGTCACTAGTTCAATAATGCTCACTAAACATTTTCTCTTGTTTTATACTGTTTTTTGTGTTTTGTGTTTTTTTTCAGGCAACAAACATTTATTATGAGGATTAGGAATCTGAGAGTATCTAATTTGCGTGGTTCCAGCTCAAAGTCTCTCATGAATTGCAATTAAGTTGTCATTTCTATACATTAAGTTATAAAACTTATAAAGAATTGCCTGCCCCCGCCACCAAAGTTAAATTCCATGATCACAGCATATTCAGCTCTGTAATATCTGTTGACAATGAAAAACCAACAATCTATCACTAACTCACATTTTAGTGCTTTTTTTTTTTTAATGTAAAATACCCTCAAACGTTGTCTGCATTATACAAACTTCACTTCTAACACTACATTTAGAGATATTTGAAGCCCTGCATAAGTGAGTTCATTTTGCTAAAGCAAATGAGCCTACTCTCACGAAGATTTCCTGAGGCATTAAAATAATAAGTATTTAAAAGAAAGTCAAAAGAAGGCACAAATATCTGAAGTCATATACAGTACAATAAAGAATTTGCTAGATTATGTATTAACCGTAGTACAAGACAATGAGCAAGATATTCCATTCTTAGCCCACTACTGAAGACCAAATGTATTTCAATTTAATATTACAAATTAAATTAATGAAGCTAGGGACTTCAATTTCTTTTATGTGTCCAAAACTAAAAGAAGAAAAAGCATTTTTTAACATTCTATTATAAAGGAAAAGTGTTAGAAAGACTTTCCTTTATAACCATGCTTCAAACATCCGCTTTAGTGCCTTGATAAAAATGTATCATACAGGAAAACATAAGCTTCTAAATTAGAGAGATTCCTTTCAGTATGTTTTCAATTTCAAAAGAGCACAATACATCATCCAAGTCCACACACTTGTTATCTGAAAAATTTTTAGACTTAGGATGAATTCTTCAAGATTAGTCATATAAGTAATATTTGTCATCATTACTGCTTTATTTAAATTAAAAAAAATACATAACATTCAGCTTTAAAATCGATCTCCCATCACCCCTTCCCCCTCAAATGAACGTTACTCTATTCCATTTAGCCAAAAGAAAACAGCAAATACATCTTTATGGTCTATCCTAGCAAACCAGTATTTAGAAACCAATGAAACTTTTATTAATGGCTCAGAACCAAACACTGTAACAAAACACACTGAGTGGATCCTCCGGGTGTGTACATGTGCCCATTCATAATATTACGATCCTCATACATGCAATAAAAAACTTAATTTCTATTTAATACCAAAACATTTTTACATAATACACAGGTTATTATAAAATTGCCCTCTTTAATGTCCAAACATAGAACAATTTCTAAAGCGAGGGACGATAAGAGTTAATACCGGATTGCTGCCACCTATCAACTTTAATTTAAAGCAAAGTACAACCCAATGTCATTTTTACCTCTAATGCAGCCACGACTGAGACAAAATTAAGTTCACTGTGGATAAAGTGTCCTGGTATCCCAATGTATTATTTACTTCTGATTTAACAGTAAATACGTGTAGAGTCTTTTGTCCCTCCCACAGCATCCCGGGGTGTCAACATCATCTTAGTCAAAGCAAATGACGAGCAAATCCCTCAGGTCTACTTCGCACCCTAAGTACCATAAAGTCATGGCCTCCACTGTCGTTACTACACAACAAACAGATTCTATAGTCCCATGCCCTCTTCTATTAGATTTGCGGAAGCGGGGTGGGAAAGAAGCGCTCAGTATATCCTGAGAATCATCTGTGTTCAGTCCTGGTACCTGAAGCAGCATGAATACAAGTGGTATGTGGGTCACCCACAGAGAGAGAAACAGAACGAAGCTTTATGACCCTCCAAGTTCAGCGAAGACACCAAAAGCCTCTGTGGATACGGGGCACAACCCTCCAGGGAAACGGGGGAGAAGCAGACAGTCTCCGACTTGGAGTGACTGGGTCTGGCACAAGCCCAGGGCGTGGGTAGCGACCGAGGAGTCTCCGGTACCCCTCCCCTCCGCACCAGGATCGGTCACTGGGCGAGGGGTGCGGCCGGAGGAGGGGGTCAGGACTGAGGGAGGGCGGGGCGCGGGGCTCCCCCAGCGGCGTCCTGGGGGCTCAGGGGGTGTGTCCTACCTGGGCCGTGGCGGACGCAGGGATTTCGGGCGGAGGGCTCGGGTCCAGCTCAGGGCCGGGACCGGCAGAGGTCAAACCTCAGCAGGCGGGACGACCGCCGCCTGCCCATCCCCCGCCGCCCAGTGCGGCGGGACCCGAGCGCGGCTTCGAGGGCCGGCCGGCTGGGTAGTCCCCTCGGGTACCGTCCGCGTTTACTGGCGGCGGCGGCTGCTGCTGTTACTGCTGCTGCTGGCCGCCCCCAGCCGCTGCTCTTGTGCCAGCCCCTGCTCCTCCTCCTGCCGCCGCCGCCGCCGCCTGGTCCCCACCGCTCCCATCGCCGCTGCGGCGACTACTGCAGCGCCCGCTGACCCGACCCGACGTTATTCTCCCCCTTCGCAACCCGGCACAGCCTAGCCCACCTGCCCTGCCAGTGCGCACGCCCACCTCTCCGCCACAGGTGGTGATTGGATAGCGTGTCCCGAGCCCGCCACGTTGGTTGGCTGGTCCCATTGCCTATCACGAAAGGGGCGGAGAGCCAGGCAAAGAGTGTCTCCGCCCCCCACCGGAGAATTGCCGCTATCTTCAGGTTTGCCTGAGAGGGCGAGTTACCGGGAAAAGAGCATCACAATGGCAGCGCGCGTGCGCGCGGGAATTCTGGTCCTCGTAGTTCCAGCCGCAGCGGCAACTACCCGCCCGTCTGGAGCAGAGAAGTAGGGCTTCTGAGACTTAGTGGTTGGCGCACAGTGGTGTCCTCCTAGCTCAGCAGTTACCTTGGTTATAGAGGCACGGTTGTGACGCCAGGGTTGGTCTTTTCGGAAGAAAATCGTAAATGCTTTGTCACGATACTAATTTACACACGCCGAGGAGTTCAGTCGCTAAAAAGGGCCCCAAATCATGAGGCCCTGCCATGCCACCTCCTCAGAAGGAGCGCTGCCAGGATCTGGCAAATTGGCGCTGTCCCCAGAACCGCCTAACATGAAGCTAATCATCGGTGGGTACTGGAGAAAGGCCTAAAAGTGTAAGGAAGAAAGAAGACCGAGACCTCCAGAAAGCAATGTCAGCCTGGAGCCCGGCGTATCCTTACGGTTTTCACATCCATGAAGAACAAGATTTCACTCCGTTTTTGAAACACCGCTAGTGAAGGGTTCAGTGAGCAGCGCCGGTGAGGTCCAGTATGGGATTCTGAGCAAGACAATGCGGGAGTCCCTCGAAGGCTTTCAAAGAAAAGCGAGGAGGGCAGAGAAACGAGGCTATGTGGGATAATTTGTATTTGGTGTATCAAGCTCTTTCGTAAAGAGGAAACCTTATGATGAAATCCCTCTCCCATCCTTACCCACCAACTTACAGAAGAAAAAACTCAAAGAGCTTAACAGCTTTCCTAGAGCTATAAAACTAATTAGTGGAAGAACCAAAACTCCGGTCTCTTAAACTCCCGTGTCCAATGCTTTTTTTACTTGATAATCTCAGGAGTCTGCCATGGACTGAAAGATTGCGATGAAATATGAGCTTCCTTTTACTTTAAATCTTTTTCTTCACTCAAGTGACATTATGATTAAAGCTGATTGAGAATATAGAATGGTTAAATACGAATCCTATATTCAATCTCATAACTATAATTGAATCTGTTTCTTCTTGTTCAGGAAATGCCACAGCCTCTTGACAGTCTTTGAAAAACAGCAGGCACTTCTACTGTCTGTCATGTCTAGATCCTTGGATAAAAAGCAGGACAAAATGCACATTAAAGGCACTTGATGATGCAGCTCATCTTGTTCTGTTCAAACTTAAAGAAGTTGCCAAATTGTTTTCTTTCCACTGATTAAAACCACAAGTTGCTTTTTCCATTACTTTGTCTAACAGAATATAGTTCACTTCAGGGTATTGGCAGGGCAAGTAATTTGAATTGGAAAGGATTAGTGTTTCTGTAAATACTTTTCTTTAAAATTAAAGAAGTTTACAGGGGAAACAAAGTCCAGATTCATTGAAATAATGCCTAGCAGGATTTCAAATAGCTATTCTCTATTCAAAGAGAATATTTTTCACTCACTTAGCAAATATAATGTGTCTCTCCAAGCTACCCAGATATAATCTCTGCTATCATAGGTAAGCGTTTTAGTGAATTTATTCATAGAACTACTATTGTGTTTATTTTAAATGAGTCAGTAGATACAGCTGGATTCTCCAAATGATGGAAAGATGATTATTCTTCTGACTGTTATCTTATGACCAACTCTCATTTGCAAATCCCTGAAGGATAAGATAAATAGAAGAGTATGTGAGAAAGCAGTCCAGCAGCTGTATATCAAGAAAGAGTTGAAGGGGAAAAAAGTGCAGTGCAAAGGGAAGTGTTGTATGATGAGTATCTTGAGAATAGTACAACAGTATATCTCAGAGTAGGAAGTATAAGAATGAATACATAGTGAAAGTTAATGCCACAGGTATAGGAACCCTATGATATTGGGGTGCCCAAGGAAAACAGTTTCCCAGGCCTCCTTTTTTTCTCTGGTCTTCTCCATTTAAGAATTATTGGTCTGGGGACTTCCCTGGTGGGCGCAGTGGTTAAGAATCTGCCTGCCAATGCAGGGGACATGGGTTCGATCCCTGGTCCGGGAAGATCCCACATGCCATGGAGCAACTAAGCCCGTGCACCACAACTACTGAGCCCACATGCCTAGAGCCCGAGCTCCTCAACAAGAGAAGCCACCACAATGAGAAGCCCACGCACCACAACAAAGAGTTGCCCCGCTCGCCGCAACTAGAGAAAGTCTGTGCATGGCAATGAAGACCCAACACAGCCAAAAATAAATTGATTAATTAATTTAAAAAACAACAAAGAATTATTGGTCTGTCCCAAGAGATATTTGTTCAGTTAGGATAAATGGCAAGGTAATATTCAAGAGCTGGTACCAGAATTTAGGAATCTCCTTTTGAGATATATGTATCTCAAATATATATATTAAAAAATAAATAACTTTGGTAGTCAACCTCTAGGCACCCCGTGATCCCTGCCTCCTAGTATCTTCACCCTTGTATAGTCTAGTCCCTCCCATACTGAATTGGGCTGCCTCGTGTAACCAATAGGCTTTTTCAGAAATTGTGGTGTGTAAATTCCAAGTCTAGGTTATAAAATACTTTGCAGCTTCCACTTTATGCTCTCTTGGGTCACTCACTTAGAGGAAAGCCAGTGCCACAATACGAGGACAGTCAAGCAACCTCTTGGAGTGGCTATCTGCCAAAAAACCAATTTTTTGGTTTTTGAGGCATTACACCAATAATCAGCACCAATTTGCCATCCATCTTAATGAACCGTTCTTGGAAATAGATCCTCCAGCCCCAGCCAAGCCTTCAGATGATGGCAGGCCTAGCTGGCGGTTTTTTGTTTTGTTTTTTTTAATTAATTAATTAATTAATTTTTATGGCTGTGTTGGGTCTTCGTTTCTGTGCGAGGGCTTTCTCTAGTTGTGGCAAGCGGGGGCCACTGTTCATCGCGGTGCGCGGGCCTCTCACCATCACGGCCCCTCCCGCTGCGGAGCACAGGCTCCAGATGCGCAGGCTCAGTAATTGTGGCTCACGGGCCCAGCTGCTCCGCGACATGTGGGATCTTCTCAGACCAGGGCTCGAACCCGTGTCCCCTGCATTGGCAGGCAGACTCCCAACCACTGCGCCACCAGGGAAGCCCCTAGCTGGCGTTTTGACTGCCACTCTGTGAAATACCTCAAGCCAGAACCACCCAACTACGCCACACCCAAAATCCAGACCCACAGACACTATGTGATATAATAAATGTTTACTGTTGCTTTAAGCACTAAGTTTTGGGGGAAATTTGTCATGCAGCAATTGAGAATTAATACAGTAAGATTTGCAAAAATATGGGAGAGAGGAATGATTCAAATCTAGAGATGTGTGCTCTGGATAACTGAGCCTGAAACAATGAGACTCTGATTCTAGGATCAGCCTTAGAGCATATTCAAGGATAATGAGCAAAGTTCAGATTTATACTGAGTTCCCCACAGAACATAATGCCTCTTTCAAAACAGCTTCTTTTCTCCTGCCCAAAATAAATAACGTACTGGAGAATCCCTTTCTTCTTTCCCTTTTCCTCCATTTGTGGCTTCTATCCATATTTAGATACCCATTGATTTACTGGTTTCTATTCTTCCCCTAAATCCAAACAGGAAATAATCTAGATGAGTTATTTACATCATTTTTACAATACCACAGTATGAACCAGTGTGCAGCTCAAGGAAAAGAGACCTCCCTTCCCTTTTGCTTTCCCTCTCTCTCTTTAAAAACAAATCTCATGTTGTACACCTGAAACTAATATAATACGTGAGTTATATCTCAATTTTTTAAAATCTCAGAATTGTACACTTTAAATGGGTGGATTGTATGGCATGCGAATTACAGTCATCTCCTGGTAACTCTGGAGGATGGGTTCCAGACCCCCACCTCTCCTGCAGTTCCCCCCTGCAGATACCAAAACCTGAGGATGCTCAAGTCCCTTATATAAAATGGCATAGTAGGAACTAACATAGTGTTGTAGATCAATTATACTTCAAAAACAAGCAAACTCAAAGAAAAAGAGATCAGATTTGTGGTTACCAGAGGCAAGGTATAGGGGGAAGGGAAAATGAAGGCAGTCAAAAGGTACAAACTTGAAGTTATATGAAAAATAAGTACTAGGGATATAATGTACAACATGATAAATATAATTAACACTGCTTGTTTTGTTTTGTTTTTTGCTTTCTTGTCTTTTAGGTCTTTTTTATTTTTTGGCTGTGCCACTCCGCTTGGGTGATCTTAGTTCCCGGACCAGGGATTAAACCCATGATCCCTGCAGTGGAAGTGCAGAGCCCTAACCACTGGAGCGCCAAGGAATTCCCTAATTAACACTGCTGTGCATTATGTGTGAAAGTTGTTAAGAGAGTAAACCCTAAGAGTTCTCATCACAATGAAAAAATTTTTTCTATTTCTTTAATTTTGTATCTATATGAGATGATGGATGTTCATTAAACTTATTGTGATAATCATTTCGTGATGTATGTAAGTCAGATCATTATGCTGCACACCTTAAACTTATACAGTGCTGTATGTCAATTATATTTCAATAAAACTGGAAGAAAAAATCAAACAGCATAGTATTTGCATATAACCTATGCAAACCCTCCCACATGCTTTTTTGTGTGTGTGTGCATATAACCTATGCACACCCTCCCATATACTTTTTTTTGTTTTGAGGCAAGGAATACGACTTTATTCGGAAAGCTAGCAGACTGAGAAGATGGCAGGCTAGGGTCCCCAAAAACCATCTTCCCATTTACTTTAAATCATCTCTAGATTACTTATAATATACCTAGTAGAATGTAAATGCTATGTGAACAGTTGCCTGGCATGCAGAAAATTCAAGTTTTGCTTTTGGAACTTTCTGGAATTTTCAAATATTTTCAGTCTGTGGTTAATTGAATCCATGGATGTAGTACCCAAGGATACAGAGGTCCAGAGCACTGACTGTATATCTCAATAAAGCTGTTTCTAAAAACTCTGCACAGTCTTTTGAAACATGAAGCTCATAGTGGACTGGTGCTTAGGTGTTTCCACAAACCAGCAAACAGTCCTGTTTTTTAAACTTTTGGTCAATCTAACCAGTTTCTATTTGAGTGTTACTTAATCCACTAAACAAAATATTTTAGAGCCAATTAATGCCAACCACTCTGATAGGCACTGGGAGAACAAATATGAATAAACTCAGTCTCTGTCCTTAAGAGTTTCATAGTGGATTAGCAAACATGCAAATCCTATTGCAATGCACCGCAATAACTGCTAAAGGTATATTATGTAGGCTATATAGATGCTCTAGAACAGGGGTCAGTAATCTATAGAATGCAGGCCAAATTTTGAGGGGTCCCCTGAGAGCCTGACCTTTTTAAGCTAGTGTCAGATGCACTCTGATTTTGACAGAAATGCATTCACACCAAATACATTAACTACCTCAAGTGTTTGTATTTTTGAAAACTTCATCCTTTATTTTGCTGTGAAAGACTTCATTTCTAATTAAATTTCCAATAAAAAGGAACCAGTAAGAGAAAACTGGCAGGAGGTGGAGGGTAGATGGGCAAGGTAATCTCAACTTTGGATATATGAGCCTATTGTCTTTTAACCTGTTGATGTTTGGTGTTTGGTGATTATTAAAATAGATCAAAATGTTAGGGAAGATTGACACTGATTAAAACTAGTAAAGATAGAAAAAAAAACTAAAAGTTAATTTGTATTTACAAAAGTAATTCTAATTATAGTTATTTCTTGATCTACTTCCTATTTATGCCTAACTTTTATGAAATACAACACAACTATACCATTAAATGTTAACAGTTAACTTTTTACAAGTTTTATTCTACTAGAACAGTAAATTCTCTACATATTTGCTCAGTCTTTTAGGTTTCCTCTTTGTTGCAAGGTCATCAGTTAACAAAGCATCGTTGGATACTCACAGTTTTCAAATGAGAAAGTGGTGAGGTGATGTTGTGATTCCTGATGTGTGTCTGTGACAGTCTGGAAAAAGTTCAGTGACTTTCAATCTGGTTCAGCGATTAGCTGCTCCAAAAGCTGGATGGCTTTCTGTGTTTTAAGGTAGAATAACTGCCTGGTAATGCTAATAGCGCACCCTAGTGATCATAGTATTCCACTGCCAGCTGTACTGAAATAAAACTTAGAATGGTCTCTTCTCTCTATTTTGTCTTATTAATCAAAGCAGACTATTCAGTGGGTAGCTGTTTTTATAATTTTTAGAAATCAGAGGGCAGACAGCAGAAGCAAGAAGAACTACAATCCTGCAGCCTGTGGAACAAAAACCACATTCACAGAAAGATAAACAAGATAAAAAGGCAGAGGGCTATGTACCAGATGAAGGAACAAGATAAAACCCCAGAAAAACAATTAAATGAAGTGGAGATAGGCAACCTTCCAGAAAAAGAATTCAGAATAATGATAGTGAAGATGATCCAGGACCTCGGAAAAAGAATGGAGGCAAAGATCAAGAAGATGCAAGAAATGTTTAACAAAGACCTAGAAGAATTAAAGAACAAACACACAGAGATGAACAATACAATAACTGAAATGAAAACTACACTAGAAGGAATCAATAGCAGAATAACTGAGGCAGAAGAACAGATAAGTGACCTGGAACACAGAATGGTGGAATTCACTGCTGTGGAACAGAATAAAGAAAAAAGAATGAAAAGAAATGAAGACAGCCTAAGAGACCTCTGGGACAACATTAAATGCAAAAACATTCGCATTATAGGGGTCCCAGAAGGAGAAGAGAGAGAGAAAGGACCAGAGAAAATATTTGAAGAGATTATAGTCAAAAACTTCCCTAACATGGGAAAGGAAAGAGCCACCCAAGTCCAGGAAGCTCAGCGAGTCCCATACAGGACAAACCCAAGGAGAAACACGCCGAGACACATAGTAATCAAATTGGCAAAAATTAAAGACAAAGAAAAATTATTGAAAGCAGCAAGGGAAAAACGACAAATAACATACAAGGGAACTCCTGTAAGGTTAACAGCTGATTTCTCAGCAGAAACTCTACAGGCCAGAAGGGAGTGGCATGATATACTTAATGTGATGAAAGGGAAGAACCTACAACCAAGATTACTCTACCCGGCAAGGATCTCATTCACATTCGATGGAGAAATCAAAAGCTTTACAGACAAGCAAAAGCTAAGAGAATTCAGCACCACCAAACCAGCTCTACAACAAATGCTAAAGGAACTTCTCTAAGTGGGAAACACAAGAGAAGAAAAGGACCTACAAAAACAAACCCAAAACAATTAAGAAAATGGTCATAGGAACATACATATCGATAATTACCTTAAACGTGAATGGATTAAATGCTCCAACCAAAACACACAGGCTTGCTGAATGGATACAAAAACAAGACCCATATATATGCTGCCTACAAGAGACCCACTTCAGACCCAGGGAAACATACAGACTGAAAGTGAGGGGATGGAAAAAGATATTCCATGCAAATGGAAATCAAAAGAAAGCTGGAGTAGCAATAATCATATCAGATAAAATAGACTTTAAAATAAAGAATGTTACAAGAGACAAGGACACTATATAATAATCAAGGGATCAATCCAAGAAGACAATATAACAATTATAAATATATATGCACCCAACATAGGAGCACCTCAATACATAAGGCAACTGCTAACAGCTCTAAAAGAGGAAATCGACAGTAACACAATCATAGTGGGGGACTTTAACACCTCACTTACACCAATGGACAGATCATCCAAAATGAAAATAAATAAGGAAACAGAAACTTTAAATGACACAATAGACCAGATAGATTTAATTGATATTTATAGGACATTCCATCCAAAAACAGCAGATTACACTTTCTTCTCAAGTGCACATGGAACATTCTCCAGGACAGACCACATCTTGGGTCACAAATCAAGCCTCAGTAAATCTAAGAAAATTGAAATCATACACGCATCTTTCTGCCAAAATGCTATGAGATTAGAAATCAATTATGGGGGAAAAAACGTAAAAAACACAAACTCGTGGAAGCTAAAAACTACATTACTAAATAACCAAGAGATCACTGAAGAAATCAAAGAGGAAATCAAAAAATACCTAGAGACAAATGACAATGAAAACATGACGATCCGAAACCTATGGGATGCAGCAAAAGCAGTTCTAAGAGGGAAGTTTATAGCTATACAAGCCTACCTCAAGAAACAAGAAAAATCTCAAATAAACAATCTAACCTTAAACCTAAAAGAACTAGAGAAAGAAGAACAAACAAAACCCAAAGTTAGCAGAAGGAAAGAAATCATAAAGATCAGAGAAGAAATAAATGAAATAGAAACAAAGAAAACAATAGCAAAGATCAATAAAACTAAAAGCTGGTTCTTTGAGAAGATAAACAAAATTGATAAGCCATTAGCCAGACTCATCAAGAAAAAGAGGGAGAGGACTCAAATCAATAAAATTAGAAATGAAAAAGGAGAAGTTACAACAGACATGACAGAAATACAAAGCATCCTAAGAGACTACTATAAGCACCTCTTTGCCAATACAATGGACAACCTGGAAGAAATGGACAAATTCTTAGAAAGGTATAAACTTCCAAGACTGAACCAAGAAGAAATAGAAAATATGAACAGACGAATCACAAGTTATGAAATTGAAACTGTGATTAAAAATCTTCCAACAAACGAAGGTCCAGGACCAGATGGCCTCACAGGTGAATTCTATCAAACATTTAGAGAAGAGCTAACACCCATCCTTCTCAAACTCTTCCAAAAAATTGCAGAGGAAGGAACACTCCCAAACTCATTCTATGAGGCCACCATCACCCTGATACCAAAACCAGACAAAGATACTACAAAAAAAGAAAATTACAGACCAATATCACTGATGAATATAGATGCAAAAATCCTCAACAAAATACTAGCAAACTGAATCCAGCAACACATTAAAAGGATCATACACCATGATCTAGTGGGAATTACCCCAGGGATACAAGGATTCTTCAATATATGCAAATCAATCAATGTGATACACCATATTAACAAATGGAAGAAGAAAAACCATATGATCATCTCAATAATGCAGAAAAAGCTTCTGACAAAATTCAACACCCATTTATGATAAAAACTCTCCAGAAAGTGGGCATAGAGGGAAGCTACCTCAACATAATAAAGGCCATATATGACAAACCCACAGCAAACATCATTCTCAATGGTGAGAAACTGAAAGCATTTCCTCTAAGATCAGGAACGAGACAAGGATGTCCACTCCCACCACTATTACTCAACATAGTTTTGGAAGTCCTAGCCATGGCAATCAGAGAAGAAAAAGAACTAAAAGGAATCCAAATAGGAAAAGAAGAAGTAAAACTGTCACTGTTTGCAGGTGACATGATACTATACATAGAGAATCCTAAAGATGCCACCAGAAAACTACTAGAGCTAATCAATGAATTTGGTAAAGTTGCAGGATACAAAATTAATGCACAGAAATCTCTTGCATTCCTATACACTAATGATGAAAAATCTGAAAGAGAAATTAAGAAAATACTCCCATTTACCATTGCAACAAAAAGAATAAAATACCTAGGAATAAACCTACCTTGGGAGACAAAAGACCTGTATGCAGAAAACTATAAGACACTGATGAAAGAAATTAAAGATGATACCAACAGGTGGAGAGATATACCATGTTCTTCGATTGGAAGAATCAACATTGTGAAAATGACTATACTACCCAAAGCAATCTACAGATTCAATGCAATCCCTATCAAATTACCAATGGCACTTTTTACGGAACTAGAACAAAAAAATCTTAAAATTTGTATGGAGACACAAAAGACCCCGAATAGCCAAAGCAGTCTTGAGGGAAAAAAACAGAGCTGGAGGAATCAGACCCCCTGACTTCAGACTATACTATAAAGCTACAGTAATCAAGACAATATGGTACTGGCACGAAAACAGAAACATAGATCAGTGGAACAAGATCGAAACCCCAGAGATAAATCCACGCACCTATGGTCAACTAATCTATGACAAAGGAGGCAAGGATATAAAATGGAGAAAAGACAGTCTCTTCAATAAGTGGTGCTGGGAAAACTGGACAGCTACATGTAAAAGAAAGAAATTAGAACACTCCCTAATGCCATACACAAAAATAAACTAAAAATGGATTCGAGACCTAAATGTAAGACCGGACACTATAAAACTCTTAGAGGAAAACATAGGAAGAACACTCTTTGACATAATCACAGCAAGATCTTTTTTGATTCACCTCCTAGAGTAATGGAAATAAAAACAAAAATAAACAAATGGGACCTAATGAAACTTCAAAGCTTTTGCACAGCAAAGGAAACCATAAACAAGACGAAAAGACAACCCTCAGAATGGGAGAAAATATTTGCAAACGAATCAACGGAGAAAGGATTAATCTCCAAAATATATAAACAGCCCATGCAGCTCAATATTAAAGAAACAAACAACCCAATCCAAAAATGGGCAGAAGACCTAAATAGACATTTCTCCAAAGAAGACATACAGATGGCCAAGAAGCACATGAAAAGCTGCTCAACATCACTAATTGTTAGAGAAATGCAAATCAAAACTACAATGAAGTATCACCTTACACCAGTTAGAATGGCCATCATCAGAAAATCTACAAACAACAAATGCTGCAGAGGGTGTGGAGAAAAGGGAACCCTCTTGCACTGTTGGTGGGAATGTAAATTGATATAGCCACTATGGAGAACAGTATGGAGGTTCCTTAAAAAACTAAAAATAGAATTACCATATGATCCAGCAATCCCACTACTGGGCATATACCCAGAGAAAACCATAATTCAAAAAGACACATGCACCCCAATGATCATTGCAGCACTATTTACAATAGCCAGGTCATGGAAGCAACCTAAATGCCCATCGACAGACGAATGGATAAAGAAGTTGTGGTACATATATACAATGGAATATTACTCAGTCATAAAAAGGAACGAAATTGAGTCATTTGTTGAGACATGGATGGATATAGAGACTGTCATACACAGTGAAGTATGTCAGAAAGAGAAAAACAAATATCGTATATTAACTCATGTATGTGGAACCTAGAAAAATGGTACAGATGAACCGGTTTGCAGGGCAGAATTTGGGACACAGATGTAGAGAACGAACGTATGGACACCAAGGGGGAAAAAGCGCGGTGGGGTGGGGATGGTGGTGTGCTGAATTGGGCGATTGGGATTGACATGTATACACTGATGTGTATAAAATTGATGACTAATAAGAACCTGCCGTATAAACAAACAAACAAACAAACCAAAAAACAACTAATACTCAACTTTCTTTGGGTTATTTATATGGAAATATGTTAATATAAATGTTTCAGACATTAAAAAAAAAAATTTTTTTTTAACTGCGTTGGGTCTTCTCAGCATGTGGGATCTTCCCGGACCAGGGCTCAAACCCATGTCCCCTGCATTGGCAGGCAGATTCTTAACCACTGAGCTACCAGGGAAGCCCCACTTAAAAAGCTCTCTATGATCACTTTCCACTCTTGCTACTAAGTCCCCACATATATTCCAGTCCATTTAGTAAGAGAGGAAATAAGGTATAAATACTGGAAACGAAAAGAAAAAACATTGATACATGTATTATCTACGCAGTAAATGTCAAATGCATCTAAAGAAAAAAATATTAAAATTAATGATACTAAAAAATGATACAAATGAACTTATTTACAAAACAGACTGAATGCACTGAATCAGAAACCTTTATATGTTGCTGTGTTTCCAGTAGGAAGAATACCTGGGGTTCAGGATCCAAGCAGTGGCTCCAATCCACATCATTCCTGATGACTCCCTGGAGAACTCTGTGCTTTCTGTCCCTGCAACTCTGGGCTCTTCATGGTTAGACATCTTGGTCCCTAAAAGTGGCCCACTCTTGACCGGGGATACAGCAAGTGTCCTTCTAGACTACAAACTATTGCTGTGGCCTTTTGGGCTGCATGCAACTAGCAAGCAAGTAAAGGAGTCACCATCTTGGCAGGGGCAATTGATGTAGATGAACAGAAGGTAGGGCTGCTCTTGGATTAAGAGAGAAGGGAGGAACATGCGTGGAATTTAGATGATCTACTTGGACACTTCTTGGTACTCCCGTGCCCAGTTGTGACTGAATGGCTTAGTGCAGCAACTTAAACCTTTTGTGCTCCCAAATCTCTCAGTATCTGCTTACTGTAGGACCCCACTAACACACTGATTATGTTGTTTAGGTCTACTATATTCTTAATTTTTTTTGTCCACTTTATCTATCTAGGTTTGGGAGATGTTTGTTAAAGTCTCCCCTATTAATGTGTCTATTCATCCTTTTATATCCTGTAGTTTTGCTTTAGAAAGTTGCTGCTTTAGTAAAAGATGTCCTCAGCTTGCACAGTTCCTACATGCACGATTTTCAGTTACCATGTTTTAATTAATTAACATTGGTCCTCAACAACACGGTTCAAATTTCACTTATGATGGTATATTAACTGTGAGTAATTTCATAAAGTGCGAACTACGTGGCTAGCTCTTTGGTCCACAAATCACTAAATAACACATGTGTGTCATGATCAGTGACCAATTATGTAACTTCTTTCAGAGTCTGTTGGTTTTTGGTTTTTTTGCTTTTGTTTCTTTTGGCCACGCCAAGTGGCTTTTGGGATCTTAGTTCCTTGACCAGGGATCGAACCAGGGTCTTCGGCAGTGAAAACACACAGTCCTAACCACTGGACCGCCAGGGAATTCCCCAGAATCTGTTGGTGATTGGACATTGCACATCTGTTGTTCAGTTCGGGATGGAGAGCAAAGCGTGTAGTTGTGCTGTCTCGTCTCCCAGTGATAAACCCATGTGACATTTTACAAAAATGGATAATCAAAAGAGGGAATGGCAGCAACAGTAAGAGGCCCGCGCACCGTGATGAAGAGTGGCCCCCGCTCGCCGCAACTGGAGAAAGCCCTAGCACAGAAACGAAGACCCAACACAGCCAAAAATAAATAAATAAATAAATAATAATTAAAAAAAAAAAAAAAGAAAAAAAAGAGGGAATGGCCAACATAGACAAAAATGCAGCAAAGGGCCTCCCTGGTGGCGCAGTGTTTAAGAATCCACCTGCCAATGCAGGGGCCATGGGTTCGAACGCTGGTCTGGGAAGATCCCACATGCCGCAGAGCAACTAAGCCCGTGTGCCACAACTACTGAGCCTGTGCTCTAGAGCCCGCAAGCCACAACTACTGAGCCTGTGTGCCACAACTACTGAAGCGCGAGTGCCTAGAGCCTGTGCTCCACAACAAGAGAAGGCACCGCAATGAGAAGCCCATGCACCACCATGAAGAGCAGCCCGCGCTCGCCGCAATTTGAGAAAGGCTGTGCGCAGCAACGAAGACCCAACACAGCCAGAAAATATATATATAAGTAAATAAAAAATAAGTAAATTAAAAAAATTTTTTTTAAATACAGCAAAGGATCTAAAGTGATAATGCTGGAAGTGAAATTTGGGTAAAATCTAGATGTTATACAAGTTACACTGGAGTTATAGGAGTAGTAGTTAACTATGGAATTGTTGACACCACTGCTATTTGAGAGAATGCATGTCAGAGGAAGCTAGTGAAGGCAAATTTCAAAAAAGAAAAAAAAAGTGGTTATGATGAATGTCCCAGAAGGAATGACACCGCCAAAAATCTTCACACTAAAGGAACTCTTGGAAGTATTTCACAACTTTGGAACACAAAGGGTAAAATTTTGGAAGCTGATCCAAACTGAGAAATATGACAATATGGCAAGGCATAGAAAAGATGCTCACTCTGTATAAGTTATACAAAGAGAAGGCAGGCATGCTTGATGTTATTTTCTAGATGTTTTTGAAAAAAAAAAACTTGAATTTTCAATGTTTCTAATGTTATAAATTACATTGTGCTAAAAAATATGTTTTACTATTTTCATTTCCCAATACATTTATAATTGACAGTAAGAGTTTGTTTTGAGCAAAATTTTTAAAGGCCATGGAACAATTGTTATCTTTTTAAAAAATTTTATTTATCGCTGCGTTGGGTCTTCGTTGCTGCATGCGGGCTTTCTCTAGTTGCGGTGAGCAGGGGCTACTCTTGGTCGCAGTGCATGGGCTTCTCATTGCAGTGGCTTCTCTTGTTGTGGAGCACTGGGATCTACGCGCGTGGGTTTCAGGAGTTGTGGCGCGTGGGCTTAGTCGCTCCGCGACATGTGGGATCCTCCTGGACCAGGGCTCAAACCCATGTCCCTGCATTGGCAGGCAGATTCTTAACCACTGCGCCACCAGGGAATCCCCAATGGTATCTTTCCCATTGATACTAAGATTGCTCTGTATGGTTTCAGCTTGTGTGGACATATATGCAGTAATTCACTACTGTACAAAGTGAGGACTGCCTGTATTTGGTTCCAATTTCTTCACATCCTCACCAACACATTATCTGTCTTTTTGAAAATAGCCATCCTTGTGGGTATGAAGTGGTATCTCATTGTGGTTTTGATTTGTGTTTCCCTAATGACTAATGCACATCTTTTCATGTACTTACTGGCAATTTGTACTTCTTTGGAGAAAAATCTGTTCAAATCTTTTGCCCATTTTAAAATTTATTTATTTATTTATTTTTGACTGCATTGGGTCTTCATTGCTGCTTGCCTGATTTCTCTAGTTGAGGCAAGTGGGGGCTACTCTTTGTTGCAGTGCGCGGGCCTCTCGTTGCTTCTCTTGCTGTGGAGCACGGGCTCTAGGTGCACGGGCTTCAGTAGTTGTGGCACGTAGGCTCAGTAGTTCTGGCGCACAGGCTTAGTTGCTCCGCAGCATGTGGGATCTTCCCAGACCAGGGCTCGAACCCATGTCGCCTGCATTGGCAGGCGGATTCTTAACCATTGAGCCACCAGGGAAGCCCCCATTTTTAAATTAGGTTCATTTCTTTAATTTTCATCTGAATCTATTTGTTAACTCAGCTGATTTTTTAAAAAGTAGGTGAGTTAAGCCCATCTACATTTGTTGATTGGTCTGAATTTTGTTATATTGTTTCACTATGTAGTTTATTTTCTTTGCCTCCCCCCCTCTTTTGATATTGTGTGTAGTTCTAGTTGTAAACTTTATACTGATTTTATATAATACTCTCAGTACTCTCTTTAAATTCTCTGTTGCTTCCCTAATATGTAAGCAATTTTGAAACTACTTCTTACTGCCCCTTCTGTCTATGTAGCCGCTAGTTTTATCCTAGTGTCAATTTGTGTAGTTTTTATTTCTTGATTTCTCAGCTTCAAGTGCTATCTTTTTACTTCTATGTAATACCATTGATGTAATCAGTGAACTTATTTAACTTTCTACCTACTCATCCCTTTGCTCCCATCTTTTGTTGGTTGTAATAATTTTACATTATTTTGATAATGTAAAATTATCTGATTTTGTCTTATCCCCACCCCCATCTTTAATCTTAATTCTTACAGTTGAACACATGCATATATGTAAAATATGCATCTTAAAAATTATTTACTGGGGCTTCCCTGGTGGCGCAGTGGTTGAGAATCTGCCTGCCAATGCAGGGGACACGGGTTCGAGCCCTGGTCTGGGAAGATCCCACATACCGCAGAGCAACTGGGCCCGTGAGCCACAATTGCTGAGCCTGCGCATCTGGAGCCTGTGCTCCGCAACAAGAGAGGCCGCGATAATGAGAGGCCTCCGCACCGCGATGAAGAGTGGCCCCCACTTGCCGCAACTAGAGAAAGCCCTCGCGCAGAAACGAAGACCAACGCAGACATAAATAAATAAATAATAAATAAAAATAAAAAAAAAAAATTATTTACTGATAGACTGTATGGTCAAAATGTTTGGAGACCATTACACTAAATACCTATGTCTTTTAAAGAATTTGTCTGGGCTGACAAAGATAACTTTTAGCTATAGCTCCTTTCTAGGTATACTTTTTTATACTTCAAACCCAAATCCCCAAACATGAGAATTCCCTTTTTTCTTTTTAAATATACACATATAAGATATTTTATTTCAAAAAGCACAGAACATTATACAAGTTTTAAATTTACATTTTGCAATAAAAGATATCAATATATGCATTATTTGTATAACTTCATCATGGATGGAATTTGGATCAGTGGTATAAACATGTGGCAGTCACTAAATATAGATCATCATCACAGTGAACCAAAATGCATAGTTGTTATGAAATGACAAATGACCACTAAGGGGTGAACTCAGCCCATACACCACGATAATAAATTAATTATACAGATATATGTTTTTCTTCACTGTATCATTAAAATTCCTGCTAGCCCCTCACCAAACATTCAAAAAACACAGTTTTGGAGCCATCCTGTTGAACCAGTTCCTCCACATACTACACTAAAGAAAATAAAGTGACTTTTTGCTCATTTTTAAGTAAACTTCATATGCTTAATTAAACTGTTTCCAATGATGAAGGCAAACAACTAGGATATTTGAATATAATTAGAAATCCCTTGGGCTGGGGGCAGCACTGAGAGATGTATGTTCATCTACAGTGCAGAGATCTGAATCAATCTCAGGAAATGGAACTCAATAGGAAATGGGTTCTTTGGCAGTAAAGATCTGACTGGCCATTGCAGGGCAGTCCCTCTGGCAGCTTGAGAGCTTAACTCTAGAATTTATGAAGTGGATAGAGAAAGGTTAGAAATAAAAAATCAATTTATCTTTGCTAAACTGGGACCAATCAATTAGGGCAGAAGTCAGCATCTTCTGTTGCCTAGGCTGGTTCAGACTTCCCAGTCAGACAATCCATCCAACAAAATTATATAAGAAATAAAAGGAAATGTTATAATCGTTTAATCATACTGGCAAATTTGACAAACTGAATACTGAAATTTCTAATCCTCACCCATCAATAGTTAGAAACTGTTTATTGGCGTTGTATCTATTTCCTGATACCTTCTGAATAATAATTATTCAGGTAGAAAATCATGATTGTGATTCTGATGCCTGTTCATGCCAATCCCTTATTGCAAAATCCAGAATTTCTTTACATAAAAATACCAAAAAAATCTAACCCCAAATGTGCATCATCAATCACTTTGCAAATATATTTTTATTTGCTTGCCTTTGCTGAGCAAAAAGAAGGTAGGAAAACATTTATACACATACATGACCGTGGTCACCAAAGGCAAAATAAGACGGTCTTTGAATGTATCTTTCAAACTCCTAACATTACCCCAGAGACAACAGAAGCTAAAATATAAGATTTCAATCTATCTTCTGCCTGCTGTTTTATATCATAAGTTCTTGATATAAAAAGTTAAAGCCAAAAACCAAGAAGTCTATGCACAGATGCAGGAGAGCTCTGTTATTTATAAACAAGATGGCTCAACCACAGCATGTTATAACAGGACACAGACTACTGACCACGTGGCTTTTTTCGTTGGTTATACTACTCATATACCCAGAGTTTATGAAAAGTTTGCACACAGATAACAAATGAAGGATCTGTCTTACAAAGACACAGAATGTTACAGAACAGGCTTAAATCTGATTGTTCTAATTTACAGCTGCCATGATCCATTCATTGGGGGAATTTTCTTATCCTCATTCTATAGATAGTTTACATCAGAATTGCATCAGGTTTCTGAGTCAAATAGAGTGGTGCCACAATCAAGAGATAAGTGAACTCATTTTAGAAACTTGCCTTTGGAAAATGGAAAGTATAATTTCAAAATGCAACAAAGCTAATCCTCACCATCAGAGGTGAGGACTGCAGCCTTTCTTTCATCAGGGATAAATAATGTATACATTATCCTAACTCTTCTTGAGGTCTACAGTAGGAAAAAAAAAGCTTTTCCACACTGGCAGAAATTTGCCTTAGAAATGGAAACTCTGTCCATATAGAAATATAGTTTAGTTTCTGGCTGAAACAGTAAGTGGCACTTTAGGGGCATTTCCTTAAGAGAGAAATTATAAAATTTTTACTTTTTGGAAAACTTTCTCAATTGAAGTATACTGCATGGTTTCTGAATTTCTCTTTAGCTTCAAGGAAGACTAACACAGATTATTAAAATCTTGTCAGTGATCCATTAGCTAAATTAAATTTGGGGGGGAAACACCAAATACAAGTTGTAGAAGAGTCAACCAACATATAAGAATGCCCACAACTGCTTGATGTGACTTCATTTATCAGGTGGACGAAGTGAAGTGGGACAGATTATGAAGGGAAGTAAGTTTTCTGGAACTATTAGCAGAATCAGACACTTGGAGTGAAGAAGCATTTCTTTAGTGTTCTGGAACATAAAATAGATTAATCTATGTCTTTTTTTTTCCCTTTAAGCATATGTTCATTAATTGAAAGAAATACTCCATTAAGGAATATTTTATTGATGTATGTGAATCTGGACATGGAGCAAAAGACCCTCCAACCCTTCCCCAGCCCTCAGTAAGGTCTCCATAATTTTGAATCAGTCTTCATTACTGTCTTCATTCGTGATTCTCCCCAGGCAGAGTTGGAGCTCACAGTAACTGCCAGTTGAATCCGAATAACATCTGATTAGTTTCCTGGCTCCTAGCAATCTCTTCTATGATGCAGTGTTGCTGCCACACCAAATGGAGCTTCCGATACCGCTCACGAGATAAATGAAGGGGGTTGCCCCTCCTTCAGGGGGAGAAAAAAACATGTAAGCTTGAATCAAATAACTACTACATCTTTATTGTTTAAACTAGTCTGAACTTTTGAGATGTTCTTGGAACTGGGAGGAATCACCAGGACAAGGTTTTAAAAGGTATATTTTCCCTTCACCACTGATCACCATGAACTTGGTAAGTTACTTAGCTAATGAAGAAGAAACTTACTCCTTGATTATTCAGAAAAATAGGTCAAGTATACCATGGGCATTATGGGACCCCATTTAAATGGCTAGAAAGGTTTATAACTTGAAGCAGTTCTATTCTTTTTTGAGTGGTTAGCCTGAGTAGGTCTTTAATGGCTTTCTGGCCTCTTACAGTTTATCCAGCTTTGATTTCTGATCTTTGTAGGGTAGAGGTTAGGTCTGAGGTGTAACACTAAGCCCTCAAATTATACGCTGCTCCTCAGAAATACTTAGTTATTATTGTCTTTATGACACAACAAACTTGCTGGTGATTAGCAAGTATTTAAATAAAATTACTCCACACCAATTCTAAGGTTGCACAGTTTGTAACACTGTATAACAGCTAATTCAAAATGACTGAAGTTTGGCCGTTGCCAATGATGGAGAACTGTGAGACTCTCATCCCTGGGGCACTCACATGTCTCAGCTGGTTGGGTATTTTCATATTGCCTAACTAACTTAAAAATTCTGCTTCTTTGTACCTTTCTGGAACAACACAGACCTCTTATCCTCAATCATTAACTACTTTCACCACCCAGCTTTTTCTTCCTGAATCCAAAGACTTTCTCTATACAGGTCAAAAGCTGTTACAATAAAAACAAATCTCCGTAT
Source organism: Balaenoptera ricei (assembly GCF_028023285.1). Classification (NCBI taxonomy): domain Eukaryota; kingdom Metazoa; phylum Chordata; class Mammalia; order Artiodactyla; family Balaenopteridae; genus Balaenoptera; species Balaenoptera ricei. The sequence goes on along the minus strand of NC_082640.1, from coordinate 102,044,569 downwards.
GAACAAAGAGGTTCCAAGCCTCATCTAATAAGCCGATTCATTCTGAATAATATATTGGGTTGATGAAAAATTTCGTTCAGATTTTTCCGTAAGATGTTACAAAAATCCCGAACAAACTTTTTGGCGAAGCCAAAATTTCAAAAGAACACACTTTTAGTTAAACAAAAAGAGCTTATGGTAAGGGGGTCTAATCTTTACCTATATCTACTTTTGGGACTATTGTGGCCTTACCTCCTTTTTCTCATACCCATGAGTGGTACTCCAGTTCCTAACACCAGTGAAGGATACAGAAAATTACAGGATTCTAAGCATTTTTGCTAATGTTTAGAAGCAAAGAAGGCTGACATAGCTGGCTAATAAAAAGTTTCAAGTATTGCAATGGAAACAATGAATATCCATTTTAAACCAAACTCCCTCGCTGGATACTACAGATTTCTTTCTTTTATACATCAGCGTCAATTAAACCTTCTAAGTAATTCTGAAGAAAGGTTGATTAAAAATAATACAGCGTTCAAACATTAGGATGGCGGGGGTCTAAAAATTTTGGAGAAGCACAGACTTGTTGAAAATTATGTGTTACATTTAGGATGGCATCATATTTAATATTTTCAATTTATAGCTATTTAAAAATATCTCTCAGTATTAGCTTTTGTGTTTAAAGAGCTGCCACCATCCATGTACAATAATGTGAGTAAAATTTAAAAAACTTACTTCAGGCCAGGGTCTGTTTCTCCATATTCATCCAAATAAGGGGCTGGATAGGCACAGCCTCTGGCTTTACCTTCAACCAGGACTACTCTACATTCTCTGATTCTAAGGGACAAAACAACCAACAGAAATATTACTAAGTGCATGTATGCAAATGACAGGCACTGTGTCAAAGTTAATCTAGAGAAAAGACATGGTATCTGTTAAGAATTCAGTATAAAGACAATATAGACAAACAGACTAAATTGTGTTTTGTCTAAATAAAAGAGAATGAACATTGCTATTTTTGTTGAAGCTATGGGAAAGGATCAATGGATTTAGGGAAATGGGACCAGTCAGTAATACTGACTAAATATACTGAAGAGAAGAAGGAGGCTGTCCTATGTGAACCATAGGTACCCTGAAAGATGGTGGCTGGGGTTGTTTCTGTCCTATTTCCTGACCTATGACCTGGAGCGGGGGAGGGAGCTTAACAGAAGAATAGAACCATATCTCCTAGTCTGATAACCCTGGGCCAGAAAGAAGGTCATCTATGGAAGTGTCAAGCCTTTTCTGTTTAGAGCCAGCCTCCAACAGTGCACATTATAAAGAACCACTGTAACCCTGAAGGTACTTGGGACTCTTACAGCAGAGGAATGGAAAAATAAAAAATAATGTTCGTGTACATAAGAGATAAGTACTCTAGAGAGAAATTATAAAATAAACAGTTGGAATAGGTAGTGGGTTTACTCGCTGTAGGTACCCTAGAAGAAAATAGGTGTTTGGGCTTTGCTTCCATACACTTATTCTCCTTGTTCCAACAGATGCTGATTAGCAGTGACTACATATTCCCTAGTGAGTGAGATGTTTGGGTTTATATAAACAGAAACTAGATTACATGGGGAGAACGGAAAGAAAAAGCACACGCATCCACTTTGAATTTTTTCTCTCTCTCAGGAAACGTGCACTCTTCTTTCATAAATACAAGAGACTATTGGTCTGTTCTCAGTCATTTGCTAAGACACCAGGGAAAACAATGGTTGGTTGATAGAGGAAGTGAAGCAAATTAAAACATTCAAAGGACAACATAAACTAACAATGTACGTGTCCTTTGAAAATATAAGTTTTAGGACTCTAAACTCTTTCACTATACCTGAGTTTTACACAATACCAGAGTAATCAATATAAAGTCTATCATATTTCATGTTTCCATTTTTTTTTTTTTACCATCTTTATTGGAGTATAATTGCTTTACAATGTTGTGTTAGTTTCTGCTGTATAACAAAGTGAAGCAGCTATACGTATACATATATCCCCATATGCCCTCCCTCCTGCATCTCCCTCCCAACTTCCCTATCCCACCCCTCTAGGCGGTCACAAAGCACCGAGCTGATCTCCCTGTGCTATGCGGCTGCTTCCCACTAGTTATCTATTTTACATTTGGTAGTGTATATATGTCAATGCTACTCTCTCACTTCGTCCCAGCTTACCCTTCCCCCTCCCCATGTCCTCAAGTCCATTCTCCACGTCTGCATCTTTATTCCTGTCCTGCCCCTAGGTTCATTAGAACCTTTTTTTTTTTTAAGATTCCATATATATGTGTTAGCGTACGGTATTTGTTTTTCTCTTTCTGACCTACTTCACTCTGTATGACAGACTATAGGTCCATCCACCTCAATACAAATAACTCAATTTCATTTCAAGTCTACCATATTTGTTTAAGGTTTTCCACAAATAATGAAAATGTGAACAGATTCCAATTTTTAACTTATTTTTAAACTACTTACTTCATATTTTTTAAACTATTATTTACATTTGAGAAGATACTTAAGTATCTTTTCAAATGCAATTGCATGTGAATAACAGGTCTATGCTGTAACTTCTGACAGATCATATCCTATCAACATACTGTCCTGCCATAATGGCCACCAGACTGGATTCAGATTCCTTAAGTTCATTATGAAGCTTCCTACTTACTTTAGGAAAATGCAGACTCCAGCTCCACAGTGAAGGGCATGAAAAATGCAAGCTCCCACCTCTTCCCCATTCACAATTTCTTGGCAGCAAATGTTCTGAGAACACAGTATGGCTCCGCAGAAAAGACAGAGGACAGGGTGCTTTCGCTCGTCATCTGCAGACCGTGGGCACCTCAAAAGGGAAGAAAACATTCAGTATGGTGGAGAAATAATAAAAGCATGATATAATCAGTTAGCAGTGTTTTAGATGTATTAGCAGTGTTTTCATCACTGGCTGCTTTGCAGCAAAGAAAGCTCTTAAAACACAAGTAAACATTTAATTAGATGATTCCTCTTTAATACTTTTCCTTAAGAAGATAACAAAAAGTCTTCTGATTAATTCATAGTACGAAAATTTATTTTTAAATATGCAGTGTTCTGGGAATTCCCACAAAGTGTGGCACTTAAATATGCCTTGAGATTGCGATGCATTTAGAGAATCCAGTCTTCATCTGACATGACCAATTTACAGTCAGCTCCCCCTCTGGATTGGTTTAGTCAATCTTGTGTCCTCAATGTTGGAGCAATGACCTTGAAGTGTACAATTACTGTTGTTGTTTTAACCACAATTTTCAGTAAGGGTTTAAACACATTTCCCCCACTTCTTTGAAGCATTGAGATCTTTAGGGTTGAAAGGGGAGACTGCAGTCTTTGAGTTGATGCACTTTTCCATCTGTGAAACACAGCCAAGTCTTGGGAAAGAAAAAGTGACAAAGTTGACTTGTTTGAACCAAGTAGTACTATGAGATCTGGCCATTTGACACAGTGGCATGCTAGAGCCTTGCTATAATGCCCCCAAGAGGGGTATCACTCTCTGAATTAAAGTGATAATGGCTATCTTTGTAAAAGGAGCTTCTTATACTCCTATCTCTGCTGTATAATGGACATAAAGCAAGCATCAATTTGGACAGAAAAAAATAAATGCAACCCCAGAAGAGATCCAGTGATGTCCACAATTGGGTCAGAATAAAGAGCACCAAAATGAATCTCTAATATGGTATTAACAGTTTATTCTCTGATGCCCACTTTCTTAGGCAAGATAAGAAAATCACTATTCTCTACACAGGAGCAGAGGGACTCCCTGCACAGGTATTCCATTCCTGTCTCCTATAGATGAGGGGGTTCTTTTCACTTCCCGGGTGTTGTTCTTTTTGGATAAAGCCAACATCTTCTTTAACTTTTAGCACAGGATGGCTGAGTCCCATCCTATAGAGGAAAATGGGAGTGATGTCCCTGAAATACAGTCACTGACCAGCCACGCTCCTACACTAGAGATGACTCAGTCTTAATGGAAACCAGTAGTAACAATACAACTGGAAGAGAGCATAAGATTTATTATCATTTTTACTTGAAACCAATAAGTACTAATATCATTCAGGAGCATCGTCACTGTGATTAATGATTAACACTCTTCTCAGAGCCAACAGCATGATACCCTTGAATGCCTAGAAAACAATATCTATTCAGAGGGTGTCTGTGATACCAATGCAGCCCCAAGATTAGGAAAGTCACTGAATTTGGAGCTGGATGCAGTCTCTGAAATCATCCAGCTAATTTTTGGAGGGCTGAGAGGTAAAGTGATTCAGTCACTTCCTTAGTTGGCTGACCTTAATCTGCCTGAGACAAGCAGCAAGGGAGCTGAAACTGAGGTCAATTTTAACTGGTAATAGAGGCTGAACTATGGGCTGCCCAAGCTCCTGATGGGCCAGTTAAACTCCCTGGCTTTGTGGCTCAAAGCAATGGTTATAACTAAATAAGAGAATTTCCTTAGTCATTCTGTAGGGTGGTGATTCTCAGAGTGGGCCAAAGAAGGGCTCTTCAAGCCCTTAAGATGACCCTGAACTGCATTCTCTCCTTTTGAGTCCTTCAAATGACAGCAAGTTATTTAACATATAACTAAAGACTAAGTCACCTTACAGATCAAGGCAGTTAACTGGAATTATTAATTAGTATCCTTAAATTTGAGAGTTAGTTGTGTTTACTGAGAGCTCTAATTAAGTTTACTAAGAAGTTTAGCTGTTGCACAAAGCTTAGGAACATTACAAAACGCCTAACTGAGCTTTGGAATTTCTGCAATTTTGGAAAACGATGCCTTGTCACCAGTACTTTATCAATGGAGTCTTGAATAGGCTTTGATTTTCAAGCTACTGAGATTCTTGCCTTTTAATTACTAGTTACTGCTAGTTTCATGTCATCATTATCAGTCTGGTTTGCTATGGGTGGTGTGTGATGCAACTGGATTGTCAAGGATACAGAACTGCACCAATAATAATTTTGGCTTATTATTTTCAAGATGATGCATTGTGATTCAAATATGAAATATTCACAAACCAATGGCTGAAGCAGATACAAATATGATTTCTCCATTCAGTGACATTTCACTGGTGGTGTGCTGCTCATTAATTTATGCTATTCAAATAACTTGCACCATATTATAGAAGGCAAAACAAAAATTACGGTTAACCTTATTGAACATAATTTTATCATATAGCATCATGGGTTTAAGCTCATGTTGTTCTCTTATAAAAGTAACTAACAGGTAATTCATACATGGTATTAGCAATGAGCACAATGTAACTTGTTTTTATTGCTTCTCACTAGTCTTTATCAGCTAGTATTTTTTTCATTTGAAAGTGATCAGTGAAAGGGAAGACGAAGATAAAAGGAAGTTTGAGAAACACTGCTTTAGAGTAGTGTTTAACCTGACTGAGGCAGGAGGAACATGGTGCCAGAAGAGGCTAACGGGTATACTCCTCTTTCCAATACCCAGGCTTGCGCTTTGAGTCACAGTGTTGTCTGTTTTACTGTTATAATGGGCTTCCATATAAGATTGTGTTTGGGAAAAAAAAGTGTTCTTCAGTGTTATTTCAGTGAATGAATGTGGTCACCACACTGTAATGCATGTAAAACAGTGTTTAAAGACACATGTATAAAAGATATTTCTAAGACTGCTACTTGCTTGGGAAGTTGAGAACAGTGCGGTTCCTCTACCAGAACAACTACTGATCTGGCAAGAACTGTCTGAAGCAATTATTCTGGGAACTCAGAGTCGGGACAAACAGTTGCAGTGTCCAGAGGAGTGCTTGACAAAAATGAGGCTAGTAAATTTCAGTGAATTTTGGCATTCTGTGTAGTGGTTACCATCCCTTATCCCCCAGCCCCACAGCAGGTAGCTATGGGGGTGGCTGCCCACAATCCTGGTGCAGCATGCTGGTGCCAAGGTGGGCAAGAGGGACCTTGTCTTCAAAAATTAGGGTTGTATGTTTAGTTTTGCCTGGCAGTTCACTGAGGGGCCGGCACAGAAAATGACCATTGTTTCAGCTCCCGTGGGCTGAAGCAGCTTCCTTGGCGGTGATGGTAGTAGAGGGGATTTAAAGAGGCAGAATAGTCTTCATATCTTTTCTTCTCTTTTTTTTTTTTCTTATTGCATCCAGGCATTTAAGGAAATCTCTGTCAGTTACTGGCTGACCACAGAGATGATGGAACACAGACTTCAGTGAACACACAACGAATAGAGTCTTTGCAAAAATAGTTTGGAAAAGTCACTAAAACAAACAGATAACTACAGCCTTTATCAAGCAACAATGGCAATTCCTGGGATGTGGTAAGAATCTGATTTCCAGAGTTATTACATTACAATACTCAAAATGTCCCATTCTCAACAAAGCTTACAAAGAAACAGAAAAGTATGGCCCATTCACAGGAAACAAAAAAGAGACTGACAGAAATCATCCCTAAGGAAGCCCAGCCATGAGACATAATAAACAAAGACTTTAAATTAACTCTCCTAAATATGCTCTTTGAAAGAAACCATTAACAACAACAACAAAAAAAACCTAATGGAAATCAGGAAAGTTGCAGGGTACAAGATCAACAGACAAAAATCAGTTGTGTTTAAATACACCAGCAAGGCTTCCCTGGTGGCGCAGTGGTTAAGAATCCGCCTGACAATGCAGGGTACACAGGGTTCGAGCCCTGGTCCAGAAAGATCCCACATGTCGCGGAGCAACTAAGCCCGTGCGCCACAACTACTGAGCCTGCGCTCTAGAGCCCGCGAGCCACAACTACTGAAGCCTGCGCGCCTAGAGCCTGTACTCTGCAACAAGAGAAGCCACTGCAATGAGAAGCCCGCGCACCGCAACAAAGAATAGCCCCTGCTCACTGCAACTAGAGAAAGTCCGCGTGCAGCAACGAAGACACAATGCAGCCAAAAATAAATAAATACATACATACACCAGCAATGAACAATCCAAAAAGGAAATTAAGAAAACAATTTCATTTACAATAGCTTTCAAAAGAATAAAATACCTACGAATAAATATAATCAAGGAGGGAAAAGTCTTGCACACTGAAAACTACAAAACATCACTGAATGAAATTCAAGCAGGCCTAAGTATAGAAGGCATCCATGTTCATGGACTGGAAGACAATACTGTTAAGAAGGCAACACTCTCCAAAGCAATCTATAGATTAATGCAATCTCTATTAAAATCCCAATTGCCTCTTTTGCAGAAATGAAAAAGCCAATTCTCAAATTCCAATGTAATTGCAAAGGACCCCATATAGTCACAACAGTATTGAAAAAGAAAAAGTTGGAAAGCTCTCATGTTACAATTTCAAAGCTTACTACAAAGGTACAGTAATTTAAATATGTGGTACTAGCATAAGGATAGACTTATAGACCAATGGAATAGAATTGAGAGTCCAGAAATAAACCCAAACATCTGTGACCAATTGATTTTCAAAGTAGGTGCCAAAACTATTTAATGAGGGAGAAAGAACAGTCTCCAAAAATGGTGCTGGGACAACTGGAAACCACATGAAAAAAAGAATGAAGTTGTACCTCCTACCTTATTCCAAAAATTAATTCAAAACAGATACACAGCCTAAATATGAGCTAAAACTATAAAATTATTTGGAAAAAACATGGGACTAAATCTTCATGATCTCAGATTTGGCAACAAATTCTTAGTTTTGATACCAAAAGCACAAGCAACAAAAGAAAGAAACATAAAATGGACTCATACATCAAAGGACATTATGAAGAATATGAAAACACAACTTATAGGAGGAAATATTTGCAAATTAAAATCTAATAAGGGTTTAATATCCAGAAGATAAAAAGAACTCTTACAACTCAACAACAAAAAAGATAGTGCAATTATAAAATGGGCTTGGGATTGCCATATATACACTAATATGTATAAAATAGATAACTAATGAGAACCTGCTGTATAGCACAGGGAACTCCACTTCGCTGTACAGTAGAAACTAAAACAACATTGTAAAACAACTATACCCCAATTAAAAAATTTTAAAAATAAAAAATAAAATAAAATAAATGAAAAATAAATAAATAAACAAAATGGGCAAAAAACTTGAACACACATTTCTCCAAAGAACATATACAAATCTGTAACAAGCACACAAAAAGACGTTCAACATCCTTGATCATTAAGGAAATGTATATCAAACCGCAGTGAGCTACTATTTTTCACCCACTGGGATTGCTTTAATTAAAAAACAAAAAGCAAACAAACCAGAAAATAAAAAGTGCTGGTGAGAATATGGAGAAACAGGAGCCCTCATACATTCTGGTGGGAATGTAAAATGGTGCAGCCATTGTGGAAGACAGTTTAATGGTTCCTCAAAATGTTAAAAATAGGATTACCATAATGATCCAGCATTCCACTCCTAGGTATAGATACCCAAGAAAAATTAAAATATATGTCCAACCAGAAACTTGTACATGAATGTTTATAGTAGCATTATTCATAATAGTCAAAAGAGGGAAACAACCTAAATGCCCACCAATGGATGAATAGATTAATGAACTTTGGTATATACATACAATGAAATATTATTTAGCCAAGAAAGGAATGAAGTACTGATACATCCTACAACTTGGATGAACCTCAAAGACATACTAAGTGAAAAAAGCCAGACACAAAAGGTCATAGATTGTATGATTCCTTTTATATAATATATCTAGAATAGGTAAATCCATGGAGACAGAAAGCAGATTATCAGTTACTACAGAATCGGGAAAGAGCGGGATGGAGAATGATTATTTAGTGGATGCAAGGTGTTTCCCTGGGGTGATCAAAAAGTTTTGAAATTAGAGAGAAATAGTGGTCGCACAACATTGGCAATACACTAAATGCCAATGAATTATACAAAATTGTATGTTATGTGATTTTCACCTGAATTAAAAAAAAAAGATTGAAAATCACTGTTACAGAGGATGCTCAGTGGTCGCTTTTTAAAAAAGTTTGCTAGTGGTGCTGAGTTTGCAAGCTCAAAAAAGTTTTAAATATATATTTCTTCTTACCTGAAATGAGAAGCTTGATTTAGGAGGCAGCTATAGTCATCAGGAAGCTCTATCAAACTATTTCTTTTTCTAGGGTACCTAGAAATATAATTTAAATGGCAATTTTATTTTATGAGTAAATAAGCCCAGATCAAAAACAGACCAAATAATAGAAGGAAGAATGTTTTAAAAATAACGAGAGGAGGGGAATTCCCTGGTGGTCCAGTGGTTAGGACTCTGTGCTTCCACTGCAGGGGGCATGGGTTTGATCCCTGGTCTGGTCGGGGAACTAAGATCCCACAAGCCGTGTGACGTGGCCAAAAAAAAAAAAAAACAACAGTTTAAGGATTCATATTTGCAATCCATAGTAATGGACAACTACTGAAGCCCATGTGCTCTAGGGCCCGCTGCCGCAACTACTGAAGCCCGCGCACCTAGAGCCCGTGCTCCGCAACAAGAGAAGCCACCGCAATGAGAAGCCTGCACACCACAACGAAGAGTAGCCCCTGATCACCACAACTAGAGAAAGCCCGTGCACAGCAAGAAAGACCCAACACAGCCAAAAAATATAAATAAATAAATAAATTAATTAATTAAAAAAAAATTGTCCTTGAGGAAGAGATGGATTTTGATTAAACCATAACTTAAGGGAGATAGGGGGGCTGAAGAAAAGTTTTGCTGGGTAGTCTCTAAGCTTATAGAAAGGAAGAGATGGGGAGGAGGGAATAGTTTTATTTATATCTTTATTCTCAAAAAAAAAAAAAAGTGGTTTATATGAATACTGTCACTACCCTCTCATTTTAATACACTAGCAACTCCAAGAAGCCTTTTAACAGGTATGCACTAGCTTAAGGAACAGGTTCTGGTGGTGTCAAACAATTTAAGAGGGAAAGGACAGCCACTCCAAGAAAAAAATCAACTGTATGAAGAATCAAATTTCCAGCAAAGACCTAACAGAAATGTAAGAAATAATGTGCTGAGTGAGAATGAAGACAACAGACTAGAAAGCATGCTCATCAACCAACTACTTTTGGAAACACAACTTGTACATGGGGAAGGATTGAGAAGTAAAACCAACCTGACTATGGCGCTTTTTTGCTTCAAACAGTTTAGTAAGGCAGGGTCTGTACACCATCTATATGGGGAGCAGAGAGAAAAAGCAAATGGGTCATCACAACTTCAGTGGAATATTCATGGAGCCATCCTCTCCAAACCTCTGTCCCTTCTTTCCATGTGCCCTCTGCTAGACTTCTTTTACCTTACATCTTGTCCCCCTTTCTTCTCCCTTTTTCTCCCCTTCTTTTTTCTGTCTATTTACCCCCCTCTTTTATTAATTTCTTTTTTAAAAGGTTATCTATCACTAGAAATACAGAAACCACTCTGAGTATTTTAACAAGAGGGAATTTAATACTAGGAATTGGAAATAAAGGTGACAGAAGGGCTGAGAAGCCAACCAGGGGTCAAAAAAGGCAAGGCAACCCAAAGATTAGCCAATAACAGGAAGCTACTACCCTTCCCAGGCTGCAGGAACAAAATAATATTTTTGGAGTGGTTTTGTTGGAGCTCAGGGTCACTGGTGGATGCTAGAACTACAGTAGACTTGTCTGGTGGGAACTAGATGTTCTGACATCCAGTAGAACATCAGTAGAACTGACAGTAGCCACTGTCAGGGATGCCCCACAAGGCAGAGAGAGGTGGCCTAAACACAGGTTTCTCTCTTCCTCCTGACCTCCAATATCTTGCCAGTGCCTCCCACAGGCTGAAGCCAACAGACGAGGGAGGGAGACCGGGAAATATGGCCTACAGAGGTCAGTCTCCTGCCTTTCAGAGCAGATAATGAGGAAAGGCTTTGAGGCAAGCAGAGCCAGGAGTGGTACAGACTTTGTTTCAAAGTACGAATTTTTAACATTAAACTAGAATAGCAAGTTAAAAATGTATCGACTCCAACAAAATAAAAGTAAAATTAGTATAACCTACTGTGATTGCATTCAACACAAAGCATGATACTGATTTTTTTTTTTTGAATTCATTTTTATCACACTGAAAATCAGAATACCTCATGAGAAATGAGAAAACACAGAAAAGAACCCAAAAGAAGAGGTAAGAGCACAGAGAAAGGTGTCAAGAGATGGGCGGACATTCACACAAATCCTGACATGGGCATGCAGGGAAAAAGACACTGATTAAAGAAGAAGGAGAAAGAAAAAGGGTAGAAAATTGAAAAGACTAAAGGAAATCATGGGTGTGATACTGTGACTGATAACATTAAAAAAAGAGACAAGCCCCAAATGGAAGTTACTTGTGCTAAGCCCACATCCATCAAACCAAGACTTAACACCTAAACCTAATTGCAGTTTCAACCTTCCCCAGAAATGAAATCTTTACCCATCGGTCTGGAATTTCCTGGTCAGTACCAGTGAGGTAATCTGCCTAACAGATCCTTTTGTCCCGCAAAGGAAGGTGACCTTGCCTGAAATAATCCTTTTTTCATTTATGCCTTCCTTGTCCCACCTCCTTGCTGACTATAAAAGGCTCCTTTCTACTTGCTAGATGGGATGCTGCCCATTCATGAATCATTTAATAAAGCCAATTAGATCTTCAAACTTAATTTTTTTAACAATAATAAATATATTTGGTCTCTGACCCAGTTCCTGGCACAGACGGGTCAGCACAACTTCAGCACTGAGCTTCCAAAACCCTTGGAACTTCCTAAGTGATGTGAGTGAAAAAGGTGTCTTTTGTTACGTTAACAAAGCGGCTTTTGAACAAAAGGGTGAGGGCTGGTAGCCAGGAGAACTAACCACGTGACTAGAGGGTTGGAACTTTCAGCCTCCCCTTACCCACCAGCCTCTGGGGAGGGAAGAGGGCTGGAGGATGAATCAGTCGCCAACAGGCCAATGGTTTACTCAATCACGCTTACGTAATAAAGCTTCCATAAAACCTCTAAAGGACTTGATTTGGAGAGCTTACAGGTTGGTGAACACGTGTCGATTCAGGGAGAGTGGTGTGCTCAGAGAGAGAGGGTGGAAGTTCTGCTGCCTTTCCCTCATACCTTGCCCTATGTGTCTCTTCCATCTGGCTGGCCCTGAGTCATATGCTTTGATAAAAAACTGATGATCTAGTAAGGAAAACGTTTCTCTGAGTTCTGTGAGCTGCTCTACAGATTGCCTTTTGGTGAGCACAGGTGACAACCTGGACTGTGCTGGCTCTTTCTGAAGTATGTGGGGATGGGGTCGTCAGTTTTATGGGACTGAGCCCTTAACCCATGGAATCTGACAGCACCTCCAGGAAGACAAGAGTCAGGATTGAGCTGAACAGCAGGACACCCAGCTGATGTTGCAGAATTACTTGCTGGATGCGTGGGAAAAACAACCCCCCACCCCACAACAAGTATTGGAATTGGATGCCAGAATCTTTAATGGGGGAAATAAAGTAAGAGTAACATGATGAGAACTGATTATTAAAATGATGGTATATGTCAATTATATCTCAAAAAAAAAAAAAGATGGAAAATGGTGGCAGCAAAGATAGGGTAAGGAGATTGGAGGTTTGGAGGGTAGAGAGTGATCAGAAGGGCCAGTACGTAATGGGGTAGGAAGAAATTTTTAATAAAAAAAGACACACTTTTCCACAGGAAATTTAACTAGGTATATCTTTGATCTACCAAACGACCTTTATTTCCTCCCCAGTCACCCTGCTGAGAAATGTGCTACCATATGAGATATGCTACTATTGTAGCCCCACTTTGGGTTCCTCTGATGTTTAACTGTGACTGTACTGCTGCTTACAACAGGACCTACCCTCACTCCACCCACCCGCCACCCCATTTAAAACTGGGATGAGATAGCAGCTGTGGGGAAAATAAGCACCATGAATGGTAGTCATGGTGGAACAACCAGAAATTCCAGCTGCCCATTGCTGCTGGTCTTATCCCCAACTCCTTTTGTGTGTGAATTAGGAATCTCGTATATTTTTGTCACCCCGTCAAACGATGCTAATCAATCTAAAAGCTTAGCAAATATTTTTAATTTAACATTTCCAAACTGTATAATAACCCAATAATGATATTTTACCCCCACAGTACCTCTGCAGGAGGGGCCTTACAGTATCCCAATATTTCTGGAAAAGCAGGAACAAATTTGTGGGTAAACATAAATAGCTACAGAGTGCACTGTACTCTCCTTCTGCAGGATCTGCAAGGAAATAAAAATACATTTAATAAGTACATTATTCTTACCTGGTCAACAATAGAGTTTCTACATTGTTTATGCTCATTTCTATACTCTGTCTATACATAGTATACTTTGTACTCTATAAAACTGTGGGTGACAAGACACAGTGATTTTTTTTTTTTTTTTTTTACAGTGATCCTTTTAAATCTGATTGAGTCATTCTCCTGATCAGACTTCTCCAACATCAAACTAGCACAAAAATACAAAAGTCCTTATTGTGGCATAAAGGCCCTACCTGATCTGGACCTCATCTCCTACCACCCTCCCCCTGTTCAATAGGCTTCGGCCACTCATCTCTACTATTCCTCGACTATGTCAAGCAAAGCCTTTGCAGTTATTGTTCCTTCTGCTTAGGAATACTCTTCCTTCAATCACCCGCCCAGTTCAACCCTATCTCCTTTTTCAATGTCCCTTTGCTCAATATCTCCTCACAGAGAAGGCTTCCATGACTCTACCCCAGCATTCTCTACTCCCATAACCTGCTTTATTTTTCTTTGCAGCACTTATTACCATTTCACATTATACTATATATATTTATCTGTTTGTTTATATTTCATCTCCTCTCAAAAGAAAGGACTTTATCTTATCCACTGCCATACTACAGCACTGACTAGATAATATATGATTTTTTTTAAAATGAAAACAACAGATCTGTACTGACAACCACTTGGAAAGTAGCATCGTATTTATACAGAATCAGAACAAACCTACATCTAACAAACCCTACTGAACTGAGTTCAAGATATAGAACCCTCTTAAGGCTGACCTGAGAAAAGGACAAAAGAAAGAATCTCTGAGCAAATTTGATGACTCTTCCAAAATCATACAAACCTGATTTTTACCCATACAGAGCCACAAGGAAACCTTCTCTACCTTGAGGTAGATTTAAGGCAAGTAAAGGAGAAAGGAAATGATTCTGTTACTCAAATACACATAGCCTTGGTTTATCACAACAGGCCTTTCCCAGCAGCATTTTAACTCTTTCACAATAGATACAGTCATATGCTCAAAATCCAAGAAACAGAGTATATAATAAAAATTTCCTCCTACCTAGCCAAACAGTTCTCTTCCCTTAAAAGCAACCAATCTTTCTAATTTCTTGTATACCCTATCCATTATACTCTGCGTGCAGGCATTTTGTAAGCTCAAGTACAAAATCTGTACATAGATAGGAGCCATGAATAGGTTTTGCAGACTGTGAGGCTAATGTGGTTTCTGGCCTCACCTTTTACCTACACCAGGGCAGGGGCGCACACATGTTTGGAACGAACACTGATGAAACAGGTGAGGAATGAAGTGGTTTTGCCTGCTCTCACCTTGTATTCTTGAGGTTGCAGGTAACAAAAAAAGTTTTATTTACTACTCTGTGATTTCATTTTCCTACTTACTGGTAAATAGTTCTTCAGGTGGAGTTACTCCAAGTAAATAGTGGAAAAACAATGCAGCACAGCGAAGATAAGGGATGATGCCATTCTTCAACGAGACCCATAAATACCAGCCAGGAATACCACACCCAATGCAGCTAAGAGGCAATAATTCCAGAACAGAACAGAATACAGATCAGACTAAAACCTAGACTGTAAACACATCCCCTTTCAAAAACATAGCTAAGCATTAAATAATTTTTTATCCATTTAATTTTTAAATATTTAAAACAAAATATTTAACTAGCTAAAGAAAACCACAAATCTTGCATTTTTTACCAGGTAGATGTTTAAGGCAAAGAACTACTTTTTTCTTTCCCCTAACCCTTGTAATGAAATGTGGAGCAAATATATTTAGCAATAACTAACCAAAGCAGCCAAGTTAGCTAAAAAGAAAAAAAAAAAGTTAATACTTTCCTGATTTCTGTATTAAAATTGGTGATTTGCAGGGCAGTGAAACTAATCTATATGATACTATAATCTTACAACATAAAGAGTGAACCTTAAAGTAAATATGGACTGTAGTTAATAACAATGTATCAATACTGGTTCATCAATTTAACAAATGTACCACACAAATGCAAGACATTAATAATGGAGAAATTGGTGGAGGGAGGGAGGAAATGGGAACTCTTTGTACTTTCTATTCAATCTTTCTGTAAACCTAAAACAGCTCTAAAAAAGTCTATTAACATAAAAATAAATACACATGCACACATATTCAGTACTTAAACTAAAAAAAAAAGTTGACTGGCGAAGAAGATGAAAACAAAGAGCAGAACGTGGCAGCAGACGAAGCGCAGCAGAGCACTGTACCGTACTTTTGGTTTTAACCTCTGCGTTGCCAATACACTTCACATACTATTCACAGCAGCCTTAAAAAACCTCTAGGTAGTTAAGTGTATTAACTGTATGAATTGCTTTAAAAGGGCAACCTATTTTCAACTTTTTACATTTATTTAAATTCTAACTGCTGCATATTGTTAAAATTCTATCACCTTTTGCCTATGTTCCCATAACAGTTTACAAGAGTAAAGATGTGTCAAAACTTGTCTTAGACTCAGAAACAAATGAATGGGTAGGTTTTACTTGTTGTTATTCCAAAAGCCTTTTAACTGATTTTTAAAAACTGGAATTAAAATGGTTCAAAAGTTATACTGCCAAACAACTGAACAAAGATGTGGAATTATAAAAACAATACTGAAATAGACTGGACTAATGGACTGTTACTCACCCGCTTGTATACTGAGAAACTTCTGCCAAGAAAGAAGATGCAGAACGAGCCTCTTCACTCTCTTCTTGAATTTGTGCAAGGGGGAGGCCTGAAAAAGAAATTCTGAAAGATAAATCTATGAATTTGCTATTCAATTAATCAATTAAACCTCAATTTCATGGTTCCAGGAAAATAAGCAATGTCAACTCAACTGAGGTTCTTTCCCTTGTTCTCAGTCTAAATTGTTGATCCTGAATATTAAAACTGTTACATAAACTTTATCAGTATGTTAGCTAGAGAAACAAATAGGGCAGAATCACAGCCTTGCTAAACATGAGGTTTAATAAATATTTACCTCATTATAACATGACCAGGTAAATAAATTAGTGGTCATCTACCTGCTCGGGGTTCCTAGCTGTCCTGGCTAGCAGGCAGAAATTCAACCTCTAGAAAGGAAAGTGGGTTGCTGTTCTGCCTTCTTGCTCAAGCAAAGAGACACATAAAAAGAATCTTGTGGGGTTATTTTCCTCCATAATCTATCCTTAATCTTTAGTAGGACCATCCTAAACCTTTCCAGCGACTGCCACCTCTCCCATTTAAGTTAAAATTCTGTGTAAGCCACTGAAGTTGTCTGAACTTTAGTTTTATTGTATTAAAATGGGGATAAAAATGCCTACCTTCACTCTGCTGCGAGGGATGGGTACAGCACATTTGAGTAGTACTCTCTTGTTTTAAAAATATTTTGTTTATCCATTAATTCATCTGAAAGGCCACAGTTAAAATTACCCTGAGTCTCTTACCTTGAATATTGCCAGTTTTTTTCCTTTTTCAATTAAGGTTTCTTTAGAAAATATACTTTTTTTTTAAAGGAAAATATATCATGAACTCATACTGGTATTTCCAATTTAAATGTAAGAGTTCAATATTTGTATATGACTTTTTTCCCAGTATGAGGTAAATTTTACATGCAATAAAATGCACAAATATTAAATGCACCATTTAATGAATTTTGACAAATGCACACACCCATGTAACAAGATCTTTTTACATTAATAAACTTTATTTTTTAAAGCAGCTTTAGGTTCACAGCAAAACTGAGAGAAAAGCACAGATTTCCCATATACCCACTGTTCCCAAACACCTACAATCTCTCCCACTATCAGCACCATTCACCAGGACTGGCACATTTGTTACAACCTATATTGACACATCATTATCACCCAAAGTCCATAGTTTACATTAGAGATAACTCTTGCTGTTGTACATTCTGTAGGTTTTGACAAATGTATAAGATGTATCCATTAGTATAGTATCCCACAGAGTAGTTTCATTAAACCCTAAAAACCCTCTGTGCTCTGCCTATTCACCTCTCTCTCCCCTAACCCTTGTCAATCACCACTGGTCATTTTACTATCTCATAGTTTTGCATTTTCCAGAATGTCCTATAGCTGGAATCATACAGTATGTTGCCTTTTCAAATTTGCTTTTTTCACTTAGTTATATGTATTTAAGTTTCCTCCATGTCTTTTCATTGCTTGACAGCTCATTTCTTTTTAGCACTGAAGAATACTCCATTGCTTGGATGTACCACAGTTTATTTATCCAGTCACAAGGACATATGGGTTGCTACCAAGTTTTAGCAGTTATGAATAAAGCTGCTATAAACATCTGTGTGCAGGTTTAGTGTGGACATGGGTTTTCAGTTCATTTGGGTAGGTGCCAAGGAGTGTGACTGCTGGACTGTATGGTAGGAGCATGTTAGTTTGGTTAAGAAATTGCCAAACTGTATTTCAAAGTGGCATGGACTTCATTCCTACCAGCAATGAATGAGAGCTCCTGTTGCTCCACATCCTTGCCAGTACTCAGTGCTGTCAGTGTTCTGGATTTTGCCCATTCTGATAGATGTATACTGGTATCTCGTTGTTGTTTTAATTTGTAATTCTCTAATGACACCTAATATTAAACATCTTTTCATATGCTTATTTGCCAACCGGATATCTTCTTTGGCAAGGTGTCTGTTCAGGTCTTTTGTCCATTTTTAACGAGGTTGTTTGTTTTCTTACTGTTGAACCTTAGAGGAGTTCTTTGTATATTTTGGATAGCAGTTCTTTATCAGATGCATCTTTTGCAAATCCATTCAACCAGTTTGTGGCTTATCTTCTCACTCTCCTGATAATAATCTTTTGCAGAACAGAAGTTTTGAATTGTAATGAAGTCCAACTTACCAATTATTTCTATCATGGATTGTACCTTTGGTGTTGTACCTAAAAAGTCATTGCATACCCAAGGTCACCTAGGTTTTCTCCTATGTTATCTTCTAGGAGTTTTATAGTTTTGTATTTTTACATTTAGGTCTATAATCCATTTTTAGTTAATTTTTGGGAAAGGTGTAAGATCTGTGTCTGTGTCTTGCATGTGGATATCCAGTTGTTCCAGCACCATTTGTTGAAAAGATTATCTTTCCTCCATTTGTCTTTGCTCCTTCGTCAAAGATCAATTGACTATATTTATGTGGGTCTATTTGGGGGCTCTCTGTTTCGTTCCATTGATTCATTGGTCTGTTCTTTCACCAGTACCACACTGTCTTGATTCCTGTAGCTTTACAGTAAATCTTAAAGTCAAGTAGTATCAGTCCTCTGACTTTGTTCTTCTCCTTCAATACTGAGTTGGCTATTCTGAGTCTTCTGCCTCTCCATATAAACTTACAATCAGTCTGTTGATACCCAAAAAATAACTTGCAGGGATTCTGACCAGGAGATTATTCGGTTTTTACTTAACTTTTCTGAATTTATTCTTGTGTGTCTTCCTCCTTATACTGAAAATTTGGTTCCCAATGACATTAACACAATCACTTATTTGGTTTAAAAATTGCCTAAAATAATTTCAAAATAACAATATTAGTACTACTGATACCACTAACGGAGTTCAATTTAAGATTTTTTTTTGTAGTTCTTCCATTATCAGAATACATCCTACTAGGGAAGTACAGTTGAAATACTGTTTTTTAAAGTCACTTAAGCAATTATTTTCTTGATACACTTGTTAGGTTCATTTGTTGTTTTCAATTGTCAAAAACTTATTTTTACCATTTAGATTTTTTTTTTTAGTTAAGTATAATTAGGGTTCTAAAATCAACTACATTAAAAAGACATTCACAAGAGTCTTTGCTCAAAGTATTGTACTCTTTACTTTGTCCTAGGGGCAACTCTTTTTAATTAGTTTTCGGTTTATACTTCTGTTGTTTCATTTATTAAAAAAATAAGCAAGTATGAATATATGTAAGCATGTATACGCATGAATACACATAAAATACCTCACACAAAGGTATATACTAAAACTAGTGTTCTGTACCCTACTTTTTTCACTTAATAATATATCCTGGAGATCACTTCTTCAATAGAGCTTGTTCATTCCGTTTTATAGCTGCACAGCATTCCATTATATGGATATACCATAGGTCATTCAACCAATCTCCCAGTTTTCTGCTATTCTAAATAATGCCACAATGAATAATCTGTGCTTATATCCGTTCATATTTTTGCCAGTAGAGCTTTGGGGTAGATTCCTAGAAGTGGGATTGGTGGGTCAAAAGGTAAATGCATATGTAATTTTGCTAGATACTGTTCTAAGGTCACTTTAATTATCTGTCCTCTAAATTATTTGAACTTTCAGTAGCCTTTATTGATCACTGATACTCAAAACCCAATTTTGCTTTCTATTAAGAGCAGAGTCTAAAAGGACAACTATACCACAATTCCATGATATTATATTACTCATGTATCCTCAAATGAACATTTGTCCAAAAAATATTTATTGAGTTCTTACTGGGTATAACAAATATTGCTAGACACTTGAAGCTTATGAGGGAAGATTTTGAAATTTGAATGTTCCCTATTAAAGAAACAGTAGGCATGGAGGAGCAGAGAGAAAGGAGAAGCAGGGAAGGGAGTGGAACAACAGTAAGATATAACTATAAAATAAGACACTATGTGATAAATGCTATAAAATGAACAAAGTACTATCATTCTAGCTGGAGAAATCAAGAATGTTTCGTAGACAGGCTTATCAAAAGGCTGAAAGTATTTAGGTAGGGACAAACACTGGAGAGACTAATCCTCAACCTTGAGATTGGGGAATTTGAAAAAAAAAAAAAGAAAGGGAAAAGCAGATCCAAATGGTCTCCCTGTATACCTAGAGAGCAGTTGCAAGTTAGAGAATCAAGTGGTTGAGCTAATTATTCCTGTCACAGTTCTTCTAACCTTTCCGTTTAAACAGCATCCGTAAAGAAACAAATGAACAGTCATTCAATAAGAGACATAATACAGAACTTAGAAATATATAAAATGATTAACCACAAGCATAATTAATTTTGCCAATAAATCATGGGCAAATGTTATTTACAGTTAACAACTGATGGGAACTTTACCTGTGTCTGTGGTAAGAAGTATCTGAAGCATATGTGCCATGGTGATCAAATGGAAGAGATAAAGGTGGTTATAGGAAGAACTAATTGATGAAGGCTGCAGATCAACAGCATCATCCCAATACAAGGATGGGAATGCTAACACAGTACCCACCTATGAGACAAAATGGACATCAACATGGGTAACAACAAAGACCAACACAAGTTAATCTCATACGTAAATGTAAAGAACACCAGATTCTGCACTGTTTGTGTGTTTTTTTTAATAACCACCATATTTTTCCTAATTATTCAACAAGATATTTTATAATATAATATACCATAAATAGAGGACAAATGTCATCACCAAACAGATTTAACCCTTTGCTGGGTCTACTTATTCTAGTTCTAGGTAGTGGTCTCAACCCTGCGGTTTTAGAAGATTCAACGTTACAATCACTCGGGGAGCTCTTAAAATAACACTTACACAGGCCCCACCCCAGTCCAATCAAATCATTATCTCAGGTGGTAGGGCCCATTTACCAGCATTCTTTTCAAGGTTCCCCCAAGAGATTCCAAAAGATAGGGTGACAACCGCTGGATAGAGGATACTGGCTAACCTTGCATCCACAAACTCCATGCTCCCAACTTCACCATGGCTCTCTCTAGAGAACTCGCTTTGAAGGAATGGAATCTTCACGGGGATTGAAAAGCTGTGCAAGAAACTCACAAAACAGTTGCCACCCAACCATAGGTGTTTTGGGGGAAGCCTGGATGCACCCATGGCCTGGTCCCTATCACGAATAATTAATGATTTTAAGACAGCTCACCCCATCATTCACCACTTAGAACGTAAACAAGATGAGAAAAAGACGAAGGGGGAAAATACATTATTAGAAAAAGTTTGCTTGTATAGACACTAACTAAATATAATCAACTAGAATAAGACCTATTACAAAGTAAAGGATAAATGTGGTTTCATTTTTAAAGTGATTTTCATGGTCTCAGTCAAATCTGTATCTATTTGTAAATGGAATGGACAAAAGAGACTAAACTTTGAACACTGATAATTTATAATCTTGAACAAAGAGCATAAATTTCAATAAGGAAAAAACACGAAATTCTAAGCTTGAGTGACTGAAGAAAAAAAATTTACTGAACACTTACCAAAACATGAAATAGATCTACAGATAGAAGGCAAGGTGTAGCTTCTGATTTTAGGTTAGGAAGAACAACTGAAAAACAAAAAAACCTTAATGTAATTCAGTCAGTCATATAGCAATGTAGTTAAATATAATGCAAGATATAAACATCTAAAACAGAAATTTAACAAGGTTATAATACAGAGACTGATAAACTGGTATATCACACCTTTAAGATATGGGAACCGTAATTAAAGATAAACTAAACTGAGAAAAGGCTCTAAAAAGCCCTGGATGTAATTTAATGGTTGAAATATAAGATACAGGGGCAAAGGGTAAATAAACTAGGATGACTGAAGTAAGAAATTGTTCGATAAGTATTTGCTGAATGAAAAAGAATTCCTTTTATAAAATGTTCCCTACCACTTTTTCCCCCCTAACTACGCATTTCTAAATGTTCTGTGATACATAAAACACGTGAACAAATTTGGGGTTCAGAGCAGGGAGAGCATGAAAAGCACTGTAAATGAAAGGAGTATGGAGATGATCCTCCTGAATTAAAATTAGATAATGGTTTGTATGGACTGATGAATGGAAGGAAATGCAGACAGCTCAAAAACTTTGTCTTTCTGATTTGATCAGTCTCTAAATTTGGAAGTCAGGGAAAGAGTGACAAGGAAGTGAAATCAAGAATTCAAAACAACAGTAAGGGTTTTGTATATATAAAAATGAGGGAATTAATTTTATTTCAATAAAGCTATTATTTGTTTAAAATTCAGACAAGGTGTATTTCTTAACCCCAAATCCAAGATTCTAAACAAAACCATAAAAGTTAAGAGCATGGGCTTTGGAGTCAGACAGAAATGGGATGCAGTACTTCCTGCGACTATTTGTCATAAGCAAGGTACTTGACTTCTCTAAGTCTACAGTGTATATGAGATTGTTGAGAGGTTCGTTAACATGTGCATTAAAAGTACTTATCCTGAGCTTGGCATACAGTAATCGATAAATGTTATTAATATTGGCTTTAAAAAACAAAGTGATAACAGGGCTCTGCCATTAACTAGCTATGTTAATAGCTAAATAGCTATAAATAAATAAATAAATCGTCTATTTATGCTAAATTAAATATCTCAGCAAAACTTATGTGATATAGCAGGAAGAGCATAGGTTTTATGGTCAGGCTTTGATTCAAATATTAGTTCTGCCTCTTTTTATGACCTCGGTCAAGTCACATAACTTCTCTGTGCCTCAGTTTCTTCATCTGTAAATCAGGAAAATGATAATTTCCTTGAAGAATGGCAGTTCGAAGACATGATTATATAAAAAGATCCTTGTACAATGCCTGGCACATACATGGCAGTGAGCATTGTATTTCCTGTTGCTACTGCAGAATCAACATGTTACAACAATATTCATCACCTTTCACACAAAACAGCTCTCTATTGTGGACTTCCTGGACTTCCCTATTTCTCTCAATAATCTAGTTACTCATTTTAATTCAAAATCTTGCCTCCACCCATCATAGTTCCCTCCCTAATTTATGCTACTACGTGCAGATGCATGTTACCTTTAATTTTTCCTTTTTCCAACCCAACCTATACAATATCAAATTAACTTTAGAATATTATTGCTCAAAATGTTTCAAAAATTCCCAATAACCTGAAGAATAAAGTTCAAACTTCTCATTGGGGCATTTAAGATCCTCTATTTTTATCAAAACAACTTCATGCTTCTCTATCTATAGGTGCCACTACTCCTATCAAACTTGCCTAACTTGAACATATCACATGCTTTCCTACCTCCTCAATCTCTGTTTAAATTGTGCCCTGGGCTTAGAATGCTGTCTCTGTTCCTCTCAACTTATCTTTATGGACCCTGTTAGAGGAAAAAAACAGCAGAGCCCCATAGTGATCCCTTCCTGTCTCAATTCTTGAAGCATGTATTCTTACCATACATCTGGCATTTGGCTACATTATAATGTGAGTTTTCACAGAGGTTCTGCTTCTTTAATTCAATCATAAGCCTTACAAATGGCAGGGACCATATCTTATACCTCTATACAGAGTTTATAGCCCTAACACCTTGCAAATAAAGATGTTCCTGCTAATAAATTTTCACATACCAAACTTTTACATAAAGGCACAAAGCTACATTACAGAGCAAAAGCACATCAATTCTATTAGTTACTGCCAATTAGAGATTATGCACTATTATTTCAGTTTCTGCTATCTGTGATGATGTTAAATAGTCTCCTTGTTTGGTGCTTATTTTGAGGTGTTTTAAACATTATAAATCCCATAACGTGTGATGAATATAAAAGCAGGGAGACTATTTGGAAGTGCTGGTAAAACAAGGTATCCAAATTATAACTGAAATGAAAAGAGATACCAAAAAATTAAAAAACAAAACCAAAATATTACTGTGCAAATAGGATAAACTGTTAACAATAGGAAGAGGTCCTAAGAACAAGATGCACGTGTAACATGTGCAAAATTCTGGGCCTGTGCAACTGACCAATAAGAGAAAAAGTAAATGAAAAAACAGAAAAAATTTAAGTATGTAGCTAGGGAACAGCATTAATATTAGATTCCTATTAGCATGAGATTAATTCAGGAGATAGCTGGAAATTAACTTGAAGATATAAAACTTGGCATGGTAAAAGTTCTAATGAAATTTAGGTGGCAGATTTGGATGGAGCCATGGAACCCCCATGTCATTAGAGTGACAGAAAGCTGCCCAGGAAGAGCTCCCTAAGAAGCCTGTGGGAATCAACAAGGAGGAAAGTGACCTGTTTCAACAGACTTTCAAGGTAAAGTAACTGGTCAATTTTGGGAAAAAAAGCCTGTTAGATAAGCTAGAAAAAACTATGCCTGGCTTTAAAGCTTAAAAAGACTGAATGACTCTCCTATTTGGTAGAAACATACCTAGGAAGTGCAAGCTTAAACCTCTTTACCTGTGACATATTGAACTTATGAATAAAAAGACTTATAAAAACAGTCTTTTTTAAGCCTGACCTATTTAGACACAAAGGAGCTCCTGTAGTACAAATACCTAAATGGAAACGCAGACAACCAAAATGAAAGCCAAATCATTCTACTACTGTATAACCTCTAATCCCTCTTTTTATTTTTATACTGAGTACCATATGGGCTTAATTTCTAGCTTGTTAGAATCTAAAAAAAAAAAACCCAACTCAGCTGTTATAGCCTGTCTCTCAAAGAAAAGGGCATGCATGGATTACCACACTTAGCACTTCTATTATTTTTATATGACTTTGATACACACCAGCAAAACTAAACATATTTTTAAATGATCTAGCCACATCACTGCTCCCTTTTCTAACCAGACTGAGATACAAGGATGTTAGTGATTGTGGATGTTGGTTCAAAAAAGCCCCTAGGTGGGTATAACCGATACACGCTGACAACATTTGAAAACACTTGGTTTTAAAAATAAGATTGCAGGTATTACAGGGGCAGCCATGTGTTTTGTTTTCTTTTTGTTTTTTCTTTTGTAAGGCTGTGGTAATGAGTATCCAAAATTAGTGCAGTGTGTTGTTTCCTAATAAAATACACTGCCAGAAATGCAATGGGAAAAGACACATAAATAACATAATAATAATAATTCAGAGAAGACTCTACCTGATAGAAGACGAATCAGATGTTTCTGTATCAGGACCTGAGAACAGGTAATCCTTTGTGCAATGGCAAACTGCATTAATGCTTTCAGACCATTATGCTAGATTGTAAGAGAGGGGAAGATAAAAAGATAAGGGAAGATAAAAGACCTAAGTCATTCACTGTAAAAACCAATCCCAGTCTGCAAGAATTAGTGCAGACTTACTATATACTTTACATTCTTGCAAGTTTAGTTACAATATTTTTAATACTTCTAAAAAGTTTTATGACTTCACCGAATTTTTTTAATAGATTTTCCCATGACAAAGAGGTATTAAAGATATAATCATCTCAATTCTCATTTAAGTACTCATTTTCCCCAGAGTCATTCTCTTAAATGTCTGGCCTAAATTATTCTATTGAGGCCTGTGCAAATAAACATATTTATAGAAATTCTAAAATGATGGCAGAAAATCACTGAATTCAGGGAACAGATCTTCTGCTTCCCAGATGGAAGGATGGGAACTATAGGGAAGCACATCGTGGACTCCAAGTCCCCTGTGTCAGCTATCAGATAATAAGAGAGAAATGGCTAGGAGGTAGGTGGTCTAGGGAATCCTGCTGCCCAGTTTGTCTTCACAGGGCTACTGAGCACATTTCTTAAGTACTGTTTTTCAGGGTCCCCAATGTTATGAGGCTTGGGCCTGAGGCAGGAGTATAGCTATACACAGTCAGGATCTGCCCATCAAGGAGTCATGGTTTAGTTTTATTCTTGAATTCAGTATGATGATTTATCTAGAGCTAAGCCAGCATTAATACTTAATATTACATGATGGTGCAAAATTAGTGAGAAGGAAAAATGTAGGAGACACTAGGGTTCTGATTTGGAAATAAACAGAGAAGGGGATAAAAAGTAACCAAGTACCATCAGAAATCTTTCTGTGAATTACATTTAACCACCAAGATTGAGAAAACTCTCCGAAGTGTACAATGTTGGCCCTTCAGTCTCCTATGAGACTGAAGTAGTTTTTTTTTTTAACAGAATTCTGCTAACTTTTACAGAAAAAGGAGTGAATAAAGATTTTTTTAAATGATAAATTTACTGTGGACTCCCTAAAAAAGCATACCATGAGTTACACGTACCCTGTTGGAATACACATACCTGTCTATTTTGAAGTGCTCCAAACAAAGGTTTTCCTTCATCTCCCAAGAGGTTTTCTCAAAGAGTAAGAAAAACAAAAATGATAAATTCTGAATACTGCTACAATTGTATACTTGGTTTCTGTCTATCAGATGTTCTTTAACTAATCCTATTTTTGACCAGATGCTTTGCACTTTTCCCCTTCAAAATTTCATGTTTAAGTCTATGCCAAAATCCCCCCCTCCCAAATTTTAAAAAATATTTATTTATTTATTTATTTCGCCGCGCCGAGTCTTAGTTGCGGCACGTGGGATCTTTGTTGCTGCATGTGGGCTCTTTTAGTTGTGGCATGCGGCACCGGGTCAAACCCGGGCCCCCTGCATTGGGAGCACGGAGTCTTAACCACTGGATCACCAGGGAAGCCCCCCAAATTTCCAAACTTTTGAGTGAGAGAATACTACAGAGGCAAATGTAGATCATTCACAAATTGCTACTACAAATAATAAAGTCCCTGCAGCAATCAATAAAGAATACCTGGGAAAAACAAAGCATTCTGGTTCATTTATCCTCCTTTAAAAAAAAAAATTTCTATGCAAATTTTTTTTCTTTAATTGAAGTATAGTTGACTTACAATATTATATTAAGTTCAGGTGTATAGTAATTTGATATTTTTACAGATTATACTCCATACAAAGTTATTATAAAATACTGACTATATTCCTGTGCTTTGTATTACTTCCTTGTAACATTTATTTTGTACCTAGTAGTTTGTACCTCTTAATCTCCTTCATCTATTTTGCCCCTACCCCTACCCCTCTCCCCTCTGGTAACCACTAGTTTGTCCTTTGTATCTGTGAGTCTGTTTGCTATATTTGTTCATTTGTTTTATATTTTAGATAGCACATATAAATAAAAACAGTATTTGTCTTTCTCTGCAAAAAATTTTTAAATAAGTAATTTTTTTAATATAGTAACACCTATTTTGTTAAAAAATAATACACAAGACAGATGTAAGTAACCTTATTGCTCTTTCGGTACTATTAAAAAACAATTAGATTTATAGGATAAAAAGATGAAACTGAAAATACCAAAAAAGCATGGGTTCAGAAATATATTTTGCCTTGTTGGCTAGGGTATTTATTACTAAATTACTCTTATTTTCTTTTTCTTTTTTTTTTTTTTACAAATTCATTAATTCAGACAATTCAACAATTCTTTACAGTCTGATTCATGGAAGGTTAGGGCAAGGCAGGATTTTATTTATTTATTTATTTTTGGCTGTGCTGGGTCTTCGGTTCATGCGAGGGCTTTCTCTAGTTGCGGCAAGTGGGGGCCACTCTTCATCGCGGTGCAGGGACCGCTCTTCATCGCGGTGCGCGGGCCTTTCACTATCGCGGCCCCTCCCGTTGCGGGGCACAGGCTCCAGACGCGCAGGCTCAGTAGTTGTGGCTCCTGGGCCCAGCCGCTCCGTGGCATGTGGGATCTTCCCAGACCAGGGCTCGAACCCGTGTCCCCTGCATTAGCAGGCAGATTCTCAACCACTGCGCCACCAGGGAAGCCCTCTTTTTCTTTTTTTTAAAATTTATTTACTTATTTATTTTTGGCTGTGCTGGGTCTTCGTTTCTGTGCGAGGACTTTCCCTAGTTGCGGCAAGCGGGAGCCACTCTTCATCGCGGTGCATGGGCCTCTCACTATCGCAGCCTCTCTTGTTGCGGAGCACAGGCTCCAGACGCGCAGGCTCAGTAGTTGTGGCTCACAGGCCTAGTTGCTCCACGGCATGTGGGATCTTCCCAGACCAGGGCTCGAACCCGTGTCCCCTGCATTGGCAGGCAGATTCTCAACCACTGCGCCACCAGGGAAGCCCAAAATTACTCTTATTTTCACTGATCCTTGGCAGCAAACACATCTGTGAGAGTGGAAGGCTTATTTCCTATTTTCTTTTTGCATTTTTTTTATCATGTATTTTTTCTTATTCTAGCTTTGAAGAAAGCAGAAAAAATAGAAAAACAGAACTGGCTAAAAATGGACAAAATTTTGGCTGATCTAGACACCATGAAACACAAAATGCGATAGTTAAAAACGTCAGTATGAACTAAATCAAGTATCACCATGTTTAATTCTAAATGTAACCTCAATTTGCTGGTAGTTTTTTTTACCATTAGATACCAGATGTTTAACTGAATATTATATATTGTGTTACAAAAGTCACTTGAGCAAGTCTAAAACCTATTAATATATCTTTTCAGTTCAGTACTGATTTTATATTTGTAAATTTTATATTAAAATGAATATCACATGATTTATATACACATTTTTAAAATTTGGAGGATGTGTGGATCATGTAACCACCCTATTGGTTTTTTTTTTTTTTAATAAATTTATTTATTTATTTATTATTTATTTTTGGCTGTGTTGGGTCTTCGTTTCTGTGCGAGGGCTTTCTCCAGTTGTGGCGAGTGGGGGCCACTCTTCATCACGGTGCGCGGGCCTCTCACTGTCGCGGCCTCTCCCGTTGCGGAGCACAGGCTCCAGACGCGCAGGCTCAGTAGTTGTGGCACACGGGCTTAGTTGCTCCGCGGCATGCGGGATCTTCCCAGACCAGGGCTCGAACCCGTGTCCCCCGCACTGGCAGGCGGACTCTCAACCACTGCGCCACCAGGGAAGCCCAGTTTTTTTTTTTTAATTAATTTATTTATTTATGGCTGTGTTGGGTCTTCGTTTCTGTGCGAGGGCTTTCTTCTAGTTGTGGCAAGCGGAGGCCACTCTTCATCGCGGTGCGCGGGCCTCTCACTATCGCGGCCTCTCTTGTTGCGGAGCACAGGCTCCAGACGCGCAGGCTCAGTAATTGTGGCTCACGGGCCCAGTTGCTCCGCGGCATGTGGGATCTTCCCAGACCAGGGCTCGAACCCGTGTCCCCTGCATTGGCAGGCAGATTCTCAACCACTGCGCCACCAGGGAAGCCCCACCCTATTGGTTTTGAAACAATTCCTGAACTGACATTTTATGGACTTTGGAATTAGTCATTAAACAAAACTTTGTTATTTCTTGGGTATTGCTCGGGAAGAAGTTTTGTTAAATAATCTGAGTACTAAATTCTTCAGAGATTAGTGCCTTTATCTCAGAAGGGCTCCCTCTTGTTATACAGCATAAGATATGTTATTCACAAACAAAGTGATCGATTGACAATATTTGTCCTCTTCTTCCATTCTCTTTGTCAGACCCTCTGTTTTGATTCCTCAACTATTTTTCATAACTGTGCCAACACATCCTGTATATGTCTCTCCACACCCACAGGGAGTGAGATAAGTTAGCTGTTTATGTACTAGGAATAAAGTACAGCATTATACCCACTGAATGGAAAAAGCCCTAGAGTGAAAACTATATAACACTCTATTAATCAAATAGATTCGAATTACTATGTTACAGAAACACATATGAAGATTCGGTCCTACTCTCCAATGAATTTCTCATCTACTCTATAACAAAACTGTCACTTTTTAAAATGTTCAATGCCTAAATATAAATTTCCAATTCCTAATGCTTATGCTCCCAAAATAGTAAAGTGTAAAAGTACCGTCATTGGAAATCTGAAGATATTTAGTAGATCATGACTCCAAAAGAATGTTTTACATTTCATATCATACTGTTCAGATTCTATTTAAACCTCATCTTTTCCTTTTCTCATTTTATTTAATCATAGTAAATATAAACCTGTGTATTTATTTTTTACCCACAATTTAAGTCTGACAGGTTTGGAAATAACTTCTAAAATCTGTTCACAGAGACTGATGCTGATATCCAGGAAGGCTCTGTGAAAGAAGTGGCTTTGGACTTCCCTGGTGGCGCAGTGGTTAAGAATCTGCCTGCCAATGCAGGGGACATGGGTTCGAGCCCTGGTAGATCCTACATGCTGCAGAGCATCTAAGCCCGTGTGCCACAACTACTGAGCCTGCGCTCTAGAGCCCACGAGCCACAACTACTGAAGCCCACGCACCTAGAGCCCGTGCTCCACAACAAGAGAAGCCACTGCAATGAGAAGCCCGTGCACTGCAACGAAGAGTAGCACCCGCTCGCTGCAACTAGAGAAAGTCTGTGTGCAGCAACGAAGACCAAACGCAGCCAAAAATAAAATATAAATAAATAAATTTATTTTAAAAAAAAGAAGCGGCTTCATGCTACTTACTTCAAATCATGAAATAGTGTCTTATTACAAAACTATATTTAAATGAAGAAAATGTGGTAGAACCATTAAAAACCAGAAAAACTGGAAAATGAGTCTGAAACTGGCTTGGATAAAGATGACATGAAAGAATTACAGTTCTTAACTCTTTTTCATGTAGTACTCTATCTTGTGACTGTCATGAGCAAATATACTAATTTAAAAATCTAAGCAATTCTTCACTGCTTCACTACCCCCGGCTTTAATGAGATATATAACACTGTGTAAGTTTAAGGTGTACAACAGGGGTCCCCAACCCCCAGGTTGCGGACCGATATCGGTCAGTGGCCTGGTAGGAACCGGGCCGCACAGCAGGAGGTGAGCAGCGAGTGAGAGAAGCTTCATCTCCCGCTCCCCATCACCTGCATTACCGCCTGAACCACTCCCCCACCCCCTGGCCACCGGTCCGCAGAAGAACTGTCTTTCATGAAACTGGTCCCTGGTGCCAAAAAGGTTGGGGACCGCTGGTGCACAACATGTTGATTTGATAGCTACACTTTTCTCTAAGAAGCTTTCAACATGGCAGAGAACTTGACAGTAGGCTTCCTTTCAGACTTGGTAGGTTTCTTGCTGCTAATCTGTCTCTCCTGACCACCTCAGTCTTCCTTTCTCTTTCCTGGTAAGTTTTTAGATGACTTTGGTTTACCTTTCTTTTTATCTCAAAGTGTAAAAGAAATAAAAATACTGGACATTTCTGGGTTGATTCTTCTTCCTTTGCTTTTCCTCTGATCTTCCAGTGTTGTAACTCTGCCACCTTTAGAATATAGCTTGCTTCATGCTGTCCCTTTCAAGTATTTTTAGTTTATATGCCCATTTTTGTAGTTAAAAGAGATTAATACAAAATATTCTAAGGCTAAATGGCATCATGTCACCTAATCTACTGATACATCAAAAGTCCTTAAACAAGTCAAAGTATTCCAGGCCATCAGGGAAAAAAAGGAATAATTTTTGGTCAATCAATGTTAATTCTGTTTCTATAAAGCTCCAAACTAGTTCTCTTATAGGCTTTACCAATTGCCTGGATAGTGAAAGCACATGTGCTCCAGGTCATCATGGGGATTCGAGGATCCGTTTCATCAGGAGGCACTTTCAATCCAATTCTATAAATTGTTGTGGCAAAGAGAAGGACCATTTCCTTGATGCTATTAGAATATTTTATCCTAAAAATAAAACAAGAAAAATTTATATTGATATAATGGTCTAGTAAAAGGGGCTACCTACTGAGAAGTCCAATTAAGTACCGAAGCAAGAATTTAACTCCTTTTGACAAAGTAAACTACCCTTTGTCAAATTAGAGATAAGAGCTGCTGAAGAAGATTTATTCCTTAAGAAAAAATGGGAAAAGCAGAACTGTAACTCCTACAGGTAGAAAAATGTCTCCGACAAAATGGTAATGACTCAGATAACTTCTTATAAAAGATGCAGTAAATGTTCACAGCAGAAAGGGTCCAGGTCCAAATTAAGGAACAGATTGGAGAGAGGATTAAAACTCAGAGGAAACAGATCTGACATAAGTTTTAGTGTACGGATAAGGGACCAAGAAGTCCTTCTGTGCTGATAGGGGTGTGTGTATGTCTGTGTGTCTGTGTGTGTATATAATAATACATGTACTAGCAATGATTATTTCTGGTTTCCTGAACTTCTATTTGTTGCAAGTAACAAATATTTTCAGTAGCAATGGGATACATCATGTAAACAAGGATCATAACTAGAAAAATGTACCTCAGATAATATTCATTAAATAGTAATATCTGATTTGGATATATTATATTTTTCAAAGTGCCTTCACATAAATATCTTTCCATTAACCTTATGAGGTAAGTTAGGAGACCATTGTCTCAATCTTACAAAAAAGAAAATGAATTGTGGTAGGGTTGGAGTGACCTGAGACTTTTCAGAAGTCACAGAGCAAGTCAGATGTGATTTTAACTTAAGTCTCTTAAATTCTGTTCTTCTTGTAGGTTGGACTATATAAAAATAGTATTTTTGTTGGTCAAAAACAGTTAATTATAGGCATGGTTCACCCTAATACATATTAAATACATATTACTCTAATATTTCAAACCACTTAATTTCATTAGTACAAATAAAACTCTAGGGAGAAAGCAACAAGATAAAAATGGGATAAAGAAAACAATTTTACAAATAAAGCAAGAAGGAAGGAAAGAAGAACTGTTCTTCATTCTTATTTTCACAACCACTTACAAACTTCTCTTGTTTAGATACTTACGAAGACTGAACTCCAAAACTCAGAATAGAATGGAACTCAAAAGTGGAATCACCCATTCCTTGATCAAACAAGACTGGAATTCTTGGCTTTTCTCCTTACAAATTAAAAGGGAAAAGAAAGAAAAAATCACAGGAGTTTAGCCTGACACACACTTTTCTAGCTTTTGTAAATTATATATGATCATTTTAGAAAACTTAGAAAATGTTAATAAGCAATAATCATTCACAATTTCTCCACCTAGATAACCAGATGGCATTAGGGTGATATTCTTCTGTTCTCCATATAAATGTTACATGTGTAGATTTTTTTTAAAAAGGACAACATCTCTAGTACTGTTTTGTACCTTGGTTTTTCACTAATAGATCATAAATGTCTTCCACATCGGTAACTGACCCTCTATATTTCTATTTTTAACGAATGCACAGTATTCTACTAGTAAGGCAGCATGCGTTAGTGAATAAGAACAAGGATCTGGAGCCAAGCTGCCAGGGTATGAATCCTAGCTCTGCCAGTGACTAAGACCTTGGGTTAATACTAAACCTCTTTGTGGCTCCATTTCCTTATTAAATTGTTATTCCCGTACGTGAAATGACTTGATTTTTTCTGGTGGCTCTTGAGATTCTTTTCTTCATCTTTGGTTTTCAGCAGTTTGGGTATGACCTATCTAGGTATGCTTTTAAGTTTGAGGTTCACTGAGCTTCTTAAACCTATAAATTTAAGTCTTTCTCCAAGTTTGGAAAGTTTCCAGCTATTATTTCTTCAATATTTTTTCTGTACCATCCTTTTTCTTTTCAGGACTTCAATGACACAAACGTTGGGTTAAAGGGAACAAAACAAGGTTCCATATGTCCCTAAGGATACTGCATCGCTTTTCTGCATCACTTTTCTGTCCATTCTTCATTGTATAATTTCCCCTGATCTAATTTCAAATTCACTGACTCTTATCTCACCATCTCCATTCTACTACTGAGCCCATTCAGTTAAAATTTTATTCTTTTTTCTAATAGATTTAATTAATTAATTAATTTTTTGGCTGCGTTGGGTCTTCCGTTGCTGTGCACGGGCTTTCTCTAGTTGCTGCGAGTGGGAGCTACTCTTCACTCTGGTGTGAGGGCTTCTCATTGAGGTGGCTTCTCTTGTTGGGGAGCACAGGCTCTGGGTGCGCAGGCTCAGTAGTTGTGGCGCATGGGCTTAGTTGCTCTGCGGCATGTGGGATCTTCCCAGACCAGGGCTCAAACCCGTGTCCCCTGCATTGGCAGGCGGATTCTTAACCACTGCGCCACCAGGGAAGCCCCCATTCAGTTAATTTTTTAATTCATATAGTATTTTTTCAATTCTGTTATCTCCATTTGGTTCTTTTTTTTATAGTTTCTATTTTTTCCTGCTGAGAACTCCTATCTTTCCATTCACTTCATGAGTGTTCACCTTTACTTCATGTTTCATGATTATAAAGCTGTTTTATACTTTTTGTCTGAAAAGTTCAACACTAAAACATCTCAGGATTGGCAGTTGGTTGACTGTTTTTTTCCTTGAGAGTTGGTCAGATTCTCCTGGTTCTCTGTACCTTCAGTAATTCTGGATTGTGTCTTGGATACTTTGAATATTACATTGTGAATATATTTGAACATTACTGGTCCGCATTAACATTCTCTGGAAAAATGTACCTTTTTTGTTGTTGTTCTAGTAGGCAATCAACCCAACCCAAATTAGGTTCAACAAGTTCTGTCTCACTCCCTGTGAGTGGTGGTTCCAATGTTAGTTTTCAGAGCCTTTGCTATGCTGTTTGGGTCTGCCAGTATATGTACTACTCAGGGCTTAGTCTGGGACTTGAGTGGTGGTTTAATGCAGCTTCAGTCTCAAAGCTGTTGCTATGTTTCTTTGGGCCTGTTCCACACACGTGCAGCTTGGAGCTGAGCTCAGGACTTGTGTTTGTCTCAAAAGTTGGAGATTCCCTTCTACAGCTCTCTCCTCTCTGGGATTCCCCCCTATACTCTCTAGCTCCAAGGGGCCCTTTTTCCCAGTTCCCCTGGTCAAAATGACCAATTTCTCTCAGTTTTAGTCCCCTGTGCTGACTGGGGCTAACCTTGTGGTGAAGCTGTGAGGCAAAGCAAAAAATAATGAGGATTCACCCTGCAGTTTTTGGAATATAGTGGTCCCGTTTCTCCCAGATCTTTTAGCCAGTAAGACTGGTTTTCTCTTGGGATTTTAGATATTTATGTGGCCACCATGGCAGTGCAGTTCCATGACTGGAGCTGGCCTTGGGAAAGAGCCAAAAGAGAGGAAAAAAAAACCACAAGTGGCATGGACATATATACACTACCAAATGTAAAATAGATAGCTAGTGGGAAGCAGCCGCATAGCACAGGGAGATCAGCTCGGTGCTTTGTGACCACCTAGAGGGGTGGGATAGGGAGGGTGGGAGGGAGGGAGATGCAAGAGGGAAGAGATATGGGGATATATGTATATGTATAACTGATTCACTTTGTTATAAAGCAGAAACTAACACACCATTGTAAAGCAATTATACTCCAATAAAGATGTTAAAAAAAAAGAAAAAAAAAAAAAAGAATTCCCTTTACACTCTCCAGCTCTGAGGGGCTTCTTTTCCAGTCCTCTGGCCAGAAAGATGGCATCTCTCCTGGATTTTTTACTGTTCATGTCCACTGCATAGTTCTGTGACTCAGGCTACCCTGGGGTCAAAACTGGGAAATAAAGGTGGAACAAAAAACCCCAGGAAACTCACTGCCTGTACTAAACATTCCTCAGATTTTTACTTCCTCCCCAATCTGCCTGCCATTGTTTACTTCTCCGAGTCTTTAGGTAGTCTTATCTCTCAATTGTGAAGAATATATAAATGGGGTAATAATTTCCAAATGTTTGTTGTTATTAATATTAATTACAACATATTAACAGTATTAATAATAGTTAACACTTATATAGTATTTACTATGTACCATGCACTGTTCTACCTTATGTAGGATAACTCAATCCTTCAATCAATGAGATAGGTACTATTATCATTCCCACTTTGCAAATAAGAAAGCTGAGGCACAGAGAGGTTAAGTAACTTGTCCAAGATCACACAGACAGTAAGTGATAGATCTAAGACTTAAATCCAAGCATTGTGGCTCCAGATTAATTACTGTCCATACTGCCTCATAGTATGAAAAATTATTAAATTGAGTAAAGTGATTTAAGCCAAACTTAGCCTTGGCCTAAAAAAACCTCTATTTCCTAATATTTAACAAATCCGTATGTGCAAACCATATTTTAGAGCAATAAGTACTTTCAAAAAAATAAAGACTCTGACACTTAAATCTCACACAGCTAAATATAAAATAATTTTAAGCAAACCTTTAGCATGTTTCATATTATAACCTGTTATTCTGGCCAGAACAGTCTGTATCCATCGTGCCAGGGTCAAAAGTTGAGCAAGAGCTTCTGTATTCTCACTGAAAAATGATATTTAAAAATTATTAAAGCCATTGGCACAAAGTCAAACTGAAAAGCTGAATTTGTAGGGTCTTTCCATGGATAAACGGCTGTATGAAAAAGTCAAACTCCTCCAGATTAGCTTCCTAGGTCATAGAAACACATGTGTCTAAAAATGTAGTTTTGGGAGGGAAGAAAAATTTTAAAGTACAAAGAACAAGATACCACCCATCACCTGGAAGTAATAAATGTCAGTAAATGAAATCACCATTCTAGCTGCTCAAGTCAAAAACTAGGTATCACCACTGATATATCTGATTCCTTCACACCCCACATTCTAATCTATCAGCTAGTCTTACAGGTTTCATCTTCTAAATGTATTCCAAGTTGATCACTTCTTTCTATCTCCATCATTACTACCCTAATCCAAGTTACACTATCCCTCACCTGGACTACTTCAATAGACTGTTCTTCCTGCATCCACAGCGGTGCTTCTTTATTATCTATATATTCATCACACAACCGCCAGCAAGATCTTCTAAAAATGTAAATCAGATTGTATCACTTCCTTATCCAAAACATTCCATTGGTTTTCCATTACACATAAAATACAGTTCTAACTTCAAATCCTAGCTCATAAGCCCTTTTAGGATCTGGTTCCTTGCTTGCTCCATTCCAAGCATACTGCCTTCTTCCTGTGCCTTGAACTTGCTGCCTTCTTGCTTCACCTTCAACATGCTGATTTGCTCCTACTTCAGGGTCTTTGCTCTAGATATTGCCTGTGCTTAAAATTCTCTTCTCTCAGAGAGTAGCACTGCTTGTCCTTCACTTCATTCAGGTCTCTATCCAAATGTCACCGTCTTGGAGAGGAGCTCCCTGCCGACTCAATCTGTAGAGAACCTCATGCACTGGTCTGTCTCTAGCCCTTTATGCTGCCAATTTAGTTTTTCTCTGTATTTCTCACTACTCAATACTCTGTATTTTTCTGTTTACCGTTGGTCTCTCCTCTCTGTAATATAAATTCTGTAAGGGCAGGAGCTTGACACAAACTGTTATTAACAACCAAGGGGGACCAGAAACAGTGCTATTAAAAAGGACTATAAAGTAGAGATTTGCTTACTGAAAGGACAGCTTTAAGTGAAGTTAAAATATACAATGAACTGTGCCAAAATTCACATCTCTGGGCACAAATTTGATCTAAGAATTTTTTCAGTTCTCAGAAATGAAAGTGTACTCTGATTTGTTATGACCAATTTTCTTTAAAAATGCTAGCTTATTATTAGATTTGATAAAGTTTTTTATATGCTCTTAACTTTAGTATCTTAGGTTATACTCATGTTGATTTTCTAACAAAAAAAGGGGCAAATATATTCCAACTATACAGGTAAGTTCAAATGCCTAATAAAAATATTATGTATAATTATGTATTTCATATCCTAAGTAACAAAATTGTTACTACAGACTAAAAGTGTCACAGGGTTTGAAGAGACCTAGTTGTAAGGATCAGTCTAACTTTAGAAAGGACTGCCCTGAAGCATCCTATTCTTAAAGATATCAAGGAGGGCTTCCCTGATGGCGCAGTGGTTAAGAATCCACCTGCCAATGCAGGGGACATGGTCTGAGCCCTGGTCCGGGAAGATCCCACATGCCACAGAGCAACTGAGCCTGTGAGCCACAACTACTGAGCCTGCACTCTAGAGCCCGTGAGCCACAACTACTGAGCCCACGCATTGCAACTACTGAAGCCCGCGCGCCTAGAGCCCGTGCCTGGCAACAAGAGAAGCCACCACAAAGAGAAGCCTGCGCACCACAACGAAGAATAAGTAGCCCCCGTTCACCACAACTAGAGAAAGCTCATGTGCAGCAACGAAGACCCAACACAGCCAAAAAATAAATAAAATTAAAATAAATAAATAAATAAAAGATAAATCTTTGTGATGTCACCTTCTTCCTAAAAGATGACATTCTATGTCCCAATACGCTAAATAGAAAACAATTCAAAATTATGTTTTCTAATGACATGGAATAGTAGAGACAGATCAACTACTTACTGACGCTGACTGCCAAACCTATCACCTTTGAACTCTTATGTTGTGAAAACATGTTAAAAGTGTTTTATCAATAAAATCATTTCCTTTAGAAAAACTTAGGTCTATCACTACAAAGTCACTGAGTTAAAAAAAACTGAAATAATAATAATAATAAATAGTACTGTTATCATCATGTAGAATAGTGAGAATATAGAAATATACAATTACATGTTCTAGTTGTCATAAAAAAGCTAATAAATTTGCTATTAAATTCTATTCACAGAGGGTCAGAATATAAAAGTTTAAAAATTTATTCTAAACACTAAAAAACTATCCATAGATGAATCTATCATTTTTATTTACCTTTATAGTTAACCTTTTGTCCATGTCTCTACAACTACAGCATTTGGATCTTCAGAAAAATAGAATAAAAATAATAATACAAAGACCTGCAGAGCAACCAAACTCCTAATAGCAACTCTAATGCTGGCAAAGGACTATAAGAAAGGAATGGATCTTTGCAACTTTCTTCCTTCTGTGAGTGCTAAGATGGAGATCAAAGTTCTATTGCTTTAATGGCTGTTGGAAGACAGATGCAAAACATGCAGACTTGAGTAAATGAATATTCCAGTTTCTTTAGAAACCAAAAATTGGGGCTTTTATCATATTTTTAAAGTTGAATACAAGTTATAAAATGAAAAAGTATTAATTAAATAGCAAAAAAGAAACTAGTAATCTAATTAAAACAGTCACAATGAAAGGATTAAAGACAACTTAAAAAAAAAAATTAACCAAAACATAAATTAAAATATACCTGCTTATCCTTTGAGGTTGCAAAGGAATAATGGGGATCACAGTATTGCACAGAGACTTGCAAAGAGGGCAAAGATATTCTCCACTCTCTAAGTCAAAAAGGTCAACATGAATGCGTTGCTGAGAGCTCAGCTGTACAGCTTCAAAATACCTGCAAAATTCCAAGACATAGGTCCATTCAAAACTACACATGTATCTTTGCTCTAATCCAAGTGAAAAAAATCTGGAATTTTTGCCTCAATAAACATTTTTAGAATCTACATGCAAAAATACACAAATTATAATCACAGAAGAAATAGGATGCCCATTCTTTTGGGGGCAAACTGGAGGACACATCAGGGCAGAAACAAATTTAAAATAGTTTTACTGAATTATAACTTGTCTCCTGCCTCAACAGCATGGAGATACAATACAGATACTATCTCCCTCAGTTTCCAATGACCAACTGAAGTAGTAAGGGCTATTACAGGAAAATTATGTATTTTAATCTGATGCCAAAAAGGTAAACCCTATACAAAATATTTCCCAGGAATTATATTTCTGAACTTTTATCTCTTCCAGATATACAACTAGAACTTCATGTCCCTTATTCTATCTCAAAGGTACTTTTCCCTCTATGTTTTGAGGGGAATGAGATTTTTATAAAGATTATTACTTCTTTTATACAAATACTGATCAAAAGAGACTAATTAGTTTGTGCAAAGCAACTACAGTGAAAATTTTAAGTTGATAACTTTACACACCAATTTCTAAGGGTGATACTATAATGAGTATCATGCAAACAAAATCAGTAATTAAAACTGCTTCAGTTATTCAAATAAGAAAAAAAGAAGACACGAGAAAACATGCCTTTTTGTGGCCTTTAGAGAACTTCAATACTCCTAGCTTCTTTCAAGAACATGTCAGAAGGACAACTTACTTCTGCCAGCACACTGCATGCATTACATGACCACAGCTTCCTGTGTAAGTTCCATATGCCAAGTCTGAATCCATGAAAAGTGGGTCCACGGTTTCTGATAAAGACAAAAATATGAGGTATGTATTCATCTGCCCCACAATCATAAAAAGAAAACAAACAGAAAAGGAGGTTATCAGGTCTAAAATTCTAATCATAAACTTTCTTAGGAATGTCCAATAAAAGTGTCACAATATCATGGCAGTAGTATATATATTCTTAAGAGTAAGTAAAAAGAGGAAAATATAAAGCTAGACTTCCAGGTGTGATTAGTATGGATTAATGAAAACTTCTATTCTTGATGTACATTTTATTTTAACATTAGGTTTTAAGTTGCATTATCTTGGTTGTTGAAGTGATTTTCTATGATTCAAGCACAGTTTACTTTTGTATTTTAAAAGTGATTTGACTGGGTAACTTTAAGGGATATTTAGGGGCAATATAATCTACTGGCTAAGAGCACAGACTATGGGGTTCAAAATCTGATTTCACCATTTATAATTTGTGGCTTCTGACAAGTTACTTAATTTCTCTGTGCCTCAGTTTCTTCATCTGTAAATGGAGCCAATACTGGTACCTAAACCACAGGGCTGTTATGAAGATTAAGTGAGTAAATACACATAAAGCACTTAACCAGTGCCTGGCACATGGTGAGTATTCTTAGATGTTAACCTTTTTTATCATTATTATTATTCCAAGGGTATTTAAAAAATAAAGCAGCTAACTCCTGATGTGATATAAGAATTACAACATATTACCTAATAAGTACTCCGGCCAAGAAAATGTTTAACAAGAACCTAACCACACGGCAACAACCAGACAAATCCACAACGTAAGACACTGTACAGGAAAACTGGCCTGCGTTCTTCAAAAAAATTATCATGAAAAAAAAAAAGTAAAAGGCAAGTGACTATTCTAGATTAAAACAGACATAAAATAAGCAACATAGGAAACATGTCTGAATCCTAAATGGAAAAAAAAGTCTAGCTAAAAAAAGACATTTTGAGGGCAGTTGGGGAAGTTCAAATACGGATTTTATATTAGATGATATTACTGAATTATTAATTTTCTTAAATGTTATACTGGTATGGTAGATATATAATAGATGATCTTTAGTTTTAGAAAATGCATGTGGAAATATTTAGGGATGAAATGTCATGAATTCCTACTTTCAAATGGTTCAGCAAAAAGAAATGGAGATAGATAGAAAGATAGACAGAATGAGCAATGTGGCCATGTGCTAACCAAAATTTTAAAAAACAGACAAAGGAGCCAATATGGCATGTAAAAATCTAGCGTCCATTTTACACATGGGTAAAATGTGATCTGACCAAATAAGGCTAAATACAATCTCACTCCCAAACTTCTTTCAGATAGTATTTTTTCTAATTACACAAGTATGAAAAGAAATGCTCAAAAAGACATTTATTAAACAATACATACCCCCTGAGAGTTCTATGGGTTTTCCCCTGTGCTGGGTTAAGGCGGTGGATTTCTGGACACAGGCCGATAATACCATGGCATTATTTTCTAGTTTCACCTCTTGTTCTTCTTGGCAGAGGATGCATGTCAGCACCTCCTTTTCAGTAACAGACGGACCCCGTTTAGGACCCAAAGCAATTTTAGAGTAGTCACTGACTGCTGGGGTGCTACCAAGAGAAACGACCAGAAATGAGGACACATGTTTTGGTCACTTGTCTTTATATTTTGGTAGATTTTAAGTAACTTTAGGGCAAGAACTTTAAGAATAAAAAAAAATAATAAAAATTATATTTAGCAATATTAGCTTAAAATCTTCCCCCTTGATTTTTCTGACTTTTATCAGTTAATTTGCTTACTAGAAAATACATTCTGTGTTGCTAAGTGCAAAAAGAAAAAAAGCAGATCACAAAGTAGAATGCATATTATAATTATAGTTAACTTACTGTACCAAGAAGCTGTGAATCTGTTTTTTCTGATTATAAAAGTAATACATACTTATTAAGAAATTTTGGAAAGTCTAGAAAAGTATAAAGAGGAAAATAAAAAGCATCATACTCTCACAACCTAGAAATAACGACTTGTACATTTCCTTCCAGTCTGCTTTCTATTTATAACATTTTTTACACAATTAAGATCACATTACATATACGGTTTGTGTCCTGCTTTATTCACTTATATCTTAGCTGTTTTCTCATGTCATTAAATTTGCTTCAGAAACATTATTTTTAAATGGCTGCACAGTACTCTCACTATATGTCTCATAACAGTTTTATCCATTCCCTCTTATTAGGCATTTAAGTTTCTGTTCTACTTTGGTAGCTATTAAAATTTAAAACATACATCTTAATGATTTAGCAATTTATAAGATGTATTCAATGTGTACAATAATATAATAAATAAGAGCAAATACTTACAAAGCACTAATTGTAATGTGAGGCACTGTTTCAAATACTTTAAGTTATGTTACCTCATTTAATCCTTCCAACAATCCTATAAGGCAGGTACTATTATTATCTCTATTTTTCAGATGAAGAATCTGAGGCCTAGAGATGGTAAGAGACTTATCTAATGATTCATCTAGGAAGTAACCGGGCCAGGATTTAACCCAGATGATCTGACTTCACAGGCCATGCCGTGTAATACTGCCTCACTATCCATGCAAGAAGCTCCCTGCAATATCATATATCATCCAACAAACTGGAAATAACTTAAATGGTTATCATCAGTATAAGTGAAATTACATAATACAGAATAGTATGCAGTTTTTAAAAGGTGGGTCTCAGCTAGGTGTGGTACTTACTACTTTTTAGGAGGCGTTCAGCAACATGTGGGTAAAGTTAACTTTTTGGTTATCATAAGGACTAGGGGGCACTACTGGACTTCAGTGGATGAAGGGCCAGAGATGCTAAATGCCCTGCAATTCATCAGGCATGAGAAAGAACTGCTGCCCAAATGCCAAGAATGAGGAATGCTAAGCTTGGTTTTTTCGGTTTTGTTTTTTTATTATTATTTATTTATTTATTTGGCCGCCCTGGGTCTTAGTTGTGGCATCCGGGCTCTTAGTTGCAGCATGCAGGATCTAGTTCCCTGACCAGGGATTGAACCCGGGCCCCCTCATTGGGAGCGCAGAGTCTTAACCACCGGACTGCCAGGGAAGTCCCTGAGTTTGTTTTATATGTAAGAACATACATATACAGATTTCCAAGACATAATATTAAATGAAAATGGGAAACTGAAGAATGATACATGCATAATACCATTTATGCAAATAAAACAAAAGGCTGAATGACACTATATAATTTCTATGGTTACATATATTTGTATCTAATAGCACAGTAAAAATTCTTATAAAATATACGTAAAACTTATAACCAGAGTATCTCTGAGGAAGGGCAGAAAGGGGTGCAGGATTTGGGCCAGTACTCAAATGGAACTTTAGCTTTATCTCTAACATTTGATTTTTAAAAGGAAAATGTGTTAATATAACTGTAATTAAAATTTAAAATGTAAATGTAAATGTAATCTGTAAATGCAAATTTGTAAATGTAATGTAAATGAAAAATGTAAGTACATTTAAAACATGTAAGAGAATATATTTGTGACTTTGGGATAGGAAAAGCCTTCTTAAACAAGATACAAAAAGTTAAAACTCGAAAAGACTGACAAATCTGTCTTTATCAACACTGAAAACTTTGCTATGGCTAAAATTTCATAATTAATGTTAAATAAACAGGGACAACATATGGGAAACATGAAACAAACTTTAATATCCATAATTTTAAAGGACTTCTAGAAATCAGTAAGATAAAAGTAAAGCATCCAATAGAGATGGGCAAAGGATACTAAGAGGCAATTCTCAGAAGACAAAATGTAACAGGCTAGTGAATAATTATAAGAAAAGACGCTCAACCTAGTACTAACGAATCAGGGAATTTCAGAAGGGCACAAATTTATAATTTTGTTTATACCAAATATTTTCAAGTACTGATAATTTTAAGTATTGGTGAGAATGAAAGAAACAGGAACTCTTCATACACTGCTGGGAGTAGAAATTGGTGAAACTACTTTGGAGGGCAATGTGGCAGTATCTATTAAAATTTTAAATAATTATGACCCAGCCCTTTCGTTTATTAGATTCCACCCTTGAGAAGTACTTGTAGGATTGTGCAAGGGGGAACATACAAAAATGTTCTGACACACTGTTTGTAATATGGGAAAATTGGGAAACAAGGGAAAAACAACTTAAATGTCCAAAATCTGATAAATAAAATATTATATGATAAATAAAATATTATATATCCATACTATGGAATACTATGCAGCAGTCATAAAGAATGATGTAGAATCTACGCTAAAGGTCTATCTGTATTGACATGAAAAGATTTAAAAGACACTGAATGAAAAAGCAACCCACAGAACAAAAAAGGATGGTAAAATT
This sequence comes from Balaenoptera ricei, assembly GCF_028023285.1. Classification (NCBI taxonomy): domain Eukaryota; kingdom Metazoa; phylum Chordata; class Mammalia; order Artiodactyla; family Balaenopteridae; genus Balaenoptera; species Balaenoptera ricei. The sequence goes on along the minus strand of NC_082640.1, from coordinate 102,000,284 downwards.
TTAAAAAGCCACTAAAACACACAAAACAAGACTCATTATTATTCACGCACACATGTTTACAAATGCATAGAAAGACACCTAGAACCATAGTTATTATCACAATGGTTATCTGTGGAGAAAGATCAGGAATGTAGAGGACGGTCAAAGGAGACTTACTGTGTTATGTGAATTGTTTTCAGTGAGAACACATACACAATTTTATGTGTACAATCAATCAGGCAATAAAAATATATTATGAAAGCATTAGGGCCATTAATTAATTCTGAGTACATTTCTGCTTACATCCTCTTGTTTGAATAAATATACAGTAGTCTCTTGTTCATTACTTTCTAAATGTTATATTGTTCATAGGTAATATCAAGAGGGTTGGGACTTCTACTTGTTGTTTAAAGTTTTTTATTAGTTTCTAGTTTTATTACTGTTGTCATCCCAGGATAGTTTACCATCATATATATTTTAATCTTTAAGATATAGAGTCAGTATTCTTTGTGGTTGTTTGTTAGCATACTCAGCTTCAGGATGACAGACAAATTATGTAAAGTATAATGTTTACTGTCTACTGTTATTGCAGAAGCACAATTTCCTAAAAGTATCCACAACACACATTGTTTTAAGGAGCAGTGAAAGCTTGTTTTTAAAAATAAGCATAGAAGCGCTTTTCAATATTTTAAATTGGAATGCTTTTCAAAGAACCATTATTTTGCCTCCTCCCTTTTCTCACTGTATCTAAATAACAGCCCACAAAACACTACTCTCAGAAAGTTAACCGATTTCCCCAAGAGCACAGCATAGTCTCATAGTCAGAAAATGAGGTTTACTAATTCCCATTCCAATGTGCTCTCCATGACTAAAACTATAGGCGTTGCCTTCTTTCTTTTTCAGAAAAAAGGAAAAATTAACATGGACCATCTTTTTCAGGTGAAGGGTTTTTTTTCAATCTGTAATAGCAGCAGTCATTCTTACCAGAACTCATAAAAATGATGTGGAATATATGAACTGATACATAAATGTGTACCTAAAGAAGTCCGCACGTACAAGATAACAGGAGCTGATTTCTATCTTTGCTGTTTCCATCGTCATGTCTTTTTGTGCATAAAGGTTCCCGACTAACTTCATTGTGCACTTGAACAGTTTATCAACATAAAATTACATCCAGTAAGAGGCTTCACTGTGCCCTTGCTAGCTTAAAAATAGTGTAATTTCTCTTACTTTGAAATATATTTTGAAAAAATATTATTTAAAGTGAATATGTAATTTTTCCTACAAGAAACTGGGTTGCTAATTTTTAGTTTTGCTTTATTTTACCTCTCTTCCTCCATAATGGAGTCTTCTTTCCCAGACATTTCTGACGTACTGTCATACATGAGTCTGTGAGTTTCAATAAAGTTCTTCTGTAAGGCGGACATCTGAGCCATGATCTTCTGGCGATGCAGCCTAGCAGCTTCAGCTTTTCTTTTTCGTTCTGCTTTTTCTTTATCATGAGTAATCTGGGTATTAAAAGACCAGAAAAATTAGGTAAGATCCACTGTGAAAATTTACATATACTGTTCAGTCAGGCAAAATTTCCTAGAGTAAACTCAGATTCAATCTGATGACTCAAAATTAACATACAGGCTCCATCACATCTTACAATTAATTGTTCCATTGGTTACTTCAATAATTTAACTTTTCAAAAAAAATTTTTTAACTTAAAATGCCAAGTATCTTAAATATCTAATAAACTGCCTTTTATATTCAATGCAGGTATATTAAGAAACAAAATTAAATGAAACAATAATTTTGAATCATTTGTCAATCATTTAACCACTGACATTTAATCAATTTAAAGCCAACTTGATGATGTCTAACAGTTACTACTAAACACATTGCTAAGAATGAGAACTTTAACAACATTACTGAAATGTATTGGTGTCTTTTTATTTATTTTAACTTAAGTCCAGTGTTTTTCTTTTAAGAAAGATAGTTATTAACCACAAGTAATAATATTCTAATAATTTTGAGATTAGAATCATCAAAACCTGATTCGTTATATTATGGAAATTCATAACCTAAACATTACCGTGTTTCATTAAATCTTAGATGCACCATAATCTTGTGTTCCACTAAGAATGCTGCTGATTAAATAATAAGAAGGCATGGATTATAAGACATATTCCAATTTCAGACATTAAAATATTTCAAAAATTAATAAAATATGGTATTTTCAACAGCGCTGCACTGAACGTCAATTTCCTCTGCTTTTGTGAAATACATATATTATATTGGATAACTATGTATGTCAACTACCACTAATCCCTGTGGTACAGAAACACAATGAACAATAGTAGGCATCCTATATACCTTACAATAAACAGGTTCCTTCTCACAAAAAGAAGCAGCTCCCTTATACCAGTAAAGTTCAAAGACAGAGATGAACGTCATCATCATTATAATGTTATTACCTCATCATTCTTAATAGATTCTGATCCTGATGTAGTTGCTACAATTAAACAAGATTTTTCTCTTAATCGCTTCACGGTGTCAAACATCTGTGAAAAACAGATGAAATGTTAAAGAAAGATTTGGTTAGATTGATCAGGAACAAAAAAATTCACTCAACTGATTTTGTCATCATGTCTCCAAATGTCTTTGACTTAAACTTAAGTTATTTATATATATGTATATGTATACACACACACACACACACACACACACACACACACACATAGAAATACCTGCAAATACATAATAAATAGCAATCCAGCTAAGAAGAAGTTGGAGATAGCAAAAATCAGCTGGATCAGTCTGCAGGGGTGAGCATACCTCTGCTTTTGCTACGGAAAAATTTTTTTTTTTTTTTTTTTTTTTTTTTTAATTTTATTTATTTATTTATTTATTTATTTATGGCTGTGTTGGGTCTTCGTTTCCGTGCGAGGGCTTTCTCTAGTTGCGGCGAGCGGGGGCCACTCCTCATCGCGGTGCGCGGGCCTCTCACTATCGCGGCCCTTCCTGTTGCGGAGCACAGGCTCCAGACGCGCAGGCTCAGTAGTTGTGGCTCACGGGCACAGCCGCTCCGCGGCATGTGGGATCTTCCCAGACCAGGGCTCGAACCCGTTTCCCCTGCATTGGCAGGCAGATTCTCAACCACTGCGCCACCAGGGAAGCCCCCGGAAAAAATTTTTTTAAATTTAAAATAACATTTTTAGTTCAAAGACATATAAAGAAAAAGATACAATATGGAAAGTGATACCTTTTCTTCCTGATGCCAGTCCCTCTCCCCAAAATCAACTAAATTAAAGATAATTAGTATTTCTTTGCAGGAAAAAAATCAGAATATATATTTCTTTATATTTACATATATTCTCATAAAAACCGATCCTACTATATACACTGTTTCCTACTTTCCTTTTTCACTTCATCATTTATCTTCAGAGGTGTTTGCAAAACAGCTTATACAGATCTATCTCACTCTTTTTTTGTCTGAGTTTTATGGTTTTACTGACACAAATACAACGTGCACATGAGCTGTGTACTCATTTTCTTCACTGCACAACCTGGCACAAGGATTGGTGACTCTGGTGGCCAGCTGGGCTGCTTTCTCCACAATGGCTTTACAGTTCTTGGAGGAGACACTGTGAGCAGTCTCAGTAGAGTATGATTTGTTGCACAGCAGCACTTCAAGCTCCTCGATGTTGTGGACTAGGAACTTCCGGAAGCCACTGGGCAGCATGTGCTTTGTTTTCTTGTTGCTCCCATCAAGATCTGGCCCTTGAATCTTCTGAGCACCCTACTGTCAATACCTCTGGGTTTCTGCCAGTTACACTTAATTTTGACATACTGGCCTGACTGGTGCTAGATGAACCTCTTGGTCCTCTTTTTGACAGTCTTGGGCTTCATGAGGGTGGCCATGATGCCAAGTAGGAGACGGCCGCCACCTCCGCAGGCAGTGCCAAGAAAGAGCTATCTCATTCTTTTTAACAATATCAAGATTTCAGAAATAGGAGAGCACATCCATAAAACTTGTAGTATTTATATTTTGAAAGAGCCTCAGTCTCATGTGGAAAAAACTCCCATAAGGAACTTAAAACAAAACTTTATATTAACCATTTGGATAAAATATCTAATGTTTATAAGAACAGATATTTGTGATTTTTATATATTTTGACAATGGACTTTGGTATTGTAATGGAAAAATGAACTTTCAGGACCAGATCTCCAATTTATAACACCAGGTCCATAGGATATAAATGTTGGACTAAATGATGGTTCAACTGACTTTTTTTAAATTGCGGTATCATTGGTTTATAACATTATACAGGTTTCATATGTACAATGTTGTATTTCTACATCTCTATACACTACAGCATGCACACCACCAAAAACTTAGTTTCCATCCATTATGATACAGTTGACCCCCTTAGCCCATTTCACTCTCCCCCTGCTCCCTTCCCTCTGGTAATCACTACTCTGTTCTCTGTATCTATGTGCTTGATTTTGTTTGGTTTGATCTGTTCATTTATTTAATTTAATTAATTTAATATTCCACATATGAGTGAAATCTATAGAATAGTTATCTACTTTACTTCTTTTATTTGTTTTTGTTTTATATTTTAAAATGATTATACTGGTAGGTTTAAGAAAAATAGTAAATATTCATGAAATCTACTTCAAGAGAAATCTTGATAATAACATCATTATCTTATAGTTACATATGAAATTGTATCACACTTAAGGAGTGTCTCTGATTAAGTAATAAAAAGAACTAACTGCTTGAAGTACAAATCAGTACAAAGATCCCCAATTGATGTAACCACCCTATATTCTAATTATCAAAATAATATCTAGCTGATAACATAAAAATATTTTCATAAATACAGTGAGAAGAAGCTCCATAACCTTGGCTTCATGTTTCCATTTGGAGGGTTTTCCATTAAAGTAACATTCCTGACCTCTCTCCCTACCCCTCATTCACTGCTCCCCAAAGGCACTGCCATTCACCCAATAGTTCAAACTCCAAATTTGAAGTCATTTTGATTTCTCTCACTTCTTCCATCTAATCTATCAGCAATTTCTATAGCTCCTACTATCACATTATACGTGAATCAGTCCAGCTTCTTGGCATCTGCTTTCTAGCTGAGGTCATGCTCACTTCTCACCAGGATTACTGCAATCATCTTCTAATGGTTACCCTGTTTACTCTTGTCCCTATAATCCATTTACCCCTGACCTGTAAGGTCCTATATGACCTGGCCCCGGCTGTGCCTCTGACCTTGCTGCCTACTTTTCTCTCCCTCCCCCATTATGTTCCAGTCACACTAGCCTTCTTTCTGGCCTCCTTAGGGCTTTTGCATTGCTGTTCCCTCATTCTGGAGTACTTTTCCAGATTCTTGTAAGACTGGCTCCATGTCATTCAGTTCCAGTGTTAGCACCTAAAAGAGGCCTTTTCCGATTACCCATCTAAAGTTACCCCTACTCACCTACTGAATTATTCTGATAATTGTTTTGTTTATTTGTCTGTAGCTCAATGTTTGCAACATGATAGCAAGCACCTTATCTGTCTTTTTCAGAGTCTAGAAATGAGCATGGCACATAGGTACCCAATACATATTTACTGAATAATGAAATGAAAAAATGTTAATTTATTAAAAAGAGCTCTCACTAAAACATAGGGAAAATAGGATTGCTAACATGAAAAATTATGAGTGATCATGAAAATCAGTAGTAAATCATTTTACAATTAGAGAATATTATGGTTTAATCTTAAAGGCAAGCAGAGGATTCTTAAATATTTAAACCAAGATATGATCAGTTTATTTTTCAGTTTTACCTGGAGTATCCATGTAATCATGTCCTTCTGGCCTTCTAACTGGGGAATTCCCTTGAGTTTTTCTAAAAGCATTTGTATATTCTGAGCATTCATGGCTGAACTTCCCAATCCTTTTTTAAAACACAAAAATTATATATCATGAAGATATTTCTTCATAATTATGTATAAATATAATTTATAGTTAATGTTATTCACATTGATAACCAAAGTTTGCAATCAATCCCTTAACTACATTAATTTTTCAATGGAAGAATCTACAATTACATGAAGTATTAAGTACTAAATTAAAGAACTTGAAAAACCGGAATTACTTTAGGTCTCTCTTGTACATTTTCCATGGGGCTGCTAAGTGAAAACTACACTTAATGATATATCTTTTTCCTTTCCTCTACTTGGCTCACTGTCTAAAAGTACTTACTGAGAACCAAAGCTCCCAAAAATATGGAAGTGGGAGCTGTCATATCCATAAACTGAATAGGTTTATGATGTAGTCAAGAATCTAAAAAATAGTGTTTAAATAGAAAATGAGATGCTTTTGTCTTATTGATCTTATAAATCAATGTTCCTAGAATGCGCTCTGAAAAAACTGTCTTAATCATGTAGCGTTTAATAAAAATCTAATCTAAACCTATCCTGCTCTTCCAGATTGAAAATGGTGCAAAACAAACACATTATCATTCACTCAGACTTCCACAATAATTTTAAATTCAGGAACATTAATATCTTCCATAGATGGGTAGTGTAAACATTATGGTTAAGATAGCAGCAAATAAAAAATAAAAAATAAAAAATAAAAAAATAAAAAATAAAAAAATTAAAAAAAAAGAAAAAAGAAAAGAAAAAAAAAAAAAAAGATAGCAGCAAATATTTGATAATACTGAGACAAGGAATGAAAGTAAGAAACCATCAATGTATGCAGCGCCCCCAAAAGGGGGGTTAGATCATGCAGTAAAAGGATTGTCGTGGGGATTAAAAAACATACCTGTATTATTGAAAGTGTTAAAAACTAAAAATGCTACGAAAAGACTTAAAACAATTTCAGAGTTTTCCGTCTTAAGGACTAACAGATTAAAATTCTATCAGAGCTAAACTTTCCGTTACAAATTGGCAAATAGCTGAAACTGCGTTGAAAATGATACTAAAACATACTTGAGGCCTTATGGTAAAAGTCAAATGTCACTTCTTCTTCGGGAGATTTTTGAAGCTGTTGCTTTTCTTCTAGTAAGCCCAATGCCAGAATATGAAACGCCTGAAAAAGGAAAGTAGGACAAGATCTTTAAAACTGTGCTTCTTAAGGTAAATACATTTTAAATGGAGGTATAAAAATAAGCAATCTGATGGGTAAAAAATGTGCAAAGGTTATGAACAAGCAGTTCACAGAAAAAGAAATGAAATATACACATATGAAAAATGTTCAACCTTGGGAGTTGCCTGGTAGCCTAGTGGTTAGGATTCTGGGCTTCCACTGCCGTGGCCTGGGTTCAATCCCTGGTCGGGGAAGTTCCCGCAAGCCACATGGCACGGCCAAAAAATAAGCGTTCAAGCTCACTTAAAATTAAAGAAATGTGAGTGAAACAAGATCATCTATGTTTCACCTATTAAAATGGCAAAAATTTTAGAGCTTAGTAAAATACACAGCTGGCAAAGGTGTTAGGAAGCAGGCACTCTTCACCACACTGGTAATGGGAAAGTAAATCAGTATAATATTTTTGGAGGCCAATTAGACAATATCTATCAAAAATGTAAAGGTACAGACCTAGTGCTAGGAATTAGTGTAACAGAGTCACTCACTTAAGTGTACAAAGATATTTGTACAACAATGTTCATTTTAGTGTTCTTTGTTATACAAAGACCTAAAAACAACCTAAATGTCTATTAACAGGAGACAGTTAAATGCATCATAGATGTCCATATAATGGAATATGCAGCTATAAGCATGAGGTAGGCCTATATGCACTAATGTGGAATCACTTTCAGAAGATACAAACCTTTAGGTAGGGCGATGGGAGGTAGGGAGAGAAATTTTAACTTTTGATTTCAAATGTATCTCTGTGGGTTGAAATTTTTACTGCATTTATTTACCGCTGTTATAAAAAAAAAAGTGAGATACATATAGGGTATGATAGCATTTAGAGCCTCCAGACCAATAACAGCCAAGGAAATTTAGTTAGGCAGGTGATAAATAAATATCCAATTACAGCTACCAAAGGTGACATTATTAAGTAACTTATCCATAACAGTATGAAGAAAAAACTAGCTGCTTCTATTTAATGAGCTAATTCTCATAACAACTCTATGAAATAATTACATTTAAACCCATTTTAGCAATGGGGAAATTACTCTTTGCTCCTTAAATGGGAAGTGTGGTAACCCAAGTGGGGTAAATTCAAGCCTAGACCTGTCTTCAAATCTTTATTATACTGTCTCCTGATAATACAATGTGAAATAAAAAATATAGAAAACTATAATACAATAATGACATGCCAATTTATTATTAGCAGGAACAGCCCTTTTTAAAAATTTTTCTCTTTTTTTTTTTTAATGTAAATGATTCCCAAGAGTAAGGATCCTAAAAACTTGAGAATGTGTCACAAGGAAATCTGTACCACATCTAAGCTGTTTTCAATGACCCTTAGGTCTCAGGTGCTCTAGTTGTGGTTCTGACTGAAGTCAGAAAGTTAGACTACCAATATTCTCCAGACCCCCAAGAACTCTATGAAGTAGAGAAAGTATTTGAAATAGAGAAAATATTTTCGGTATACATACCATTTGGAGCATCCCTTCAGTCCACAAGTTAGAATCTGGGTCTACTGCCTGCTCAAATATGGTCCTGAGAATGTACATCATGATATCACAATTGAGAAGGTTAACTGCTTTGCTGAAAGCAGGGCAGAATTCAGGAGGAGGAGGTGGTGGTAATGCTAAAGTGGGTAGGAGATCAATGTCAGAAGAGACAAATGGGTATAATTTTATTTGGGTTATCCTTCATGCTAAATTGCAAATGTCAGAATCATATATTACACACAAAACAACACATGATCTTTGTTACCTTTAAAGCACTGAAAACATCAATGTCAAGGGAAATATAAGTCACTATGTAAGTCACCCCCAAAAAACTCCATTTGTTATAAATTTAAAATTCTATCACCACTGATGTAGGCTATATCTTAATATGTGAGCAGGAAACAAAGGGTTCTTTGCACTTCCATTAGTTGCCCACTCTCAAAAAACAACAAAAACAAAACACTATATGCTTTGCTGATACAAAGTCACAGCATATAGTCAAAATGAGTCAATTCAGTATCTCATTTTTTACCTTCATCTTTGTTTTCCTGTTTTCTCCTTTTCTTCTGCATATGTTCAGCCTATATATATTTAAAAAAAAAAGTTTATCTTAAAATACACCACTTGACAAGCATGAAACAAATGGGGTACTTTGAAGCAGGCAGGAAAGATTCACAAACCTACCAAAATACTTTATATACTGAAATATGTATTCAAATGCTACCTTATTCCAGAAACAAAATGGTTGTCCTAGGGAAGGCCACTGCAAAATACATGGGTGATAATCCTCATCACTAATTTAGTCCCCATTCTTTCAGCCAACAGTTTTTACCTAGTGTCTATTATATACAGGGCATTGTACGACAAACTGGAAATTATTCATTTTATAAGGACAAAGCCAGACATTACCTTAACTAAGTGATCTAACTTAAAATCAACCCTTAATGGGACAAACAGACATTATATGTGCCTACTGATGTGATGCAATATATCACTTACGTAGCAGTCTTGCCCTAAGATGTTTAACTTGAATCTACTCACAAGAATACAATCAGACATATCCAGAATACAGGATATTCTAAAAGACAACTGGCCTATACTCTACAGAAATGTCAATGTTATGAAAGACAAAAAAAGGCAAAAGGATTATTCCAAATTAAAGGAGACTATAGCAACATGACACCAAATGAAGTGCATGATCCTTGATTGAATCCTCCTACCCCTAACACAACTATAAAGAATATTTTTGGTATAATCAGGAAAATCTGAATACTTCCTACGAACTAGATAACATTATTGATTCAACTTTAATTTCTTGGGTAAGATAATGAGCTCTAATAATGAAAACCAGTATGAAACTACAGAAAAACCAGGCAATTTTCTATGGAGTTGGAAAGCATAAAGCATTTTAGGTTTATTTACTGAAGAGGATAACTTTTCCTACCTTGCTATGCTGTGTTTTGGAGTAATGATAAAAGTACATATTGAAGTCTTTCAATGATTCATCTTTCAGCTCATAAACTCCATGGCCTGATACACCTGGTTTCCTAAAAAGATAGAAAATACAGAGGTGATCTGCAGTGCTCTTGAAGTATAGAGTAAGACAAAATAAGAACCTGAAAATTAATCTAAAAGTCAAAATCAAGAGAAGAAAACAACCTTATCTCATCCAACTTGCTTAAACTGAAATGACAAATTTCATTTCAAGAGTAAAACTAAAAACCTACACTGTAAGATCAAAGTCCTGGTACCAGCTAAGTTGTGTTTCATAATTATGAAATTTAAACAAATCTGAAGAAGTTTATTTTATACTATGTAGATCTGACCCCATGCCCTACCTAAATCCCTAAGGCTTCGTTTTTAGCCTCTGAAGCCTAAGATTGCCTGTTCAACTACAGCTTGCATTGTCTAAGGCCAAATCTAAAATGGTAGTAGGATATCATATCCGTAGAAAATTGAGTTGTAAATGAAAATATAGTGGTGAATCCTCTACAGAGAACTACGAGGAAAAGCATTAAGGCCAAAAGGAGCACACCATATTTGTTCTGCACATTAAACAGCTTTTGGTCTCTATCAAAGTAAGTGAAATATTTTATTGAACAATATTAGAGCATAAAAAAGCTACATTCTATTTTTAAGCTTATTTGAAACTAGCAATTTATCTATAAATACATTACCATAACAGTAGAAATTCATTACCAGTATCAATTTTTAATTTCAAGAATTAATCCAATTAAAATCTTATTTCCATTTTTTTGTATCTCAAAGAATCAAAGGATTGCAAAATAATGTTTTAATCCTAGCAGAGAAAAGTCTAAAATTAGAGTATAAAAATTTAATAGAATAAACGAAGTCATGGCTTAGAATTGACGAGAAAGAGACTATCGAAAGGTTTCTTTGCTTACTTAAGTCACCTAATATCACAAATGGATATTTCTCATTCACTTGACAAAAATACTCATTTCTTCATCATACAGGTACTAAGTGCCTACAGTGTGCCCCTTGTTCTCACCCATTCCGTCTGTACTTTGTTTTTGTCCTTGGGAGTTCAGGAAAGAACTTCAGAGCTTCTACAAAGTAACCGAAATACAAGAACAAAGATTGGTCTAACTTTCAGAATAAGCATAAATATTAAGTACTTACTTAAATGTGGCCACTTTGTTTATGACATTCTCTAAGCCAGTTTCATTATTTTCCTGTTGAAACAACATTTTTGTCATTTTTACCTTCATGTAATGACTTCATCTTCTCTTACTGTGAACTGAAATACACTTTCAATAGCATTCCTGAGTGTTTCATAAACAATAAAAAAAGATCAATTTCCAATATTTAAAAATTAGGTCTAAGGCCAATTAGCTTTGTTTTGAGGGACCAATTTCTTAACAGAGGTAAGATGTATGTATAAACTGCTTAAGGAAGCGATTTAATCTAAGTTTGCCCTCATATATATATACATATACAACCAATAATTCAAAGAAATTATTATTTTCTTTATCTAGTATGTTCATCACCCACATCATTTAAGCACATGCCCATGCTGTACTAATCCCTAAAACCGAGGTAACAAAACAAATAGGATCTACGGTAAAACACATATGTAGATGTCCAAATATATTCTGGCTTCTGCAATTATAATAATTTCATTTTTTTCTGACTGGCCTGAACTTTTCCTTGAACAAGGAATTTTTTTGTTGTTTCTTTTTGGCCATGCCGTGCATCATGTGGGATCTTAGTTCCCCGACCAGGGATCGAACCCACGCCCCTGTAGTGGAAGCACGGAGTTCTAACCACTGGACCACCAGGGAAGTCCCAATAAGGAATTTTTTTTTATGAAGTCATTTAAAATCAGGATAAGGACCTAGTCAATATACTAAAGCAAATTCATAGATTCCTATAGTGTTGCAAAAATTAAATTTAGCCTCCTTTAAAAATGTACTTGTGATAAGCAGTGAAAAATTAGGGTAGACACTAAAGCTTTTTTTTTTTTTTTGCAAAATACGGTAAGTATATAATTATTGGTATGTGAAATTATTTTAGGTGGCACACAGTTATATATTTTTAAATTTTTGAATAGTTATTCATTTATCTTAACATGTATTAGGAAAAAAATTAATCTAGAATATCAAACCTACTATTTCATTGTAATACTGCTTAGAAAGATGCTAAGGAAAAATGTAAGTTGATTTTAAAATGTATTAATAAGGGACTTCCCTGGTGGCACAGTGGTTAAGAATCTGCCTGTCAATGCAGGGGACACGGGTTTGATCCCTGGTCTGGGAAGATCCCCCATGCCGCGGAGCCACTAAGCCCGTGCGTCACAGCTACTGAGTCCGCAAGCCACAACTACTGAGCCCGCACACCACAACTACTGAAGCCCGTGCGCCTAGAGCCTGTGCTCCACAACAAGAGAAGCCACCACAATGAGAAGGCCGCGCACTATAACGAGGAGTAGCCCCCGCTTGCTGCAACTAGAGAAAGCCCGCGCACAGCAACAAAGACCCAACACAGCCAAAAATAATAAATAAATAAATAAATAAATAAATAAACTGTATTAATAATTATAAAATTGGTAGACAGATGTGCAAATATTATGAAGGTGATATGCCAAATGGTTAAAGTTTGAGAATCAGTTAACAATGAAATTCGAAAAAGATACAGGTATGTTGGAAGAAAAATGACCAACAGTCAAAGCTTACCTCCATTCTACTTCTCTGGAAAGCCTTGATAATACAGGTAAATCTAATCTCTTTTAAGAATCATTGTTCTAATTCAAAATTAAATCTCGGAGTAAAAAATATGACTCATAATCTTTAGGATTACTGCTTCAAAATCAGCAATACTGATCATAAATATCACCTGTGTCAGCCATGAGAATGCACCCTGCAGACCTCCAGCTAGAGAACAGAGATACTAATGCAGGCTCACTCTGGGAGACATGCGAAGGCAACAAACCTTGATTAGACTACCCAGCAGTCTAGGACAGTCCTACATAACGTTCCTTCCCTGTTTCCTTCACCTGGAGTCAGATTTGCACCACAGTATGATGGCTCCCCCAGCCTTTCCCAGCTTCCTCACCATTTCTCTCATAGTCATTGTTCCTAATTAAATCTTAAATCCTTTGTCTTGACATCTGCTTCTCAGAAGACCCAGACTAACACACCACCCAAATAGTCTCAGCATTTCAGGAAGTCCCCTTTTCCTCTGGAGAAAATTTATGTTAAAGTAAACAAAAAATCAAAGAGTTTCTTGCTCTAAAATGTTTTCTAAATAGCCAGAATGTCTCTAAAATGTTTCCTAATGCCCAAAAGCCCAGAATTAAAGTTTATACCACTAAAAAATTAATGGTGAGAGTTTTATATCTGAAAATTTCCTAAACAGATTTTCCTAAAACTTCGAGTGGCTTCCAATTAAAGAAAAAGAAAAAACTATACCATCTTGAGGTGAATGGAGTAAAAAACAAAACTGGACTTACATTCTCAGGTAAATTTTTGGCAATGGCACTGTGTGGCATGGGTTCAATACAAAGCAAGTGAATAATTTCTCTCATTGTGACCTCTTCTTTGGTGACATTTCCCACTCCAGGTACATAACGCTCTCCTAATACAAACAATGAAAAGAAAAAGTAAAACAATTAATTGCTTTCCATTTAAATCTCTTCCCATCAGGAACACTGCATTAAATCAAATCTATGAGATAGTGACCAAAAATTATTTGAACATGTTCCTAAATCTGAACAAGAGTCTCTTTGCTGAAAGAGGAAGAAAAATGAAGAGATCTGAAGAACACAGGCCTTCTCTTAACTTAAACACACACACACATATACATACACATACTCACACATTATAAACAAGGCCCCTCGATTAAATTAGCACGTGTCTCTAACCCAGAAAACAAGGAAGATAGCATTGAATAAGTAGTGGCCATCATGGAACAATAGCTTTTCTTTCAAGATTTCCTCAATGTTGTCTCTACTTGTTATTTAAGAAAGAACAAAGTGAAAACTAAAAAACAAAATACTTAAAAATATCTCTATGGGTTAAATGACAAAATAGTATTATGTATCAGGAATTGATGGTGTTGCTAACATGCCCACATGATCAGGTTTCCATTTTTCATCTCGATAAACTGCCAAATGGCGAGAGAGAAAATAGCTAAATTAACTATGGGAACTTCACTGGTGTCAACAGCATCTAATCCCCAATGCTTCAAGAAGGCTTAAAATATTTGACCTTATGTCACCACTGATTTTCAATACTACAACATGTGTACAAAGTCCTGTGATATCTATAAGAGGGTTATTATGAAGACAGGAATTTTTTTGCCTAAGAGATTTGATGAATTCTACAAATTAGCCAAAGAATGACATTTTGTTAATTTAATTCACTTCCAACAGACTCACTCCTCTTCAAACACTGTAATTTTCAATTTTTTTCCACCAAAACAGTACCCTCTATAAGTTTCGTGCTAGAAAGAACCTTAGAGATCATGTAGATTACTTTCACATTTTACAAATCAAGAATTTGAGACCCTAAAAATGTAAATGGTACACTCTTGATAGTTTATAGCGAGGTCAACACTAGATCTTCTGATTCCTAATCCAAATCTTTTGCTACTTCTTAATGTTTTCTCCATAATATAATCAGAGATTTTACACACACACACAAACACACACACTTTTAAAAATGATGACTACTAAAGGTAATAAACTTATACTCAGGAATGTAGCAAGTATTAACTAAAAATCAAATCGCATAGAAGGAAATACCCAATGAATTTGGGTAAACAAAATAACAGCAAAATAATAGTAGCAATAATAAAATAGTAAAATATAAAACAGCAAAAATATATTAGCAATTTTAATATATAGTATTAATAAGCAGTATTAGAAATTCTTCATATAGTATTCCAAGAACAAACACAAAACTTCCCCTCAAGTGTTTGTAATTTAATAAAGTATGTCATCAACTTAAAAATCTTTTACACATTTTTAATTTGTCCATTTTTTTCAGCAGTTTCCTATGGAATACTCTGGAGTTATTCCAGAAGAGTTAGTGCCTGGAAGATTTACATCTCACTTAGCAATGACGGTTTACCACACTTCCTGCTGAGACAAGCAGCTAGTCCAGCAACTAGCTCCCTGATAAACAAATAAAATGAACCCAGGTTTTCAGATTTGGCTAATGGCTAGAATCCTCACTAGGAAGTATTAATACAAAGCAGTGTCTCCTGCAGTAAAGTAAGAAACAAGAGCCAGAATGAGAAGTCAAAAACTTTTACTTAGCTGGTAAGATCAACAGAGACTATAATATAGAATATACAAAAGTAGAAGTATGGCCAATATTTGCACCAAGTAATTTAAAGAATGACTTGATGAAAATATACTTAGACGAATATTACATAGAAATTTCATATATATATATATATATACATAAAATTTTTAGCACTCGACATAGTTATTTTACATCTACTTTTCTAACTAGGATAATTATATCCCAGACCTCTACAAACAAGTCCAAACAATTACAAATCAGGTATTGAAAAATGAAGATGTAATAGCTATGGTTTTTAAAGGGTGAGTTTCTGAACATATCAATCTCATTAGTCACATTAATCTCTAATATTCTCTGCTGTATTTGGCAGAAGAACAAAATAACTTACAGTTCTTATTAATGTTCTCTCTAAAAAGTAACTCATGTTCTATTTCAAAACATGTTTTAATCTTACCCACAATATAGATGAGGACTTGAAGCATTTCTTCTATTAAGGTATTATATTGTTTAATCAAATCCTATAGAATTATAAAAGAAAAAATTAGTTACTTAAGAACCAAAAACCTCCATAAAACATACATTTTTTCTGGATCAGATAGTCCAACTGATCCAGTATTTTCTTTTGGACCACAGCAACAGAGAATTATGAGGTGAATAATTCCCTTTTTTTGACATCAAATTCAACAAGGTTCACAATACTTGGCACGTAGTAAGAACTCAATAACAACTGTTAAATATTATTATTGTTTTTATTATCATTATTTCCCATCTAGCCTTCAGTCAACAAAAGAATTCTAATCTTTAACTTTTCCTCTACTATTGGCTTCCTTCTTATCTGGGTTGGTGAGACAGTGTCTTCAAATAGGTAACTAACAGTTATGGTGAGAGTTCCCTTCCCTAACACACATGTTATTTAAATACTACAGTAAATTAGATATTCATTTTCACTGAGTATAAAAACATGACTAAAAATTACCTTTGTATTTTATAGCCTATGCTTTGGTCCATTGCAAGTGACTTCTAATTTGAAGAATAAAATAATGTAATTCATAAATTCAAAGTAGTCAAAGGTTACTTTATAAACTGGTATCAAGTATTAAAACAATGAAGACGTGACAAAACTCCAGAGACAGATTATAAACTTTAAAAAATGTATTGATAACAAATACAAGTAAAGAATTAATATCTTTACTAAATAAGGAACTTTTACAAAAAACAGGAAAAGGGTGAAGGACAGGAACAGATAATTCACTACCAAAAAGAAAAAAAAAAGGTCAATAATCATGAAAACATGGTCAACTTCACTGATAATTAAAGAACTGCAAATGAAAATTAAACACCATCTTTCATGTATTAGACCAACAAAGATTAAAAATATCAGTACCATTACAGATGTACATACTGCTAGAGAGAGCTTAAATTGGAGTTACTTTTCTGAGAGCAATTTGACAATATGTATTCAGAGTCATAAGAAAGAGTATACTGTATTCTTCAGCAAATCCACTTCGAAGAATTTATCTTAACAAAATAATTAGGCAAGTGTTTAAACCTTGAGGTGCAGAGATGTTTATATGAGCAAAAAACTTGAAAAACCTCTTCAGCAATAGGGGACTAAAGTATAATGCATTCATATACTGCAATACTACACAGCCATTAACAATTATGATGTAAAAAAAAGATGAGGTTGTTGCATACTTATTTAGTGACAAGAAAAAACCTATCACAATATTTCATTAAGCACAGGAAGCATATTACAAAAATAGTACATATAAAAGATTCAATTTTTCCTTAAAAACAAATAAGACACCAAAACTTTAAAAGTGATCATTTTTAGGAGGCAGAGTTTCATGTGATTTTTCTTCTCCTTTTTGTTAATCTATATACAGTCATCACTCAGTATCTGCAGGGGATTGGTTCCAGGACCCCTGCAGATACCAAAATCCACAGATGCTCAAGTCCCTTATATAAAATGGCTAGTACAGTTGGGATTCTGTATCCATGGATACAGAGGGCCAACTATATTCTAATTTTTATAGAGTAAAAAGAATATATGTGTGTATATGTATGTTTTACGTATGTGCCTGATTTTTGGAGATATACATAAATAAATAAAAATCTTAAATATGATTAAAATTTTTAAAATAATATTTCCTTTGGAATTAATTTACATATCAGTTTCTGTCACTTACCTGGTCTTCTATGGATATGGTCTTGTTAAAAGCATCAGCAAGTTCATACCTCTGAAGTACCAGTAATAAAAATTTGTTGGGATCCATTAAAGATGCACCAATCTGTGAAAGACATCAAGTACCATAGTTCTCATGTATTAAATGGAGAAACATTTTGTCTCTAGTAGGACTATGAGAAAAAATTATAAGGTAAATCTGCAGAAGATAATGCAGTAGTCCCTTCTGCTTCTATGATACTATATTCATTTCAACAGTGAGAAAAATTTAAGTAAAGTTAACAATAGTTATAATATCTTCGCTTATTATAAGGAACCTAGGAAGGAAGGTTAAGACAAATATCAGAAGTAATTTAAATAGGTACCTGAAGCATAATGATATCTTTATCATACATTTCTTCTCTGCACTTAACATCTTGGTAATAAAACACCTATAAAATAAAAAGTAGAACAGAAGCTAAAAGAATCATTTTATTTCAAACAGAATTCTCAACAAAAACTATTCTTAAAATTTTCTCTAAACTAGAAACCCCAAGAACTCCTTTGTGGCAAAAAAAAGCTGTAAACCTACAAATCATTTTAAGGGATTTGTGAGGATGAAGTGAGAAAATACGGCATGAAAATAATTCAGAGTTAAAAATGCTCTATACTAGTTATTACTCTCAACATGCATAACAAAAGAATTTACTTCCCTTAAGTTTAAAATGCCCACTTCAATAAAAGTAAACCATTTTCTACAATCAATCATAACACCATTTTTCTCCCAAGTGGTATCTTTACAAGCCCTGTTTCCCCACCACTTAGGAAAAGCACTTCTCCTTATTTGCTCTAAAACAGAGGGAAAAACTGTAAGATGCCCTTCCATTAAGACTGGTGGTGGGAAGATTACATGTCCCCAAGTAATCTTCAGAAAAGACATATATTGGTGGGATGGTTCCTGGTACTACTGGCTTTCACCTAATCTACCCACCTAACAGGATTAAAGGAGAAATGTCTATATGGCCACTAGAACTTTCATTTCTGAGTTTATATAAGAGAACACAAAACAAATACTCAGCAAAATCCAGGGACACAAAGTAAAACATATAAAAGAAAAAACAAGCAGAAAATGAACACATTCATAGTGTGAACAATAGGCCTTGCCATACCTGACTAATGAGAGACAGCCCATTTCTTCGCCACATCTCAGCAACAACCTGGGCAACCAATACCAGACAACGCAAAGGATATTCCACTAGTACCTCTACTTGAAAATCCTCCTGAAACAGAGTGAGATCAATTCCATTATTTCTCAGAGGGCGTGGATGTTACGGCACTATACATTGCTCAGTTTTCTCATCTGTAAGACAGAAGGGCTTGAACTAGATGACTCCAAGTCCCCATGATTCAGATTTCAATGTTTTATCGTATAGACACAAAATTACTAACTGGGAATTATTCAGGTAGGTTTCAAAATATTCTTTTTCTTCCCCCTCAACCAAGAGGTATTTAGAGGGGACCCCCCTGGTGGTGCAGTGGTTAAGAATCCCTCTGCCAATGCAGGGGACACGGGTTCAAGCCCTGGTCCAGGAAGATCCCACATGCCGTGGAGCAACTAAGCCCGTGTGTCTAGAGCCTGTGCTTCACAACAAGAGAAGCCACCGCAATGAGAAGCCCGTGCACTGCAACGAAGAGTAGCCCCCACTCGCCACAACTAGAGAAAGCCCACGTGCAGCAACGAAGACCCAACACAACCAAAAATAAATAAATAAATACATAATTTTTTTTAAAAGAGGTATTTAGAAATAGAATATAAGCAAATCAACATTTAATAGAGTCACTTACAAAAGGCACAAATTCATGCAGTCTTGAAATAGCACCCAGCCTGCTTAAACGCATATGAAGACCTAAAGGTTAAAAAAAAAGAGAGAAAAATGAGAAAGCAATAAACCCAGCTGATTTGTTTCCTAGTTAACTCATCAAGTTTGAAAACTTGTGAGATTTAAACATACATTTATTGAGTTTAGAAATGACATCTCAGAATGCAAACATTTGATTTCTAATTCTGAAACAGTTTTACTAACATATTTAAGATCCTACATTGTACAAGGTGTGCTTATAAATTATATAAAAATAATATTCTGCCTCTTAAGAAATTATTCTCCTCTTAACCAAGCATCAAAAGAAATAAAAACTTATAAACACAGTCCTACTGTATAGCACAGGGAACTGTATTCAATATCCTGTGATAAACCATAATGGTAAAGAATATGAAAAAGAATGTATATATACGTATAGCTGAGTCATTTTACTGTACAGCAGAAATTAAACACAACACTGTAAATCAACTATACTTCAATAAAATAAAAACAAATAAAAATGAATCTAGGTATTTCTTTTTATAAAAATAGAACTGACATAAAATCACGTCAATTATACCATATAGAAAAATTAACTAAAAATGAATCAAAGATCTGAACACAGGAGCTAAAACTATAAAACTCTTAGAAAATAACATAAGGAAAAGGCTTCACAACATTGGATTTGGCCATAATTTCTTGGATATGACACCATAAGCACAGGCAACCAAAGGGAAAATAAATGAGACTACACCAAATTAAAAACTTTTGTGCATCAAAGGACACTATCAACAGAGTGAAAAGGCAACTCACAGAATGGGAGAAGATATCTGCAAACCATATATCTGATAAGCAGTTAATATCCAGAATATACAAAGAACTCCAATAACTCAACAACAAAATCTGATTAAAAAAGAGACAAAGGACTTGAACAGACCTTTCTCCAAAGAAGATATACATATGGCCAGTAAGCATAGGAAAAGATGCTCAGTATCACTAATCATTAAGGAAATGCAAATCAAAACCACAAGGAAATACCACTTCACACTCATTAGGATGGCTATTTAAAAAACAAAAAATAACAAGTATTGATGAGGATGTAAAGAAACTGGAATCCTTGTGCTCTGCTTCTGGGAATGTAAGATGGTGCAGCTGCTATGGAAAACAGTATGGTGGTTCCTCAAAAAATTAAAAAGTAGAATTACCTTATGATCCAGCAATTCCACTTTATGGGTATATACCCCAAGAATTGAAAACAAGCACTCAAACGCATATTTGGACACCTGTGTTCATGGCAACATTATTCGACAATAGCCAAAAGATGTAAGCAACCCAAGCATCTAATGGAGGATGAACAGATAAACAAAACGTGGTATATACATACTATGGAATATTATTCAACCTTAAAAATGAAGGAAATCTGACATATACTACAACATGGATGAACTCTGAGGACATTATGCTAAGTGAAATAATCCAGTTATAAAAGGATATGAGTATGATTTCACTTATATGAGGTACCTAGAGTAGTCAAGTCATAGAGACAGAAAATCAGAGACCGTAGGGAGCAGGGAATGAGGAGTGATGTTGAATGGGCACAAATTTCAGATTGGGAAGATGAAAAGAATTCTGGATATGGATGGTGGTGATGGTTGTACAACAATGTGAATGTACTTAGTGTCACTGAACTATATACTTAAAAAATGATTAAAATAGTAAATTTTATGTTACGTATATTTTACCACAATTAAAAATATAAATATGTACACTTATACAAAGTTGTTAAAAGAAAAAGAAACTGACATGGCCAATTTACATAGAAATGCAAATCAAAGGATGATTAAAGAAAATCTATGATTTCTTTCTTTTAGTGGTGAAAGGAACAGTGACACAGTGAACACACTGGTGCAATCAGGCAGAGAAGAGGATGAAAAAACAGCAACAAGATTTTCCTATATTTACATTTGGTTAGGCGATAAGTTACCAAGTTAGTCCTTAAGTGTACAGTATAAGGATACATTAGTTGACCCAGATAACAAAAAGCCCAGGTAGCACCCTTAGACGTTGTGGTCACAGCTCTTTGAAGGATAGTGACAGCTTTTAACTGCAGTATCTGATCCGAGTATGTCTGTGCATACTGAGAACAAAAATAGTACTGATTCTAATATGAATATCTAGAAAACAAAGCTAATCGAAACATGCAAAAACTAAATAAACACTCACCAGCAAGAGTCCTAGAGAGTGGCAGATGTATGCTTACAAGATCTTCAGATACTCTGTAGGATTTAGTTTCCAAAGTATGACCGCACAATTGTACTACTGTTTTGCTACTAGATTTGAAACTTGCACTGCACCTCATCACAGCTTTATGACATTCTTTGTAAGCCACCAGTAAGAGTTCCTCCTAAAAGGAAAATAAAAATGCAAATAAATTGACAAGTTATCTACTTTATTACATCATTCAGTAAATATTTACTAAATACAAGCACAAAATTGTTTGATGTGTTACTAGAGCTACATCAACAGGATCTGCAAACCTGTAGGAAATATTATGACAGTCAGACAGACATACACACACACACTTATAATCAAAGTAAAAAATTGTAAGCCATGTAAATGGTATAAACTAATAACCTTAATAGGGAAAAAAAAAAAAAAAAAAAAGAATCACAGGGCTTCCCTGGATGGCGCAGTGGTTGGGAATCTGCCTGCCAATGCAGGGGACACGGGTTCGAGCCCTGATCTGGGAAGATCCCACATGCCGCGGAGCAACTGGGCCCGTGAGCCACAACTACTGAGCCTGAGAGTCTGGAGCCTCTGCTCTGCAACAAGAGAGACCGCGATAGTGAGAGGCCCGCGCACCGCGATGAAGAGTGGCCCCCACTCGCCGCAACTGGAGAAAGCCCTCACACAGAAACGAAGACCCAACACAGCCAAAAATAAACATAATAAATAAATAATAAATAAAAATTAAAAAAAAAAAAAAAAAAGAATCACAAACAACTGGGAATACTTATTTGCAAAAGTAGCTTTTTGAGGGGCTTCCCTGGTGGCACAGTGGTTAAGAAGCCACCTGCCAATGCAGGGTACACGGGTTCAAGCCCTCGTGCAGGAAGATCCCACATGCCATGGAGCAACTAAGCCCGTGCGCCACAGCTACTGAGCCTGTGCTCTAGAGCCCGCGAGCCGCAACTACTGAGCCCACGTGCCTAGAGCCCGTGCTCTGCAACAAGAGAAGCCACTGCAATGAGAAGCCCGCACACTGCAACGAAGAGTAGCCACCACTCGCCGGAACTAGAGAAAGCCCGTGTGCAGCAACAAAGACCCAATGCAGCCAAAAATTAATTAATTAATTAATTAATTTAAAAAGTAGCTTTTGAGTGGAGTTTGAAAGAATATGTAGAATTTAAGTATGGGGGGAAGATGGAGAGATGGTAGCACTGTAAGCAGAGATACAGAATAAACAAAGAGAAATAAGGGGAAGTATAACTCTTGTTCGGGCAGTGGAAAGGAATAAAAACTAGATAAATCAAAGGGTTTATGGACAGAATTAATGAGCAATTAAACTGGAAATATGCCTTGGCGTTGCCATGTAAAGTTGAATATACTGATACTGTCTGAAGTGTAATAATGTAGTCAACATATTGCTTCAAGAAGAATTAGTGGGTGTCACTGAAGGTGACAGATTGGAGACAGTAGTGTTAGGAGACAAGGAAACCAATAGAAAGTTTACTACTAAGTTAAGTGTAAGGTGATAAGGGACTCAAACTAGGGTGGGGGCAGTCAGGGCAAAAAAGAATAAACCCACAGGAAATAAGTTAGGATTATAAAATAAATTTAGGATAAGGAAGACTCAAATCTGGGTGAGTATGGCAGGGAGATGAGTCAAAGGTCACTTTTTAAGAGTATTTCTCACTGATTTTATCTTGAAAAAAGGAATTCTATAGTTAAATAAAGTTTGGGAATATCTCTCTTAGAAATGAGCACATTAATTTTTTTTCTTTAAATAAATTTATTTATTTATTTATTTAGTTTTTGCTGCTTTGGTTCTTCGTTGCTGCGTGAGGGCTTTCTCTAGCTGCGGCAAGCGGGGGCTACTCTTCATTGAGGTGCGCGGGCTTCTCATTGCAGTGGCTTATCTTGTTGCAGAGCATGGGCTCTAGGCACGTGGGCTTCAGCAGTTGCAGCACGCAGGCTCAGTAGTTGTGGCACACGAGCTTAGTTGCTCCGCGGCATGTGGGATCTTCCCAGACCAGGGCTTGAACCCGTGTCCCCTGCACTGGCAGGAGGATTCTTAACCACTGCGCCACCAAGGAAGTCCTGAGAACACTGATTAATCAAAGGGTTTGAGAAGTTCAGTGGCTTAAAAAAATCATGTTTGATTTTGTTCAACCTAGCATTTCCCGATCTTACATGAACATAAAACTTTTTCCCCCTCAAAAGTCTGTTAACATCTAACACACAGAACACAGTGGCTCTCAGATTTCCTGTATGGACGAACGTATGAATCATGGTGTCATGAACAGAATAAGGGAGTCAAGAAGAAAAAATGCAAGCTGGAAGTAGAATGAAATGATGACAAGTCAATTTAATATATTCTGAGTTTGAAATACAAATGTAAGATCCAAGCAGTAATGTGTAGCACACAAACAGAAGTGATTCTATAGTTTGGGAAAGTTATCTTATGAAGTTTTAATTGGGGTGGTAGAAATAAAAGATCTGTAAGAAAAAGAAAACACTGGGGAATGTCTCATTTAGTAGGCAGAAGGAAGTGAGGGAAAAAAGGCAATCATTGATTGAAATGGGTAATCAATAAGAGAAATATTAGGATAAGCAGGTTTGTGAAAATCAGAGGGAAAGAGTTTCAAAACGATTAAGGTTCTCAAAAGAATGCAACGCTACAGACATTTAAGGAAGATGGGGGACTTAGAAAAGACCTCTGAATTTGGTTACTAAATAGATCCTTTAAAATTTTTTCAAAAAGCAGTTCCTATCAATTGGTAAGGGCAGAAGCCTGGCTCTAAAGAAGTTTTAGAAGCTAAAGAGTGGCGACAGTAAATGTAGATGACTTCAGGAGGTTTTGCAGATGTCAACATGAACACCACACACTTTGACCTCATCTCCAACAATTAAGCATGCCCTTCATAAAGATGAGGGGAGCCAAAAAATATGTGCTGTGGTAGTTGCTGGACAATATTTCCTGTCCTTATCGTTCTATACAGCTGCTGTGCTAGATTAAAGTCTATTGTGTCTGTGAGCGTGACCCGCAGATGAGGAAAAAAGAGAGATAAAATACAGTTCATGAGGTAGCAATGACAAGTAAGGGGGCTTTCATTCTCATTGTTCTTAAGAATAGGAGAGTCCTGTGTGTTTACAGGCAGATGAATGAAAGAGTGGGAAATACCAGAGGAGACAAATGAGGAAGCAAACTCCAGGAAGAAGTAATATAGGTTGGGACCAAGAGCCTAGGTAGAGACATCACTTTTAGAAAGAGGAAAATGAAAGAGATGAATAGTGAAGATATATATAGAAACTTAGTGAATTGACTATAGTGAGATGTACAGAGAAACTGGAGAAGATGAAAGAATTTGACTTAGATAATGTTAATTTTCTCAGAACAGAAATAAATGAGGTCATCTTCTCAAAAGGGAGTCTGGAGTAGGATTATGTGTTTAAAGAGCATTATGGTCTAAAATTATTGCTTAAGGAGGGGACTTCGCTGGTGGTCCAGTGGTTATGAATCAGCCTTCCAATGCAGGGGACATGGGTTCAATCCCTGGTTGGGGAACTAAGATCCCACATGTCACGGGGCAACTAAGCCCGCACGCCGCAACTACTGAGCATGCAGGCCACAACTAGAGAAGACCACGCACTGCAACGAGGAGGACGCATGCCACAGCGGAGGATCCCACATGCCACAACGAAGATCCCATGTGCCGCAACTAAGACCCAACACAGCCAAAAATAAAATAAATATATAAAATAAAATTACTGCTTAAGGAAAAACATTAGTTCTATATTTTAAAATTAATTTTCTTGGACTTCCCTGGTGGTGCAGTTGTTAAGAATCCGCCTGCCAATGAAGGGGACATGGGTTCGAGCCCTGCTCCAGGAAGATCCCACATGCTGTGGAGCAACTAAGCCCAAGCGCCACAACTACTGAGCCTGAGCTCTAGACCCCAAGAGCCACAACTACTGAGCCTGCATGCCACAACTACTGAAGCCCACGCGCCTACAGCCCGTGCTCTGCAACAAGAGAAGCCACTGCAATGAGAAGCCCGCACACTGCAACAAAGAGTAGCCCCCGCTCGCCGCAACTAGAGAAAGCCTGTACACAGCAACGAAGACCCAACGCAGCCAAAAATAAATAAATTAATTAATTAATTAAAAAATAAATAATTAAAATTAATTTTCTTAATGGTTTAACTCACATAACAAGGCTCTTGATTGAATAAATATCTACATCCCTCCACTGTTGGAATATTTAAAAGTCTAGTCCTAATTTTATTATAATATTCATGTCCAAGGAAAAAATTTATCAATAATTAATTTATTAATTGATTAGTGTGTGCTGTATTTTTTAAACTCCACTATTCCCAAAGGTAAATGGAATGCTACGGAGCACATTTTCTAATTAAGTGTAAAAAACTACAAATTTAATAAGATAATTCAAGTATATAAGAAACTATTTAAGTAATAAAACTTTACATCAAGGAAGTTGCAACATAAAACTATACTATTAATAACAATCAGAACACTTAAAAAGGCACGGATCCTTCTAACAAATTGTACTTACATCACAAGCGCACCACTCTTGGAACATGAGTAAAATATTCTTCAATTGCATCTGTATAGCAATGGCAGCCTCCCAGTCAGGATCCACTTCTATGTGTTGCCCAACCTGTCTTCTGATTTCTTCCATTCCCTACAAGAAAAGAGTGGTTAACATATACATATGGGCCCTCTTTCTTTGCTCTTCCACTGGCAAAATATAAAATCATCAGGATTTATATTCATGTATGCGTAGTTTTTTAACATGGCTGTTACACTAGGTCAGAACACACGGGTTCAAATCATAACTCTGTCACTTTCTAGCTGTATGACCCTGGTCAAATTATTTCTAAGCTATGATTCCCTTATATGTAAAAGGGGGATAATAATAGTAACTACCTCATAAGATTGCTATGAGGCTCAAAAGAAATAATGCATGAAAGTGCTTACTACAGTTATCACATGGTAAGCATCAATAAACAACAGTAACAACTGCAGTTAACTAAGCTATTCAGAAAGATCTATTAAAGCAGAATCAGTGAGGCAGTGTTTAAATTTTACTTCTATTTTGCTAGATTTATCCTTCCTCAAATAAAAACCATAATTTGCTCAAAACAAAACATGAAAGATTGGGGTTAAATTTTTTTAAATAAATTTATCTTATTGATGTACAGAAGAACTATCATACCTGCATACAGGTAAGAATCTTCAAAAAAGATCTAAAGCCTTCAAGGAACTGCATTCTTAATCTTTCCGTCCATACTGCGGGCTTGCTGATCAGGATATACCTATCATTTCAAGAGACAAAGAAACATTTCACTTTCCTATTTTGGGATAATTTTAAGGTTCTCAGGGCTATAGATAATGTTGATTCATCAAAATTATGAATTCTAATTTCTTGCAATTCTAGGCAGTGCTAGAATTACACCAGCAAAATGTGAATGCTCTACCTATGAGAGGCAGACGTCAAAGCTAAGCCTGACTTCTCCACTCAAAAGTTAGTCTGATTAAGTGAACCTAGCCTGTCACAGCTGGACAACCACAGTACAAATTTTCTAGAACTGTTCATACCCTTCACCCAAAGGACCAGCTGAAATCCCTTCAGCCTCAAAATGCATGTCAAAACTACATGTGCATGACGTATGTTGTTTGTGCAAACTATTTCAGAATATTTTGTAAGTTATAAAATATTTTTGTGCATTAAAATGACACACTTTTTCCCCTAAAGCATGCAGTCATGAGAATTATAGTAGTTTGGCCTGAGGATTCAATACCTTTGTTGTTGCTGCTCAGTATGTAATGACTAAAGATTTGTACAACTTTGTGTGACTATTCTGCACTGGTTCCCAGAGCCATTCATTCCTGCTACCTGATTTCAGTACCATAGATATACTACTGCTGCTGTGTCAGGAAATTTGGAACAGACTTCCTACCTCCAGGCTTTCTTCGCCCAGAACCCAGAAGAAGGATATAAGCACCTATGTCATCGTGGCTTACATATCAGAATGTATTTGTTTCATAAGATAAACAGACCCATTTTAGCCTATAATTTACAAGACCAATACTTCTTTTGGCTGTAAAGACAATGGCTGTTTTCATATCCAGTGGGAACATGGTTTATCACGAAATAACTTCTCAGGAAGGAATCATTAACAATTACTAAAAATTATTTTGCACTCAGTCAACCCAAATCAATTCCTATTACACACCAGGTATCAGGAACATAAACATGAACCAGACACCCTACCCTTGAGGTTCAAAGTGCAGATGGGAAAACAGATACGTATCTGGACACTGTAATCCAATGTTAAGCTCCCAAAAAAAGGGCACAAAGGAAGTAATGCTGAACATAAAAGACAAGGCAAAAAGATGGAGGAAAAATTAGTTTTATTCGTAAAGATAGTAAGGATTGTGGTTTAATTTTCCCTTTTTTAAATAGCCATTAATATGTTGAAAGTTAAAATACAATCATCAGGACTTTATCAAAGAAATAACTTTGAAATATACTAATTACATTCTAAATCTTTCTTTTAAAGTAAAAAAGACTAAAGTTTAAACTCTACCACAATGAACAAATGGCATCAAAGTTTGGCTGTTTTCTAGAGCACTACTACTCAAAAGGTTGGTTCACAAACCAGAAGCATCAGCATCAACTGAATCTTTAGAAATGCAGAATCTACTGAGTAATAATCTGCATTTTAACAAGCTCCCATAATGATTCACATTCATCTTAATATTTGAGAAGCATTGATCTAGAGAAGAAAATTTACATTTCTAGTTTCACGTAGTTCATGCCTGACCCCTGTAGGAGACCTAGGAAGTAAAGAAGATGTAAGAGATAGGAAGAAAGGAAAGAGTAAGGAAGGGAAGGAAAAGAAAAGCAGTCTGCAGATAAAAATAGGTGGTAAAAGCAGTAGAAGGAAAGGGTGGGACAGAGTAGGAGAGGAAGAGGGTGACTTGCATTGAGAATATGCTATACTTTTCAGAAAAAGGAAGGAACAGGTTAGACTAATACAAGGATAACATTCACTTAACAGAACCAAGGTTCAACTGCATCTCTTTTCTAAGTTTCATTTCCATAATATCCCAACAGATACCTTCCACAGAGTGAGCGACAAATGAAACTAAATTAATACAGGTGTATTTATTTAGAATGAGAGAGGTAATAATCCCTTCCTTCTACTACACAGACCTCAGAGTACTGTGTTCATTTCTTGGCATATACCTTAAGTGGTATACAGTCAACTAAAACAGGTTCAGTAGCGAAGGACAATAACATAGAAGGAATTTTAAATATGAAATGGGTATATTTAAAGAAAATGATGCAACTTAACATAAAAAAGAGTTGTCAGATATGCCTGCTGTCTTCAAATACTTCAAGTTAAATGAGCACTGAGTTGTTCTGAATGGACAAAGGGTGAGCTAGAGCCACATAATGAAAGCTACAAAAAGACACAGTTCAATATAAAATAAACTTTCTAAAAGCTGGAAGGGGCTACTCAAGGGTTAGAATGCACTGCTTTGAGAGAATGAAAATTTCCTGAGGCAGGCTGAACAGAGCTTCTGCTAGGACCAATAAACTTATTTCATGCTGAGGTACAGTCAGATAAGTAGTAATATAAAGTGAGACTACGAAGAGCTACAAATTCTGGAAGAATCTGTACTTTATTCTAGAAACAGTTAAAAGGCATGAAGTATTTGTGGTTATTTCTAACTGATTTAAAAGCAGGGCTTCAGGAAGAAGTGGTGAATGAATAAGTATATGGGGAAATAATAAGAATGACTACAAAATTTCTACAATGAGAGACTGAGAAATGGGGCTCAGTAATTATTTGTTAAATGAAGGGTATATCTGATTGGTGTTTTAGGCCAGGTTTCGGAGAAGGCTTTGTTGTTGTTTATGTAGTCTGTGAAGCTACATAATGTAGTGAAAGGAACATGAGTATTACAGATAAATAGCGTTAGGCTCAAATCCAAATTCTGCCACTTACTAGCTTTGTGACCTTAGGCAAATAATTATAATCTACAAATAAAGATATCACCTACCTTATGAGAATGTTGCAAGAATAAAATGAAGTAAAATAAGTAAAGCTTCTTAGCACATAGCAGTTACTAATAAATAACACAGGACCCTTGTGAGAGTGAATTACACGAGAAGTCTAGCACAATATCTGCTAATCAGGTCCTCAAAAGACATTAATTTTCCCTTCTCCTTGTCATTAGAGATATCTCTACTTATGTAAGGATGTAGGAGAGAAGTTGTGAGCATCAGAAGAGTGGGAAAACTTTAAAATTACCTTCCCAACCAGGGACCCTAAAGTTTTACCATAGGGGTAAGTATCCAGGGATGTGTTAACTCTAAATTATTTACCACAGAGAATAATTATAGTCAGAGATCCACAAAATAAAATATGACAAAACAATGATGTGATTATGCTCTTCTCTGGATAGAAAAATAACTCTGTTATAAGAATACTTCAGAGTAATGAGAACCACAGAAAGAGATTTTTCCTATACAGTAGACCAAAGGAATGATAAATACACTGATTTAACACTAAATTTTAAGTACTGCCATTTGGAGTTTTTGTATATTTTTTGTTTGTTTGTTTTGCATAATGTAAATTATGCATAATTTGTGAATCACACTGGCTAAATGGTAATTCACTACCGAACTCATCACCATCTCAACTTGTACTGAAGATATGATAACATAACGATTTACTGAACTTTAAAGAATTACATGTCATAATCATATTTAGAAATTGCAGAATTTGAAAGGGTCTGGAAACATTTTTCTCAGTAATATCAAGGATCCAATGCATAGTTCCAGAAATCCGTCAAATGTATTTTTCTAACTAGACTAAACTGTTTCTAGGTTGGTTTAGAAACTTGTTTCCAGCTCTCTATACTTTACATGGTCACTAGAAGAAGTGGACAAAATTAGAATGATTTTATTCACATAGGGACTAGAATAAGTAATCATATATATCTTAGAGCTCTTTTTTTAATAGCAAACTAAATGAAACATATTTTGTCTTAATATATTCTTAAAATAACTGTTTAAGTTTATGATTTATTGAATACTTTATACAGCATAATCCTTATAGTAGTCACCATCTATTTCTAAAAAAATTAGAAATTTATTTCCTTCTAGGTCCAATGATCCCAAATGTGATCTATCATATGATTCCAACTTTAGTTTAAAAGGAAACTCCATTCTCTTCAAGGAGAAAAACTTAAGAAACCCCTGATGAATACTTGGTCATATGTATGAAAAAGGGAGTTAAAAAAATTCACATCAACAAGATCATCTGAAACTAAGCACAAAGAGACTATGCAAGAGGGGCAGAACCAAAATACATGAGTGGAAGTGAGTGGAAGGCATGGTGACTATCACGGAGATTCATTTGGTGACCCCAAGAGACCCTAAGTTCCTGTGAGAGGCCCTTCCTCAGTACCTTCTTTACTGACCTGATTTTAACTCTATAAGAAGCCTTCACTTAAAACATTTATTGACATCACAGTAATAGTTCTCTGT
This sequence comes from Balaenoptera ricei, assembly GCF_028023285.1. Taxonomy (NCBI): domain Eukaryota; kingdom Metazoa; phylum Chordata; class Mammalia; order Artiodactyla; family Balaenopteridae; genus Balaenoptera; species Balaenoptera ricei. The sequence goes on along the minus strand of NC_082640.1, from coordinate 101,969,092 downwards.
ACTTGCCATCATTATAAAGATTCCAAGATAACCAAAAGGATCAGATGTTTATTTATAGGACAGAATAAACACAACTGTGTTTAACAGGTACCCTCACCTTTTTACTCGAACAACTTACTTTAGATCACATATTACTGCATATACTCTTCCCAATTTGTCCTGGCTATAACCCTGGAAGTTGAATTTATTGTTCCTATCCAAGTATTCAGGCAAAACTTCCAGCAGAGTTTCAGTGATGACAGAGATAACATTTTGCTCTTCAATAAGATGTCGAGCCTGCAGAACGTATGAAGAATATTGTTTTTAGTATTAACTCATTATAGTATGGACTTTATTTATTTATTCATTTGGTTGGTAAGTCATTTTGAATAAATGTTTGTCGAGCATCAAACACACTCCTCAGTCTCACAGGATAGCAATTTCTGAGAAATTATTTTCTAAAAGTAAAAATTCCCTACTCCTCAGCAACTAGAAAACACCTGTCTGAACACCCCAAGCCCACTACACAGGTTATTTACATGAATGTTTACCACTGTTAATCACACAGTGAGCAAAGTACAACAAACAGATATATTTCAGGCTTCTGTCATATATATTTTCTATTCTGACATCTCCCCCTTACTAGCAATCCAATTTCTCTTCCCCATTCTTTTCTCTGGCCTTTGAAAAGAGAAAGTAGGAACTTTCCAGAAGAAACAGGAAAAGTAGTAGTATAAAAAGGAAGCAGAATCCTCCACCCTCCTCCTCCCAAGCCTATGCAGCTCCATCTCATGCAAATGCTCAACAGTTATACTCTCCTTCTGCTTTGTTTTATCTTACTCTATTCCCCCACCCCTAAAAACAACAATAAAAAAAAAAACAAACTAAAGAACAAAAGAATAGCAAAAAAAAAATTTTTTTGGTATTAAAAAGGCACTGTTCCTAAGTTACTCTAGACACTGAGAAACCATCCCTAGGTTTCACCTGCAGGAATGAGCACTTTTGGACCAAGGTAGTGCCATCACTCCCACTCCACAAATTACCTAGCCCTTGGGTATCATTAAAGCATTTTCACATGCAGATACCACTGAAGCATTATTCAATTTTCCACGTGTAATTAGACCAACATAGTGACTCAGAAATTGTTTTAATTCAACACTAACTAAAATTCTTAAATAATAAAATAAATATTACTTAGAAAGATTGCCAAGACTAATCAATACATACCAAAGTAGGAACAGTAAACATCTGAACTGAGAGTGCAGTTATAGAGATACTTCTGTCATGATCATCACTGATATAGTCTTTCTGTAGCTGCTTATAATACTGGAAGATAAAACAATAAGTGGAGAAGCAATTATAAATAAGTACTGAAAACTTTTAAAATCCCAATTTTAACAGCTGCTACATTTGTTCCTATGTATAAGATGGCAAGTATTATAACTCCTATTTATTAAGGGGAGATACTATGGTCAACAAAAATTTACTAGAAAGAGAATAACAAAAGACTGAATATGAATTCAGCTACCCAACCTAGCATAGTTGGATAGTGAGAACTATTTAAAAAAAACACAACAAACATACACACACACACACACACACACACAGGTAAAAATCACAGAGGACTGCAAAGGTGCAGTATATACTTTCTCCAAACAGAATCTGGGGCAATCTTTAGCAGATTTTACCCCAATGGAATAGGGCAGGGACTATATTGAAAGTATTTAAAAGCTGATATAACCCAGAAAACCAACCATCAGATTCAATCCAGCCTTAAACAGAATGGATGCTGGCTGTACATAACTTCTTCTACACACTGGTGCACACCAACTGAAAATCAATCCTGATATCTTGGGAGAACAAAAATAATAATACATCCAGTCATGCATCAAGCATCTATTATACGTAAGCACAGTGTTAGATCCTTGACCTACATATTTAATTTCAACCATTAGGATTCATACAAAGTTTAGGAGGTAACCATGGTATACAGAAAAATATCATATAAGGAGGGAGAACTGCTGTTGTATAAGGAAAAAACTTCATTTCAGATCACAGATATGGTCCAATATTCTATCTCTAATGAGTTTTAGAAGAAGAGAGTTGATAATTTGAGTTGTCATAACCTTTAAAGAAACCAAATGTCTTAGTTGCTTTTAACCATCTACTTATAAAATCCAGGAAGTGCAGGTATCTTATCCCACAGTATCATTTGCCTATGACAATCATTATTTCACTCTCTGCTTCCAATTCCATCCTGGGTCTACCTCTGTCCTAAGTTTTACAGAATTTCCTGCCACTCAAAATCAGAGTAAACTAACAAGTATTTACTGGATACCTCTGTATAAGGCAAAGCAGAAGGTTAAAGAAGTACATGTTCTAACTAGTCTAACTTGAGAGAGAGAGAGACAAAAAATATAACAATATAAGGGATATACAATAGATCAATAAAACAATATTAAAAAGCTATAAGATTTATCTTTATATTCTAGCCTCAAATAGTTAAGTATAACTCTTGCCCATCAAATATCTGCCTCCTTTTAGCATGTATATCTGTTCCTTTTCCCTGCTATGCCTTTCAACTAGTCACTGCTCTTGTTATAATTTTACTAACGGACAAATGATTAGAAAAGATAAATGTATTCACGAATGTGATAACCTCCTATTGCTTTTTCCAGGCAAACAACAGGGCATTTTCCACCTATCTCCTCTCTCAGACTACTGTTTCCATACTACCAAATGTGAAAATAAATGAACTTTTTGACAGAGAAATGAACTATAAAATTAAATTCTTTCTTCATAATTATCCCCTTTGTTTCCATTATTTCACTTACAAAAATGGTTTTCTATTTCTATTTGTTGATATCTATTTATAAAGAGCAATTACCTTCACAAATTCCATAGCAAAGAATTTTTTGTATTCCATCTCCATAAAAAAACTGCTGAAGATCAATTCGTGAAGGATCTTACGGGCACCTATACATCATTTTTTGGGGAAGTGGGAGGAGTATCACCAAGGCAAAAAAAAATTCCAGCTATTAGTAGTGGCAGAATATTATAAAAATATTTCACATGCTAATAGACCTCAAGGACTCAAATGTTAGTGGCATTTATTGAATTAATATTTAATAGCTAGAATTTAAAATACATACATGTAATGCCTTTCCCCTCTTTTTCTGTACCCCTCTCACTCCTGTACCTTACTTCATCCTACTTCTCCCACCTTTCTCCATTCCTTTTCATTATGTTTCACTAAAGACTACTCTTACTCTGTACCTTCCCTTCTCCATCCCCTTTAACCTTTCTCTCACCTTTTACTTTTGGTTCTTCATTTAAATTTTAAAAATGAAAATTAACATAGCTTTTATAATGGCACTACTACATGAATGCATACATACTCTTTTTACTGGTTCTGACTAAATGAAAAGGCACTATAATTAAAAGGCATTATCTCTGGGTTTTAACACAGAATACATATTGATTGGTTAACCTCACCTTCAACGTATAATATCTTATCAAGTTCACTGATTTAATAAACACAAGAGATTAAACTCCACTTTAAGGTCATAATATTCCTCTGCTTCATGGCAAGAAGCACAAGTAAAGATCTACCTACCTTTATAAAGCTTTGCATCCCAAAGCATTAACCTGCTTATGAGACAGGGATTCTCAGAGCCAGGTTCTTCTCTAAGGCATGCTTGGCAAAAGATCTGCCTGAAGTCACCTACAAACAAAAAAAGTCATGTAATTTTTATTCTTAAAGTATATTCTCCCAAAAGTACATTTCCTATAATAACATATGAAAAAACTAACAGTGATCGTCCCACACTTGATGTCAAGAATTATTCTGTCAATATCAAAGAATCAAGAGCCAATGAAACATTATTCACAGCATCTGAAATGCAATCCTGAAAATAAGCAAAATGTATAAAAAACAAACAAAAACCATTTTATTTTATACTCAATGACATTTTAAAATTTGTGGCTATTTAAAAAGACAATATTTTATGAAAAATAAGAAAAGCAGGTTATATGCTTACTTGAATAGCTCATAATTTTATTCATCCAGGACCCCAGACGCAAAGCAAATTTCTGATGAGCCATAACCTCAGAGTGTAATACTTCTACATGAAGTGGATGTTGAGAGACATTTTCTGAATGACTCTAGAAATGAAAGGAATATTAAAAACAAACTAGTTTTAAAATTTTTGTTTTAACTAAGTAATCTACTCTTCAAAAAAAGAAATCATATAACTGTTGCAGTTCCAAATCTCGGGGTCTAAATGCTCCAATCTTACCTTTACTTAGGATGTCAAACCACTTCAACAATATAATTGTTTTACTTGGGCTCTTGTAATGTGCATTCCTCTTAAAATTCTCTTTTTGACTCTAATTCAGAAAATTACCTTTATATCTTCCTTTGCTTCCTGGCAAGCAGCAAAAGCACCTGCTTTAACAGCCCGACGGCCCTAATTATAGACAAACATGAGAATTAGGTAGTAGATTGACAATCCCAATCAATAAGTAATATAAAGCCCAAAGACCCAATAAGCTCTTAATTATCAATCATTTGTTGACTGCCTAAAAGTCCTAAGATTGACAATACCTAGAAGATAAGCATAAATGTTTAGCAGCTTTATGTAGCTTCAGAACTTTCAATACCACTAGTGGAGAGTTTCTATACTTTAGGATTCTAGATTTCCTGCTTGGCAAGAATGTCAATTATTTACTTATTGTAGTATATTCTATTTCTATCAGATAATAATAAGTTAGGTTTACTAAACTCCTATTATATGTCTTAGATAGTTTTCATGAGTAAACTTAAAATTCTTCATCATGTGTTCCATAATACACTTGTGGTCCACTAGTGGGTTAGAGGTATGGCCAGGATATTGATTCCTCAAGCCCTAGAATCACAATGCTAATTACTAGTGCCATGATGTTTCTTCCACCATCTTACACTCCTCTTGAGGGTAGGGATTAGGTTAATGTTCCTTCTGCATACCCGAAGAACACATTTTGCTTTGGATGGGTGTTAAATAAAAGCTGAGCCATGCTATCAATATTATTCTAAAAATAGTTTTAATAGATGATGTTAACTAACCAACTTCTCATAATTCATGCATTTATTCATTCATTCAATAATTGTAGAAACAGACTGAGGTTGAGTTGACATTCTTAACAACTCCTTGCCAAGTATATTCAGTAACTTTCTAATTATTTAGAAGAAAAGAGGAAAATTAGTCATCTTAAACTGTTATACACACACAGAAAAATCAAGTTTCAACCAATTTACTTACGCTATGAAGAATAAATGAAGAGGATGGTTGTACCTAACACACTACTAAGGCACTTGGCAAGGGCCAGTCAACACCCAATTTCCAGGAAGCTGATGAAGACAGAATAATAATTCAAATGACACTCACGAACCTCTTTGTCTATGGCAGTGGTGTGCAACTGCGCCTCTGCGAGCTCACAGTCAAGAGCTCTTTGTAGACTGTATATGACATGGTCATATGAATGGTGTTCATCATTGAAAAGGACACAGTAGTAGCTATCATTTTTCTCTCTGTTTAAAAAAAAAAGATATATATTCAGACACTGCAACAAATAAACAAAGGAAAACATGAAACACAGGCTAAAATAATATATGCCATTGATGAAGCAGCACCATGTAGTTTCCTATGTATGGGAAAGTACCTCTGTAATACGAGTATAGGAGGTGATTTTAAGTGGTACGGTGCCATAAAATTTAAAAACCCTGATAAAAGTATTACCTTTTCCATGTTTGTTCCCCAATTCTTCTAACTTTCAGAATTAAAATATTATTCTCAGTAAGTGGCAGTATGTCTTTAACACCATTCTTAACTCTTGCTAATCTCCCACTTTGACAAAAGGAGACAGGCCTCAGGCTCAGAACCTTCAAGCAGGCAATGATAGACAGATTTTATTAACATTTAGTTTTTATTTAACTTATTTTTGTTTTTACCTTCTATTTATTTTAAGTGATAGTGGTTTTATAGCACATTTAAGTTTTTTTAAAAAAGGTATATAGATTTAAAGTGCCAGAACTACCATTTGACTGAGAGGCCTTAGACAAATCACTTAAGCATTTAATCTTCCTGAGATGACAGTATCTTTTCCACCTCTAAGAAGAGTATAATATCTACATTTGAGAGTGGTGTGAGGATCTTATAAAATACGTGAAAATGGCTGTCATGGGCTACACAAATGTCAGAAGTTATTATCAGTTTTAAACAGTTTATAATAACCTTTCACTAAATACTCAATTGATCCTCATAACTCTAAGAGGCAGCTTTTCTCAGGCCTCTGATACCTTAGGAAATAGAGGCTCAAACAGACTTCTCTATGGTCCCAAAGCCAATAAGCAGTGAGAATTAGAACTCAGATCTGTGAATTTGAAGTCCAGTGCCATCTTACATACATGACCACACTCAAGCAACCCACCCTTTTTACACAGGCATATTGCTAGTATTATGTTTACCAACACAA